>NC_056736.1:407557138-407924638 GCF_019279795.1 Protopterus annectens
ATATTTGGACATTATCATCAAATGTTAAAATACAACTACCTCTCATTTCAGATTTTCATATAGGAATTGAACATTCTACCTTGGCCTCCTCAAAACTTTGTAAAGCCTTTGTAAGGGGTGCCCTTCTTTTGAGACCACATTTTAAAGGTGCAACTCCTGTGGGATTTAAATTTAGTATTAAAAGCTTTGACTCACTCTCCCTTTGAACCAGCAGTGAAATGTGAGCTAAAGTTCTGAACCCGGAAAGGTATCCTTTTAGTAGCTATAACCTCTGCTCAAAGACTTTCTGAACTTCAATCCTTGCCTTCTAAGCCTCCTTATTTAATATTCCATAGAGATAGAGTAGCACTACGAACCAATCCCTCCTTTCTTCCTAAGGTGTTGTCAGAATCTAACATCAATCAGTCCAATAATAATTCAGTTTTCTTTCCAAATTTCACAGACAAGGCTGAATACATGTTACATTTATTGGATGTTCACAGACACTTATGTTTCTATTTACGTAGAAAAAAGAATTTCAGAAAAACTGATAAATTGTTTCTTTTGCAGAATCGAAATTAGGCAAGCTAGTTGCAAAAGTAACTTTAACCAAATGGCTGACTGACTGCATTTCATTTGTCTATAAGAAATTTGACTTTTTTGCCAAAACCTTTGAGAGCCTATTCAACCAGGTACATCCATCAGTATTTTTATCCAGGTCTTCCATGGATGATATCTGTGTGGCTGCAACTTGGGCTAATCCTCCTACCTTAATTATTCATTACAAATTTAATCTGGTCTTGAGGGGAAGTGCAGCCTTTGGTTCAGCAGTTTTTAGGAATATCTTTCCTTAGAGTCCTCCCGGGATTCATTTAGCTGGGGACTCTGTCCCACTTGTTGAGGAATGAATGAAAATTGATAACATCAGATAAAGAAATTATGTACTCACCCTAATGTTCCATCTGTGTTGTCCATTTTCATTTAATTCCCCTACCACCACCTCCCTAACTTTCTGGCTATTACCTTCTGGAAGAACGAGAAGGTTATAAAGGACCAATGTTCCTTTGGTTGAGTTCCAGGTATTGGTTCCTTTTGTCAATATGCAAAAAATTTTTCATCTAAAAATATAAGCCAGCAAACAAGATCTGAGGTGCCTTTGGGGATAGCACATCATGGGTAAAGGAGGAGCTTGAGTGTTCTAGTGGCCAGGAGCTGTAAAAAAAAAAAAAAACAAGAAAAATACCAGAATCTCATCCGTGGGTTGGATCCAAACCCAGTTGTTCAGGAAGAAGGAAAATGGGCAATACAGATGGAATGTTAAGGTGAGTACATAACTTCTTTTTTTTTACCAGGATGTGTAGATGCATGGGAAAAGAAAAGTAATTGGTGGTGAGAAGGACTTGGAGCAAGTCCACTAATAGAGTGAATGTATTGTAATTGCATGCGTATGCCTATTCAGCTTTTTATTTAAGGATAATTATGTTCAGATGTTCAGCAAACACATTGCCTTACTGGCATATGGGTAGTAGTGCCTTATTACCTGCCCTCTTAGTCTCTCAAAGCTTCACCCGTCTCCTGCTTGTCAGTGGCTGTGAAGTACCAATCAGCTGCCAGAGCAGGATAAACTGCATCTTTTCTGTTGCATTTATTACTGCTTGTTTATAGTCTATCTGAATTGTTAAGTGTTATTTTAAGCCTCTTAGTTTTGGTTTAAGCATGTGGGCTATAGGCCCACCCCTTAGCTCTCCCTTGCCTTTCTCCCTCAGATTCTAACAAATATGGATAGACAATTTCCTATAGTTTCTCCTGCTAGTCTGGTTGATATGGGCATCCTGAGACAGTGTAGCAACTGCTTCATGTACATGGACAACCATCTACTACTACCACCTAGGAACACAATTTAAGAGAGATGAAATTATATTAGGAACCTAGAGTCCATGTTCTCTCTCTCTCAAACCAGTATATCAGGCACCGAAAAAGTTGTCATCACAGTCACTACACCTTATACACCACCCACACCTACACAACACACACCCACATATGCGGAGGTCCTCAGCATAAACATACCCAAACAAAGGAGACCTCTGAGGCAGAAGCATATGCGATTTCCACAGCTCTCCAGACCACATACCACGCATAGTTCACACACCTGTGTCTCACAGCCACTAAGGCTTCACCATAAACCCAACATATTAGTCATAGGACACTCCATTGTGAGACACACAGATGTACCTCTCACCAAACTGGATAAGGAGAAAGTCTTGTTTAGTTGTCTGTCAAGTGCCAGAATCCACCATATCACATACACACTCAAGTCTCTCAGTAACAGGTACTGTTATGACTCTGTCATAGTGTTGGCATGAATGACTTCAGACATACCTCCCTGGACAATATGAAGAGAGACATGATTGAGCTTGCTGATTGTGTCCCAGGCAGGTATGTCCCTAGCCTTAAGCAGCATTCTACCATCACCCACAATGCTGCTTCAATATGAACAGAAAGTGATTGACTTTAACAATTGGCTTAGTTTCTGGTGTCATTCCTGGCAGATCCAGTACCTGACAGCCTGGGAAGATATGATTGACAGACAACGATGCTTTGCCAGAGATGGTCTGCATCTGTCTCACCTCAGGCTTCTGGCAAAGGCTGTTGTATCCCCCATAGTGCCTTTTTTAGGAAAAGTGATGAGGTTAACACTAACAACATAAAAAATTCAACAAAACACAAATTTATGGTCATGTTGCTAAATGCTAGGAGTCTAAACATGAAACTGCACTCATTGCAAGCATTCTTAACCCTGGAAAATAATGACATCTGTGCAGTCACAGAAATATGGTTCAAAGCTGCGGAGAGCACCTCATGCTTACCTGATTACTCATCCTATCATACATTCAGATCCCAAACTGTGGGCAGTAAAGCCAAAGGAGGTGGAGTTTCAATATATATTAAACGCATACACATCTATAGGCTGGTCAAACAGTATGACTCACAGTAGACACTCCAGGTGCAGTTAACCATTGATGACACTCCAGGTGCAGTTAACCATTGACAAGACCCCTATTTAAATCATAGCTAGCTACCAGCCCCCAAATCTGACTCAAGATGCCCAATCTGCTTATCTAGACCTGTTTAAATCTTTCAAAATTCAACCCTTTTCCTTGATCCTGGTTGACTTTAACTACCCACACATAGATTGGAAGAACTACTCATGCCAGAACACAAATTCCCAGAGATTCCTCAATTTTGTCATTGCAAACGCCTTGGAACAGCTAGTCGATAACCCCACAAGAGGTGATAATATCTTGGACTTGGTATTAACCAACATGTATAACCATTGCAGCATCCCTATAGTATCATCCTCCCTGGTCAGATCAAGCCATAAAGTGGTCACTTTCAAAGTCACCATCTCCCCCAACCCCCCACTAGCTAGGGCCAGACATAAAACGTTCTCTAGAGCTGATTACAGCCTCCTGAGGGATGGTATAAACAGTTTCACAATCCCCCACCTCTGTAGGAACTGGCGCCGATATGCAAAACTACACCAAAGCACTATACGAGCATTTATATAGATGCATAGTATCAGGAATACCAGACAGGACTAAGTCATCCTCCACAATGAAGAGTAAACCTGTCTGGTGGGCATCTGCAGTAAATAAACTGTACAACAAAAGGAAATAATTACTGTCCAAGACCAAGAAGGCGCAGGTGTCCAATTGGAAGCAAAGTCTCCTTAGCCTGAACAAGCAAATAAGAGCACTAGTGAAATCCTCTAAAGCAAACATTCGAATCCAAATTGGCCACATCTATTAGAGACAATCGTAAGGCCTTCTTCACATATATCCGCAACCTCAAAGGAAGCGCCCAGATCTGTTCAGAACTGGTGGTCAAGGACACCACATATACAAATGCTGGAGATGTAGCAAACTTGCTGGCTGACAGATTCAGCAAAAACTTCACCCCTCTGTCCCCCATCAGTAAATCAGGACATTCCCAGTACCTGCCCCCTTCCCCTAATATCTAGGGAACAGGTCATCACTGTTATCTCAAAGATAAAAAATACAGCCTCCATGGGACCTGATAACATCCCCGGCTGCATCCTACATGAACTCAGGCAGAAACTAGAAGCACCTTTAGGCGCCCTATTCAACCAAAGCCTGAGTACCAGCTTTGTCCCAGCTGAGTGGAGGACAGCTACTGTCATCCCTTTGCACAGAGATGAAGTGTCCACTGATCTGGGAAATTATAGACCCATCAGCCTAACTAGCCTGATCTGCAAGGTCATGGAACGGACTATTGTGGACCTCATTAACAAGGACATTGGCAACCTCCAAAGACTCGATCTGACACAGTTTGGCTTCGGCAAGGGGAGGTCATGTCTGTTAAATTTGGTCGAATTCTTTGAGACAGTCACCAAAGCCATGGATGAGTGGAAGACAGTGCACACCGCCTACCTTAACCTGGTCGAAGTCTTTGACAGTATTCTCCACTCGTGCATAATAGATAAACTCTCTCAACTAGGCATCAAGCCGTATGTTACCAGGTGGGTAGCAAACAGGCTCACTGATCGAACCCACCCTAGTCAAAATAGGGGAAGCCACCTCAAGCAGTAGACTCATAACAAGCGACGTACCCAAGGGTTCACTCTTGGGGCCTCTGTTGTTTGGGTTATACTTTTCTGAGGTGCAGGCCAAAACCAGTGGGCTATGGTTGACCAAGTTTACAGATGACTATAAGCTGGGTGCTGTTATCAATTCCCCTAGTGATGCTGACATCCTCCAAGAAGGTCTCACTCAGACAAATGACCGGTGCCAGAAACATGGCCTCAAGCTGAATACCACAAAATGCATCATCATCCCCTTTGGGGAGAGTGACAGTCCCAGAAATTGCGTGCTTAGGATATTGTTATTAGTGTGACAATCAGTCGTGAGGGATTTGAGCACCCAGGTTGATAGCAACTTGACTTTTGACCATCATGTTGCTTCTGTTGTAATGAAAGCCTTCTACATGGCCCACCTCATAAGTAAGGGTATCTCATCCAGGGACAAGGAGGTCATAACATCTCTGTATGCTTCCCTTATAAGGCCCATTGTTGAGTACAATGCCCCTTTTGGCATGTACCTTGCAAAGCACATGCAGCAGCTGGAGAGACCACAGATGTGCCTCACCAGGGGAATCCCGGGCATCAAACATCTACCATACACAGGCTAAAAGCCCTATCCCTTTACTCAGTTTCATACAGAATCTTCAGAGGTGACCTCTGTCTGGCATACAAGGCGATCACAGACCCCTCCATGATGGGATTGCTGCATATCCGCAAGTCAAGCTCCACTTGAGTAACCCGCACGCACGGTCTCAACCTGGTCTATGACATCAACAGGACTTGGAGGGACAGATTTGTGTCCCGGAGACTCCCCCATCTGTGGAATTCACTCCCTCTCCATGCCAATCAGATTACCTCTTTACCACTTTGTAAGTGCAACCTGGATAACTGAATGAGAAACAAAAAATATACCCCTGGGATTCCCCCTGTGTCCCTGCTGGACAGGGGCATCGGGTGCTGACTTGTTTAATCATGGGATAAACTCTTGGCTAGGCTTATATGGGCTTCAGAGCCAATAGCCTAGTAACCTCCTATGATAGTCCTCCTTAGTCACAGGTAACAGCTCTCAGTTTTCTTATGCCACTGGATGCGAAGACTGTCTGAGAAGACTTTCCTCTTCTGGCAGCTGTGTTCTCCTAAGCTCAGATAAGAAACCCTTTGGGTCATTTTATTCCTCCTGTTTTTTCTGCCAGTGCTTGAAATGTAGTTTGCTTGTATGTGTTTCTTTATAAAAAAAAAAAAAAAAGTTCAGCTTTGCAATACTTTATTTTCTGCTCGCAGTATAGTATTATGTTGTGAATATTAAGTGGAATACTAGTTTTTCAAGGGTTTATAACTCCTAAGTGCTTATCATGGGTGTTATTTCTGTTGATTTAAAGCATTAATGTGAAATTGTTCAATCTCGCCGTTTGTTCTTACAAACGGGTTCGGAGCCGATCCTCGGCTCCAAGTTGGCCGCATCACTAGCTCCGCATCTTTGAGAAAGCTTGAGGCACAGTAATATCCCATGATCCTCAGGTGCTAACCCTCAGATCTAGTTTGCCGCTAGCAGCAGATTGCATATGAGAGGCTCGGGCCAGTATATTTTTTCTATATTCTTGATATATATTTCTCTTTTTTTACAGATTTATAGTTATATCTTAGTGTTTAAATAAATAATATAGTATAGGGGTGTTATTTGTGAGTATTTAGACTAGATTAGTTAGTTAAATTTTTTCTAGTCAAGTCCTATGGGTTTTTTCTGTCAGGATTGACAGTATTTTAAAAAATGTTTGCCTTAACTCTCTCTCTTTTATTCTATATATATATATATATATATATATATATATATATATATATATCATAGTGTGCTGTGTGTTTTGGATTTTTATATATATATATTAGGTTAGATTTTAAAACTATTACACTTAGTGTTATATAGTGTTTTTTTCTCAAGTGTGCTGTGTTTTCTTTGGACTTTTTCAAAAATGTCAGAGAAAGCCAAATCTGGCTTTAAAAGGTGTCAGTGCGGACAGAAGATGTCCATTACTGACAACCACTCATCCTGCGTCTACTGTCTTGGCCCTCTCCACTTGCAGGAAGACTGTTTAGTGGGAGGGTCATGCTGGAAAGACGCAGGAAGTTGGTTGACAGAGGGTTGCTTAAGCCCGATTTTCAAGAGGCCCTGGACAAGGCTAAACAGGTATCCAAGTTTTCAAAGGGGTCGAAGTCTTCAAGAGTGTCGGAGCCCAAGTCATCGGCTCCGAACACCTCTTTTCAGATTCGGACACCAGCTCCTATGACCTCGGTGCCAGGTGTCGAGCGTTTATCTCTTACCGAGGCTCAGGTCTTGGAGCCGATGTCAGAAGTACCACTGTCTGCTATCCTTCGCTCGGTGACGGCTTCGATCCCTTCGACCCGTTCTTCGAGGCCCCTTTCCGACTCCGATGTGGACCGAGTGGTACAGAAGCTTATGGAGAACTCGGCTTTGTCCAAACTAATCGAGGTTTCATCCCAGCTGGTTTCGAAACTCGAGACTATTCCTGTTCCCTCAACACTTCCTCCTCCGAGACCCGTCGAGTCATCGGAGCTAGGAATCGAAGAACCGATGATTGTAGAGCCCTCAGTGCCGAAGCCTCCAATAGTGCTATCGGCTCCGTTGACCTCGACTCCTTCGGAACCAGCCAGAGAGTCTCGGAGCCGAAGATCTTTCCTAGGTTCCGGGGGGGATAGTCGAACCGAGATATCGGTTCCGGCTCTTCCCCTCGGTGCCTCGGCTCAGATCAGTTCGGATCCGCCCTCGGTGTCGGAGCCCGTGGTTCCGATTCCGGAGAAACGACCACCTTCTTCGGATCGAGTCGGATCTTCGGGTCGGGGCACCGGTGCCTTTGACATTTTGAGGAAGGTCTTGTCTGATCAGACACATACTTCATCAGTATCTTCTTCTCCTTCCCCAAATGGTCCGCGTTCTGCTTCTGTGCCTTCGGCTCCTACCAAGCGTCGAGACCCAATGCCTCGGAAGTCCCCACAGGCCGACTCTGGTTCCTCAGATGCATCCCCAGAAGCTCCCGCTGAGGTTGTTCCGAGGAAACGATTGTGCAAGAGGAGGCACATAGATTCCCCCAGGAATCTCTCACTTCTGACACCGATTTAGATGAAACAGAAGGGTCCCTATGGTCCCCCTCTGAGGATGTCTCGTTTGCAGACATTTTGGAAATCCTGAAACAAAGGGGGGACTGGCAAACCCTTACCCCTTCTGTGGATGAATCGGTCTTGCTGAAGGCATTTGGGACTCAACCTTCTACCTCCTGGGTGACCCCGCCATTTGACGATCTCATGGATCTAATAGCCCGGAGGGCTTGGGAAATGCCTGATACAGTGGAACCAGTCCCTCATAAGCCAAATAAACACATGACGGCCCCCCAGGACAAATCTTATCTTAACACTTGGTGGTGCAATGACCCACTTAAGAGAAAGAATGTGAAATCATCTTCCTCTGTCCATCCCCTAAATAAGGATTCTAGGGCGATGGACAGATATGGGAAGTGCATTTATTTGACGACTTTTTTCCATCCGATCATTTTCTTACTACGCATTTTCAGCATTTACAGAGAGATCTCATTAAGGAACTGGGAGATACTCTCCAGGGAAACACAGATGCTGCTGTCACCGAGAAAGTGACAGCGCAACTTAACACCCTAAACTCCATAGTGAACTCATCCATGAGGCTGATTTCATACGCAGCCGAAGGGTCGAGCAGAGCGGCAGCTTCAGCGATCGCCCTGAGAAGGCAATCCTGGTTCCAGTTATGCTCCTTTGCAGAAGCCTTTAAGTCTTCCTTTGCCAACGCCCCCTTTGGTGGTGCCTCCTTGTTTGGGCCCAAAGTAAAGGAGACTCTCACGAGGTGTGAACAAGGGAAGACCCTGTCTGCCGTAGGGGTCTGTTTTTCCATCCAATCTAGACCCTACCCTAAAGGGCAACGAGGAGGAAAAATGTGGTTCCAAAAGACTCTGGGATCTTTTCAGCACACCCAATGTGATGCCCCCTCCAGAGGCAGAGGAGGGGGAAGAAACGGAAGCCACCCAGGCGACAGAGAGACTTTCTCTGGAAAGCCCTTCCAGCACTCCTGAGTGCAGGCCCGATTGTCCTACTCTGGAGGCAGTCGAGGGTCACTTGGCTTTATACCCAGAGGCCTGGCTAAATCTTACATCAGATTCCTGGGTAAAAAGCATAGTTACCAGAGGCTACAATATTCCCTTCATCAAAATGCCACCCAACTCCAAAAAGCTCCCAGACGTTCCACCCAGTCTGCGAGACCAGGCAACCGTAGAAATAGGAAGGTTTCTCGAAAACAGAGTCATCCAACCAGTCCCGGCGGACCAAATAGGATCCGGAACTTACTCAAGGTTCTTTTTAGTTCCAAAGAAAACAGGGGACTGGAGGCCAATTTTAGACCTCAGCAAATTAAATACCTTTGTGAAAAAGGAAAAGTTCCGGATGGTCACGCTACAGTCACTCCTTCCCTTTCTGCAGAAGGGTGACTGGATGTGCTCTATGGATCTCAAAGATGCGTACTACCATATCAAGATGGCCAGGGTGTCCAGAGATCACCTGCGCTTCCGGCTGGGAGCCAGTCATTTCCAGTTTCGCGCTCTGCCCTTTGGTCTCACCTCAGCCCTCAGGGTGTTCACCAAATGCATGGTAGTAGTAGAGTCTCACTTGAGACGAAGGGGATTCCGGGTGTTTCCTTATCTAGACGACTGACTCCTATCCGCCACCACCGAGTATCGTCTTCTTCAAGCCAGGGATTACACCATCAGTCTCTGCTCTTCGCTAGGCATAACGGTGAATTTTGGAAAATCTGTCTTATCGCCGTCACAGAGTATCTTATTTATAGGAGCACAGCTAGACACCTCCCTGGCTCAAGTTACTCTCCCCCCACCAAGAGTGCAGACCTCAGACATCAAATTTCGGTCCTTCTCCAGAGCAAGAGAGTCCCTGCACGACAAATATTAAGAGTACTAGGCTTGATGGCAGCCTCCCTTATTGTAGTTCCCTTAGGCAGGATGCATGCGAGGATTCTTCAATGGATGCTATTCGCCCAGTGGTCATATCGACAACTTCCACTGTCTCACGAAATCTTGATCACGAATTTTTGCAAGAAGGATCTCTTGTGGTGGATACACAGTCAAGATCGAACACTAGGACGACCGTTTGTATTACCCAGTCCGGTAGCAACTCTAACCACAGACGCTTCCCTGATAGGGTGGGGGGGATTCTTTCAGGGACAAACAGTCCAAGGTCAGTGGTCCAACTTGGAGTACAATCTGCACATCAATGTTCTAGAGCTGAGGGCAGTGTTTCTAGCGTTGCAACACTTTCACAAATCCTTACCTCAGGGAACAGTGACAGTTCAGACAGACAACATGTCAGTGGTCTGGTACATAAACAAGCAAGGGGGAACCAGATCTTACCCGTTATGCAGAGAGGCCCTCAGAATTTGGCAACAGGCAAAGTCCACTGGACACTTTCTGATAGCAACACACATCCCGGGGACTTCCAACGTAATCGCGGACAGGTTGAGCAGAGCCATCCTGTTCCCTCACGAGTGGTCCCTCAAACCTCAAGTGGCGGAAGAGATCTTCCGCAGATGGGGCCAGCCTTGCTGTGACCTGTTTGCATCCCCATTGAATGACAAATGCAGAAGCTACTTTGCCCTGTTACCCCCTCCAGGGGGTGTCCCCAGGGACGCACTGGTACACGATTGGCCCCTGGGTTTCCTTTACGCTTTTCCTCCTGTTCCACTAATTCCCAGGTTTTTGCAGAAAGCCAGACGTCTGGAAAGGACCATAATACTGATAGCCCCATTCTGGCCTCAACAAATCTGGTTTCCCTTCCTTCAATCTCATCAAGTGGAGGAACCATGGATGCTGGACCTGGAGCCAGACCTGTTGACACCTTCCTCAAGTCCCTCAAACTGACAGCTTGGCTGCTCCGCTTCCCATCTTATCCAGGTCGGAGTTGCTATCCCCTGCAGTACAACAAATTATTGTATCTTCTCACAAACCATCTACAAGGAAATTGTACAACAGCAAATGGAACCGTTTTGTGCACTGGGCCTCCAAACAAGGTATAGATCCATTCGGGGCTCCAGTACACAAGATACTAGATTTTCTTACCACACTTTTTCAAGAAGGAGCATCAGCGTCCACGATAAGGGTTCAACTGGCGGCTATATCCAATTTTCATATTGGCCGTGAAGATGGTTCTCTTATGTCCCACAGGATTTGTAAAGCCTTCATGAAAGGTACCTTTCACCTCCGCCCCCCCTTTCATAATCCAGTAGCCCCTTGGAATCTTAATCTCATGCTGTCACAACTCATGTTGCCCCCATTTGAACCAGCAGCCACAACTCCATTAAAATTTCTTTCGTGGAAAACACATTTTCTGGTTGCCATCACTTCTGCCAGGAGAGTTTCAGAGTTGCAGGCTCTATCTATCCCACCCCCGTACATGATTTTTCATCCAGATAGAGTAACCTTGCGCACCAATCCGTCCTTCCTTCCGAAGGTTTGTTCGATTCAAAATATCAATCAGTCTATTGAACTACCTACCTTCTTTAAAAACCATTCCAATAAGTTAGAATACACATTGCACAAATTGGACGTTCACAGGCAACTGAGATTTTACTTACATAGGACAAAAGAGTACAGAAAGTCAGACCAACTATTTGTCTCATATGCTGACCAAAGGAAAGGACAGGCAGTAACAAAAGTTACCTTCTCCAAATGGCTCTCAGATTGCATAAATTTTGTATATGCTGAATCGAAACAGCAACTCCCTTTCAAACCCAGAGCTCATTCTACAAGGGCGATCGCTACCTCTTCAGCCCATACTGCTCGTTTGCCTTTAGATACCATTTGTGCAGTGGCAACCTGGGCAAAACCACATACTTTTATCGCCCACTATAAACTAGACAAAAGCTCCAGGGACAGGGTGACGTTTGGTTCCACTGTACTCAGGAATGTTCTCCCTTGAGCCACCCAGGAAAAAGGAGCTAGGGACGCTACCCGTGTGTAAGAACAAACGGCGAGATTGAACAATTTCACATTAAGAAGTTATGTTCTTACCATAACGTTCCATGTGAATTGTTCATCCTGCCTTTGTTCTTACATTCCCCCCCTCCATCCCCCGTCCTGCGGTCTGGGAGAACGGGTTCAACTGAATTCCTTTTCAGCCTTTTCTAGATATTGTTAGCATATTATTGTACATTAGTAATGGCATCTTTTCTCCTCTATTTGAGGGCAGGGTTCCAGACACTGTGTAGTATCTGTTTATAAGTGTTCAAGACACAGTTCTAAAGGGATTCTTCTGGTATAGCAAACTAGATCTGAGGGTTAGCACCTGAGGATCATGGGATATTACTGTGCCTCGAGCTTTCTCGAAGATGTGGAGCTAGTGATGCGGCCAACTCGGAGCCGAGGATCGGCTCCAAACCCGTGTGTAAGAACAAAGGCGAGATGAACAATTTACATGGAACGTTATGGTAAGAACATAACTTCTTATTTGGAATATTGTGAGAGGAAAACTCACTGTTTTCACAGATTTGCATTCATGTCTTCATGTATATCAATGAATGGTGTAATTTGATGACATTTAAATGATTTTTTTTTTCATTTAAGTTGCAATAAAAAAAACACACCTTTATTGAATTATCACTTGTGACTTGAGCAAACTGATTTATATTTGTGTAAAAGTCAGAAAATATTAAAAAGTTCACATTTACTAACATTATATATTACATATATTGCTCTGTACAATATAATTGTAGATCAGAGTATGTGTTGTGATTTTAAGAAGCATTTCAAAGTGAGGGCACGTGCAGGCAGCAGTCCCATTTTGAGTGAACAGCCAGAGTGTTAATATTTGAGTGCAGTAGTCAGATGACTATAAGCTGGGTGCTGTTATCAATTCCCCTAGTGATGCTGACATCCTCCAAGAAGGTCTCACTCAGACAAATGACTGGCGCCAGAAACATGGCCTCAAGGCAGTGGTGAAGCAGAGCATGACACAGAAACCTCAGAAAAGTCCTGGAAACAGCAATGAAGTGATTCTAAAGCACAGTCCTCTAAAATGTAAATTCAGGCTACCAGAAGTTACTTTGCTTAAGATACTAAGGTTCAATCCTGATGTGTTTGTTTGTAATAAAGCTGCTTGAATCCAACCGACAACCATTTGTCTGTTTTATCCTGACCGGATGAGCGACATAATGTCAGAAGTGGCATATCTGAACAACATGGTGTCGGAACCAGGATGTCTGAGCAACAAGAAGCCAGAAAGGAGACAGAAGTTAAGCCATGAGATGCACACTTAGAAATGGAGGTATGTAGAGGAATGACTCATCCTAACCTGCTCAAATGATTGAAAAAAGGTCAGAAATGGATTTCAGGTAATTAAAACTCGCATAAATTATTTATTTCTTAAAGAAAATGATACAAAGCATTCACAAAGCACAAAATGCATTATTAAATTAAAAGTACAAAAACGCATTACTGATTAAGCAAAATGTTGGAAACCACAATATTTGATAGAATTATTCAAAATCCTTATGAGAGCATTCAGAATTACTTCTGATTTACATAACGAGTACGTTAAAAGTAAAATGAGCACAAGAAAAGTATAACAAGCATGATAAAAGTCAAACGATCATAACGAGTACAATAAAAGGGCAAAATGAGCGTGAAAAAGCAGAGCAACTGCATTTTTTTAGTAAACAACCATGTTTTTTGATATGAGATACTATTTTGCATTGAATAAAGCTGTTCAAAGTATAATTAGTTTGAAGTATTTGTGCATGTGGAAAGTGTTTGCAGTGTGTGCTTTATTACACTACAATTATTTCGAAGAGTCTACTGTCTACAAAGTACAGTTATTTCGCAAAGTGCAGTCAAAGTACATTAATTTTGAGAAGTTTCTTGTGCTGTGTACAATTCATTCGCAAAGTGCAGTCATTTCAAAGTGCTTCTTACACTGATAAGACTGGTTTCACAAAGTACAGTGATTTCAAAGTGTTCTTGTGGTATGGAGACTTATCTCACAAAGTGCAGTTATTTCGAAGAGTCTTTTGTGCTATTGATCATAAGTGCAAGTTTCTGACATAAATTTCTGACATGTTTGTGTGTATGCTTGTACATAATTCCAAGGGTCTTTATTACTGTGTGTTGGCAAGGCAGAGGCATTTAGCAGACCCAGTCCACTTGTGTTAGATCATAATATTGCAGAGAATTGGAGAGTATTTGAGCAGGAATACAATATTTTCATACAATGAGGGCATTTATCCTGCTTAATCTAGCAGGGTCAGAAGCCATTGAAAGAGGGCGTTCATTTGTGTATGCACCAGCAGTATATGCAGGAGAAGGGGAAAACTGTCATATTGTTGTGCAAGCTGAATCAAGCGAGGACCCTGAGTGCTTGAAATGTAAATTTAGAGAAATATGTAACCCTCAGACAAATATTTCATTGGAGAGGTACTTATTTTATACAAGAGACCAAAAGTCAGGAGAAACTTTTGCAGCTTATATTACTGGCTTGAGAAACAAAGCTAAAACTTGCAGATTTGGTGATTTGAAAGATGAGTTGATAAAGGACAGGCTTGTGTGTGGTGTTAATAATGCAGTGAAAAAGATTTTGCTTTGCGACAGTGATTTAATGTTGAGCAAAGCCGTAGAGATTTGTCAAATACATGAGCTTACAGAAAGGGACACAAATATGCTTGCAAGTAATAAGAGCATGGTTTCTGCAGCCTCTAGAGCAAATGTAGACAGGCCTAAGCACATGGCGGCTGCAGCCCTTGCGGGATTTCCAGGCAGAGCCCATACCTTTCCAGCAAGTTGTAAGACTAGCTCAGTAAAACGAACATTCTCAGTGTAACACAAGGGTGAAACAGCAGAACCCAAATCAAGTCTTATTGTTAACTGTTGTAATTGTGGTGCCAATCACGAGTCCAGAAGAGAGGTGCTTAGCATTTGGTCAGCAATGCCACAAGTGTAAAAATGGAACCACTTTTAAAAGCTTTGTAAATCAAGCAAGCCTCATTCAGTTATTAAGAAAGGTCACACAAAAAACAAGTTGATCATATAGAAAGCTGCAACTCTACTTTCTGTGTGGTTGATGAAAAAGTCAATGCAGTAGATTCATTGGCAAAAAATATCTGTCCTGATTAATGGTAAACCCACAGAGCTCAAAGTGGACACTGGTTCAAAGTGCAATGTTATGTCAGTAGAAAAATTTGCTAGAGTAATTATGAGCTGGGGTACAACTTTGGCCAATTCTGCGAAGCTTGTTGCTTATGGAGGTGAAGAGATTCAAACCGAAGGCTCACTAATGCTTTCATGCTGTTCAGCTCGGAACAGTTACACCTTGTAAGTTTATATAGTCAGAAGACCTGTACAGTCATTATTAGGTCTCAGAGACAGTTTAAAAATGAAACCGCTTTCTTTTACCAAAGAAGTCCACATGTCCTAGTTCCAGTTTCACCGATACTATTTTCTCAGGGTATGCTGATATTTTCGAAGCCAAGCTAGATAAACTTCCAGTTGTGTACTCCATCATGAAATTAGACCTAGAAGTCAGTCCAGTGGTCAGACCAGTGAGAAGAGTTCCGACAGCTATGCAGGACAGAGTCAAAGTCCAGTTAGATAAAATGGTGCAGCAAGGTGTGATTTGTCCAGTTACAGAACCAACTGAATGGGTGTCTTCTGTCATAGTAGCTTGTAAAAAGAAGCTCAGATGAAATCAGAATATTATTGACCCAAGAGACGTAAACAAAGCATTAAAGAGACCCTACCATCCTCTGCGTATGGTCAAGGAAATTGCTACCCTCATGTCAAATGCCACTGTTTTTTTTTTGTCTTAGATGAGAAGAGTTCATTTTGGCAAGTAATGCTTGATCGCAAATCTTCACTACTGACTACATTCAGTATGCCATTTGGTAGATACAGATTTCTCAGAATGCCTTTTGGAATAAATTCTGCCAGTGAAGTCTTTCAGCATGCAATGGAGCAAATTCTTTTCAGGCTATCCATTTGCTATAATAGATTATTTACTAATTGGAGGCAGTGGTGAAACAGAGCATGACACAGAAACCTCAGAAAAGTCCTGGAAACAGCAATGAAGTGATTCTAAAGCACAGTCCTCTAAAATGTAAATGCAGGCTACCAGAAGTTACTTATATCGGTCATTTATTTACCAGTTTAGGCTAACGACCAGATCCTTCCAAACAAACAGCCATTGTTGAGATGCCAGCTCCAGACAATTTCCAAGCCTTGCAATGTTTTCTTGGTATGGTTAACTATTTGGGAAAGTTTATCCCAGATTTTAGTGCATTATCAGTACCCTTAAGAGAGCTGACATGCAAAAATGTTAACCTGGTCCTGGTTGGAACAACACCAGAGAGCATTTGATGATCTGAAACAGAAAATTGCCAGCCCACCAGCGTTAAGATACTTTGATGTCCACAAGCCAGTAATTCTTTCCTGTGATGCTTCAAAGTTCGGTCTTGGTGCAGTTATTCTTCAAGAGGACCAGTAGCCTGTGCATATAGAACTCTTACCCAACCTGAGATGCAGTTTGCTCAGATTGAAAAGGAACTTTTAGCAACTGTGTTCACATGTTCAAAGTTCCATGATTATATTTATGGCCGAGTTATCCAGATTGAGATTAATCATCAACCTTTAGTCACTATTTTAAAGAAGCCTCTGTATGCAGTTCCAGCAAGACTACAAAGAATGATGCTCAGATTACAAAAGTACAACTTCGAAATAGTCTATACAAAAGGCAAACTTCCTTATCTGGCTGATAACTTATTCGATCGCCCAGAAGTACCATAGAAAAGCTTGATGCAGAGAATTTTGACTTCGATGACATAGATGTGCGTAATTTTTTACCACGAGACTTGATGAGCTAAGTGATCGTACAATGACTGATCCAGTTTTGCAAAAGCTCAACCACTTCATCAGGGTTGGATGGTCGTCAAAGCAATCTTGTGTACCAATAGAAGTGCAACCTTATTTTCCTTACAGAGATGAGATGTTGATGGAGGATGGTATCATTTTCAAAGATCCTAAAGTTGTTATTCCTACTTTCTTACAACATGAATACGTCCAGATTTTGCATCATGACCACCCAGGTTTTGTTACTACCAAAAGCAGGGCAAGTATTTTGGCCTTCCCTGTCAAAAGATATCGAAAAAGTGCTTTCATCCTGTTGAGTATGCAATAGTACTAAACTGCATTTGCAAAAAGAGCCACTTCATCTAAATCAGATTCCTGAACTACCTTGGTCAGCAGTAACCACTGACATATTTGAGTGGAATAGTCAGCATTACTTAGTGATTGTAGACTCTTATTCAAATTGGTTAGAGAGTGATGATCTGCCTAACCTAACATCTAGTACTGTCATTACTAAGTTGAAACAAAATTTCAAAGTCCATGCTAGTCCACACAAAGTTACTTCTGACAATGGTGCCCAGTTTACCAGTCCGCTATTTCAGAAATTTGCAAAAGAGCGGGACTTTATCCATGTTACCAGTAGTCCTGAATACCCACAGTCAAACGGCCTAGCTGAACATGCAGTGCAAAGTGCAAGACAATTACTATAGAGGTCAAAGCATGACAATACTGATGTTTTCTTGAATTTGCTCATCTCAGAAATATACCCCCTGACAATTTACTTGGCTCACCTGCTTAGAGACTTCTGTCAAGGCAAACCAGGACAACCTTGCCTATCAGTTCCAGTTTGTTGGTGCCTAATGCTAAAAACAACAGAGCAATCAAAGCCCAACTATTCAAAAAGTGTTCATTCCAGAAGTCCAACTGTGATAAAATGAGCAGATTTCTTCTGCCATTGAAAGAAGGAGAGATAATGAGGATGCAAACGGTGAAAGGTTTTGATTGGATTGGTAAAGTAAAAGGTGTATGTGCTGAGCCGAGATCTAACTTAGTAGAATCTGAGGGTATAGAATACAAAAGAAATTGCAGGCATCTTCTTCCAATGTCTGAATAGGTATCGCAGCATCGTACCTGTGATACAGACTCTAGATCTCAGAGCAACTCAGATGATGTTCCTGTTGAAGGACATGTCTCAGTATGGATACCTATGAAAGCACGAAAGTTACAAAGTGCGAATGCTCAGATGAGCGAAAATGCCACAAATCGAAAACATTATTGTGGGGGGCTGCGCCCCCACACCCCCCGCTAAATATATATTCCAACTCCGAGATCGCACTACAGTGAAGAAAGGGCAAATATTCCGATCTTCACTGTACTGCTATGGAAAAAAACTTTGATTTGCGGCATTTTCGCTCATCTGAGTGTTCGCACTTTGTAACTTTAGTGCTTTCAATATGTAACCTCTCAGTATGTACTCCTGTTCCTGATGATGTCCCAGATGTCCCTAAAGTTGAACATTCATTAAAGACCGTCCCTGTTGCTAAACCTAGTCCTAATTTTTATGTCACACGATCAAGTCGTATTTCCAGACCTAGTGTAAAGTACACAGCAACCTGGACATGATTTTTTCACTTGTAATTAGTTCTGTATAATTGCATGTCAAAGGATTATTTCTGTACAATTGCATGTCAGTGATTATTGTCGTTATTACTACGCATGACTTATTTCTCAGAGGTAGGATGTACATCAGTGTGTGTGTTATGACTTTAAGAAGCATTTCACAGTGAGGGCATGTGAGTATAAATAGAAAGCACGTGCAGGCAGCAGTACCATTTTGAGTGAACATTCCTGCCATTTGTTTTGTTTTAGAAGTCGGTGGCAGAGATCTTGCTGTCAGTATTGATGCATCTCATAATCCACACAAAACACCCAGTCCATCTCACTGGTCCCAATAAAGGCAAGGATATCACACCAACAGTTCCAAAAGAGATAAAATTTTAATATATACAACAAAAAAACACAACCCATGGCTGTTTATGTAGATACTAAACTTAAACCTTTTCATGGTTTATATGAACACATTCTTATTGACTCGTGGGATTTTTTGACCAAAATAGGGGGATTGAATTTAACACCGATTATGTGTTTAAAACTATAGACATTAAAGACCTATTTAGTGTTATTCCTCATGATATAGGTCTAACCTGGTTTGAGGAAGCCGTTGTTGAATTTGGTTTTCTGTCCCCGCAAGAATTTGGATTGGTTTTGGAAAATATGGAGTTGGTACTTTGTTTTTCCAGGGTGAGTACTATAAACAAATTGGTGGGGTAGCTATGGGGGCCACTTGTGCCCCAGTGTTTGCTAATATAATGTTACTATACTGGGAATATTTTTTTGTTTTCTTCTGCCCTATATAAAAATATAAGAGCTTATTTTCGATACCTGGATGATATATTTATTGTATGGAATGGCCTTAGGAATGTAATAGAATCATTTGTTGATTATATCAATCACACCACTAGTTGTTTGGAATTTAGTTAATATATAGGACAGACTGAGATGCACTTTTTGGACGTTAAAATTAAGAAGGATGTTGATAACAGAAGATAGATTTCTACTTTGTATAGAAAAGAACATTTCTCCAACTCTTATTTACACTTTAAAAGTGAACATCCTTATTTTCAAAAAAGAAACATCATTCAAGGGCAGGTGATGAGGGCAGCCAGTATGACTTCCCTGAAGGAAGATTTAGCTAAGGAATTATGCTATATAGGGGAACTCTTTATGGAAAGATGATACCCCAAGGATTTGGTGATGTCCACTAAGAATGATATTTTAGATGGCTGGGGTACCAGATATTTTACCCTTTTGGACTAGTAGAGAAGATCTTGATAACTGGCAGGCATTAGGTGATGGATCACTACAGAATGTCTTGGTAGGTACGAGCCGTGCTAGTGACCAATCTTTAGGTCTGAATAGAGAACCATATTTTGTGATTGATTTTCACAGGGGCACTCAGGAAATAAAAAATATTGTTCAGAGGTATTGGGATATATTTTCCAGTATGCCTAATAGCTTAGATGTTTTTTCAAGGAATCTGAAATTTGGATTAAGAAGGGATCCCAATTTGAAAAATTATTTTGAAGGGATTAAAAACAGTAATGTTGGGGTCAATAGGATTGAAGCATTTAGGTGTGGAATGTGCCCCCCCCCCCCAAGTGTCCCTACATAGCGAACACCAAGGAACTGAGTTATCTGAGTACTGTAGGAGAGTTGAAGGCTATTACATTTGTTACACAAAAGGGGTGGTATACCTGGCTTACTGCACAGCTTGTTTTACATATTATGTGGGAAAAGCAGAAAGGAAACTGGAACAAAGAATTTATGAACACACATATGACATTAGTGGAGGAAAATAAACTATTGCCTTGTACAAACATTTGTTAGTGTGTCCTGGATTTAGTTTAAAGTTTTGGGTTCTGGAACAGGTTAAACAATTTGACAGAGGTTTTGATTGTGAAACCAGTCTAGAATACAGTGAGTGTATGTGGCAGTTAAGAATGGAGGCTTGCCCCTCCCCCCCAGTTTAAATGAACATTATTCCATTGTACCTGCCCTTAAGAGAAGAGCTTTACAATAATGCTTTAAAGCTATGCTTTGGTAATAATGGATTGAATTTAGTCTTTCTTATGCACTATTTATTATTTTTGTATTATATTTTAATGTTTTATAAGTTTGGAGTGCAATGAAAAATGTATTTAGTACTTTTCATTATATTAATGGATGTTTCTTAGGGAATGGATGATTAATTGAATGGTATTTAGCAGGGAACCAATAGATTTTTTAGATTTTGTAATTAACTGGACTTACTGTGATAGAACTACAATGTTTCCCGCACTCTCACTCTGCTTCTGACCTGCACTCTACCCCTTCAGCCTCCTCTCTGTTCTGCCAAGACCTTTCTGAACAATCTTAACCTAGTCTTCTATTTTCTCGTTTTTCAGCCTGAAAGCCTTGTGCGGATACTTGGGCTGTCCCCCCACCTGCAATTAGCAATCCAAAAGAATATCCTAACAGAATTCCTAGGTGTGTGGACTACCTAGACGTGTCTTCTTTCAGCCTCACAGTGTAGGTGATAGCCTGCAGTTTCTGTAACATATTTTATTAATATTGTGTGCATTCCTCTCAAGTCATATTGTAAAGGGTCAGCACACCCACGGACTTACCCTGAGGCCGCCCACCATTCTCCCATCTTACATTCCCTACTTTAAACTAGTTTAACTAAACCTACTGCAATCCCCCACATATTAGGGCATAATTACTTTTTACTATATGCCAAACACAGCTGCGGGATCCAGCTCCGCTTGTTAAGCCAATTCCAGCTACCCCATTTCAAACATTATAATTGAGTAGTCTCTCCCCATAAAAGAAAGAAGGAAACCTATATAGAAAGAAAGATAGGAGACTGACATTATACAATTTAAACATCCACCACAGTACTAGAGACAGACAATTGGCTTCTATAACAGTAACATTGTCCACTTAAAAGCTGAAGTGGAAGGGCGATTTTGGTATTATTTTTGACATAATTTTGACACAGAGGGTGCAACTTACCTACTTTAAGCTTTCTTAGTGCACAACCTCACTGTGTAACTGATTGGTTCTTACTAGCTACTCCACCCCGTGGCTGGCTCTACCTGCTCCGTTTGCCCTACGGACTCACTCCGCTCCCCTACCCTGCCCCCAATTCTCACCTGCTCCCAGTGCACCTACCCTTATACTTCTAAAGCCACACCCCTTCCTGTACCATCCAATAGCCCACTCCTTCTCATCACCTATCACTGACTGCTTCTCATTAGTACTACTTCTTTACATAGTACCTCCCTATCACCTACCTCTCTACTCACCCCAATCTCCTCTCTTTAACTATCTTCTTCCCTTACCATGTCCATAATATATATGCCTACACACACAAATCTGCTCCTCTTTCATGTAATCCTATCCACTCTCTCTACACCCTATATCCTCACCTGCTATGAACACCTACATTACATGGAATTTCAACATTCATTAAAACAAACACCACCACTAACTCAGCTAGCCTCACAAAACCATATAAACATAACATCCTCATCTACCTATCTTCTACCATAGTATCATAGAACAACCCATATTACTTATTCCCAAGCCAGTAAACATCATAGTATTTTATGTAAATTCCTAAAACGTACATGCAGTCTTCAACAACACCTTCTAATACATGGTGATATCCATCCAAACCCTGGCCCACACATCAGCATCACCACAAACTCCCAACTATTACATCCTCCCACCCCTCACACCCCCACTAGTACCCCCAATTCTCTCCTCCTAGCTCACCAATATACATAGCCTAAACAATAAAATTAGCCAACTTCATGCACTGTTAGCCTTACATTCATTTGACATTCTTTGTCTAACAAAAACATGGCTCAAACCAGTAACCCAGGACAATGAAATCACCCCACCCGGTTATAATATTTTGAGAGAAGACTGTATAACCAAAAAGAGTGGAGGTGTAGCAATACTGTATAAATCTGAGATACAAGTTTCTTTATTAGATGTTAAATTACCCTCATCTAGTAATGTTGAAACCCTTATTTCTAAGCTTCAGATTAATGCCAGTAAATCCATATACATAATCTGCTCTTACCTACCTCCAGGCAATAATATTACAACCCTTGAAAATACCCTCTGCTGGCTGTCTCTATCCTTCCCACAAGAAACTATACTGCTCGGTGACTTTAATATTGACTCGAACAGCTGTATTTCTGACAACCCAACTTCCCATATAAACCTGTATGGCTTTTCCCAAACAATCACCACCCCCACCAGAATCCATAAACCTAGTAACAAACAAAGCACCTTAGACTGGATATTAGTAAATAATCATCCCCACTCATATAAAGCAGGTATCCTTCCTGATGACATTAGTGACCACTCACTTATATAATTGGACAAAAGACCTTTATTCCCAACCAAACCTTCTTTAGAACTACCCGGAACAACAAAAATTTTAACCCAGAACGCATCCAAGCAGAACTTAAAGCTTGTGATTGGTCACCCCTAAAACACCTCCCTCTCAAAAAAGCAGTGTCATACTTTAATTCTAAATTCTTGCAAATCCTAGAATACCATGCCCCCAGTCGCACTGTTAGAACCAGGAGCAAAATTACTCCTTGGCTCACAAATGAGACTAGGCTTAAAATGTTAGAGAAACAAAATGTGGGCCAAATAGAGAACTACTAAAAACCCAACCGATCATCAAAACTTTAAACAGCTGAGAAATACCACTAAAAAATTAATATTGCTTGATTAAAAAAAACTTTTACTTTAAACTCCAGCAAACCCATCAACAGAAATCACAAAGTTTCTGGTCAGGTATTAATAGACTCCTATACCCAAGACAGACCAAGACACCTACCCCTTCTGGTTTCTCTCATAACTCCCCCAACCAGGTTGCTGATGCTTTCAACAACTTTTTTACTGTAACCGTCCAAACGTAGCTAATACCCTACCACCTGCTAGCTCAATTTTCCCTCCCTCCTCCACTAGATTACTTCCTACATTTCAGTTACAGGCCAGTTCCAACATCTCTTATCTATACACTACTTCAAAAACTCAAACCTTGTACACCCTCTGCTGTCCTGCTTCTAGCTTAATACCTGCAAAGTGCAGCTAGAGTGCTTGCCTACCCCATTTCCATCCTAATCAATAGAACCATTACTGAAGGTACCCATACCATCTATCTGGAAAATCTCATATATTATCCCACTACATAAGGGCAGTAACTCGACTGAACTCTCAAACTTTCGTCCCATAGCCCTACTCTCTCCATTAGCTAAAATCATGGAAAAATGTATCCACCGGCAACTACTTGGTCTTCTTCTCCAAAACAACCTGTTAGCTGACTGTCAGCATGGCTTTAGGCCATTCCATAGTACTACCACTGCACTGTTATCCTTTTTCTGACTGTATTAATAAAAAACGAAATAACAACCTGCTTTCCTCTGCACTCTTTATTGACCTCTCGAAGGCCTTTGATATGGTTAACCATCAGTTGCTTATAAATATACTTAAATCACTTTCATTGGGCCCCCAAGCAGTGAAATGGTTCAAGTCCTATCTAGAAAACAGACCAGCAGTCCTCTGGGACAATATCTTATTCAGTCACCTCCCTATTACCCTTGGTGTCCCTCAAGGCTCCATTTTGGGACCTCTCCTTTTCTCTATCTTCATTAACGATCTAAATGCTAACCTTCCTCAAGCCACCTACATACAATATGCAGATGATTCCACATTAATCTGTAACACTGCCTCTTCTGCTGAACTCCAGTCCATCACCCAAAAAGTATTTAACTTAGTAGAAAACTGGTTCCTACAATGCTGTCTCCTCCTAAACCCTAAAAAAAACTAAATTACTACTGTTCACTCCCGCACAGAAGTTCTCCCCTATAAATTTCACAGTTACTTCCAATAATGGCACTCTCATAGCACCTGATTTGACCACTAAACTTTTAGGTGTAACAATTGACCACAGCCTGAACTTCGGTTCACACATTAACTTAACCATTAAATCAGTTAATAGAAAACTAGGTTCCCTGTACAGGATTAAACCTTTCCTTGCTCCTTTAGCTAGAACTACCATTGCCTACACTCACCTTATCTCTACCCTCCTATATGCCTCCCCCATTTATACCAATCTATCCAAAAGTAACCTGAATAAACTGTCAACATCCTATTGTAACATTACCAGATTTGCCACTGGCTCCCCATTTAGGACCCACCATTGTCTAAATCTGAAACAAGTAGGATGGCTGGAACTGCAAAATCAGCTTCTATTTCAGCAACTCACTGGCACCCAAAAGATTTTGCACCATCCCAGCAATATCCCAATAATCAGCAGCCTTATCACCCCATACACAAATCTCACAACCCTACGCTCAGTTAACAAATTACTAGTATCCACCTATAAAGCCAGTAATAAATCAGGTGACTGTCTTTTCTCAAACTCTGTGGGAAAATTGGAACAGGCTTCCCAGTGAACTAACATCTCTCTCTTCAACAACACTTTTCAAGAAGCAACTAAAAACATTCCTTAAATCTCAATGGCTATGTCAATGCTCTAACCCTGACTAATAACCTCCTTCTTTCCATGCTCTTACCACTATCATTTTCTGGCTTTTGAGCATACCACTCTACTGACCTCAGTTAGTTGGGCTACTAGCTTACTGAATTGCTATTACTAGCCTAGTCTTTCTGGAAACTATCCCTGAGTATAAACCCTCAAATTAACTCCTCTACCGTGTATATATATGTGCTCTCTCTCTTGGACTGTAGAATTTGAAAACTTCCCATCATGTAGATATTTGCTACTTTTTCACTTGGACTGCAGAATGTGAAAGCTATCTAAAATGTTGTGTTCTTAGTTAACTCACACAAAATGATATTGCTTGCTAGCTTTCTCTGTGATTAGTATTAAGCTTTCTACTGTGTGTTATGCTCTTTTTTACCTCTGTAATTACTTTTATTTACTTGTTATAATACACACATCTTGTTGTTAGATACTCATGTAAAATGTTTGTTAGTATATTGTTATAGTGTACCTTCTTGTAATTCATTATTTTTATCATTGTTGTTATATCATAATCTACTTAGCTGAATGGAGCTTATCTCCCCGGGCCTGTACTGAAAATGGACATGTATCCAGTTGGACTAGCCTGGTCAACAAATGTAAAATAAAATAAATAAATAAATGATGGTACTACTTAAATGGTTGTTACTTTTGGTTAAACATTCTGATGAATTTCCTTGTGTGGAATGAAAGTGCTTAATCCAGTGTGCTTTTGTTGTATATATTAATTTTTTCTCTCTTTTGGAACTGTTGGTGCGATATCCTTGCCTTTATTGGGACCAGTGTGCCGGACTGGATGTTTTGTGTGGATTACCAGTTGCCTGTTTGTTCATTCAGTTCTTTTCCACCTTTTTGGGTGAATATTGATGCATCTCCCCTTGGGGATTCTCTCAGTAGCATTAAGTATGCAAAAAAAAAAAGTAAGGGAGAGTTTAATCCCACCTTGTTTTTTGACTCATTTTTTTCCCCATTGTTTGGACAGTTGGCTGTGGGGTACATACCCGGGTTATGACTAATGCCTGCATTTCCACTACTACTGTTTCTTCCTTGGATCCTGATTTGGTTGGGGATCCGGGGTCAGAGTCTGTTTGGCTGCTCACAAGTTCAGCAGAGATTTTGATCTTATGAACAGAGTAGTGAAGGCCTTTTTTCCACTGGTCCCAGGAGGAAAGCTTGTAATGCTCCTCTACTATGCCTAGTAAAGTGTTAAAAAAAAATTGGATATGGTTGACCATATTTTGCCTCTAAGCACCATTGTCTGGAACCCTGCTTCTACTTTTTCAGCAACATCTTCTAGTAAAAAGACTTTGTCTTCTTCAAATCCAGCCCTTTTAGAGAGATTAGACAATTGCGTAACATCTTAGAGGAGCAAGCTGGCTCAGTTCAGCACATTCATAATTAAAGGATGTTCTTTGTGTTTCACTGTTGCAGTCATTACATTTGGGTTATTTGCTTTCAGGTATCCCTCAGTCGGCCTGATTAACAAAGTCTTGGGTCCTGTGTCAGTTGCTGTCCCTTCTTCCATGACGTCAGGGGTATAAAACATGGAGCTGTCACCATTACATCAGTCTTTCTTGCCGTGTGGTGCCCAAAGCAGAAGCAGTTCGCAAGTGCTGGTCGGCCGACTCCGTTGGGGAAACTTTTTCTTGCTCCTTACCGATGTCAGTAAAAGTTAATAATTGCATTACTTGTGGAAAGCAAATACCTCATAAAGATTTTCATTCGTACTGTATTCCTTGCCTAGGCCCTGACCACGACATTCCTTGCAGTCGGTTTTGTGCTTTATTTAATCAGCGCACTATCCGTCGGTATATTTTCACCTCTAAATATTTCGGTTCTCGGTTTAATTATCCAGAAATGTCGTCTGTTAGCCATCCGACTACTGGGATTCTGAAAAAATGCAAAGATAAAGACAGAGACAGGCCATCAAGGTCTAAAACTGCCGACAACGCTTCTCCTAAGTCAGTCGCCAGTTCGCCCGGTACTCAGTGAGGCGCTTTTGCAGCCCCTGATAACTGCTACTTCTGATTCGCAGGCCTCTACTGAGACCTATTCGGAGTCCGGTATGCCGTGAGATGCTTCCACTATGGAACCCGTGGATGTCTCTACCTTGGATGGGTCCAGAGCCGCTGTGCAGGCTTCTGAGGATGTATTCAGGCCTATGGACTTGCATATGAAACAAACGTCTCCTTCTTTACTTAGGCCTAGATCTCGATCCATGCCTAAAAAACCGACATCCAGGCCACATGCTCAGGACTCTATGCTTAAAAAACAAATGATAAGAATGGCTGAAGATCTAATAACTCTAATCAGGGGTAGCCAACCCCCCCCCCCTTCTAAGAGGCCTAGGACTGATGTTTATTATGAATCTTCTGATCAGGATTCTGTTGTTTCTGATTCTTCTGATGATCTGGATTTGCCATTATCTACTTATGAGGATTCTGATGGAGAGGACTCCATTCCCTCTGCTTCCCCTCCTGAGGATTTTTCTTTTGGGGAAACCTTACATACTCTAAGGGAGCATTTCCACTGTGAAAGCCAGGATTTTTCTGATTCAAAAAAGAGGCTTAGGGATTTCCTTCTCCTACCTCAGCATAGGCCTTTAGCTATTCCTCCTGTACTAGACATTGTTGATGATGCTTTTTTGGAATCTAGTTTGGCCCCTGATTTCCTACCTCCTGCTACCAGAAAACCTGACGGATACTACAGGGTCCCTGAGTCCCACAAGTTCCTTTTTAAAAATCCTATTGCAGATCCAGAGACTATTTCACAGGGGCCCAAGGGCATTAAGGCTTCCAGGGCGCTGGATAGATGGGGTAAGAAGGTTTACACTTCTGCAACCTTGGCCATTAGGACTTTAAACTGCCAGTTTCATATGTTAAAGTATCAGCAACATGTTATTGGACTGCTTAAACAGAAACTGATGTTTATTCCTGACTGTTTGGAAAATAAAGAATTACAGGATTTAATGCATTCTGCTGAACAAGTTGGAAAACATACTTTGCAATGTGGTTTTGATTCATTAGAGGCTTGTTGCAGGGCTGCTGTTACTGGGTCTGTGCTCAGAAGGCATACTTGGCTTAAGGAGCAATCTTTGCCTGATCATGTTAAAGCTAAATTGTTGGATGCTCCTTTAAATCAGGACCGCCTGTTTGGCAACAAGGCTGAGGAAATTTTTAAAAATATGGAAGATAAAGCTAAATCTATGCAAACTGTTAAAATTTTTGTACAAGTTCAGCCTCCTAGATTTAGTAGGCACTGGCCCTCTAACAATTGGTCCTTTCCAGTCCCTTCCAGGTCTTCTCAAGCCAAACCCAAACACAGCAAAAAACCCAGGTTTCAGTCCCAGGGGACACACAGAACTAAGCAGTGGGGGGCCTCCACTTCCAAATCTGGGAATAATAAGACCCCTCCCCATGGTAAACTGTCTCAATGACTTCCTTGTAAAATTTCCAAGCACTTATCAACTGACTGCCCCTTTGGGGGGAAAGATTGCTCTTCATGCAAAAAATCTGGAACTCATTACCCTGGACAAATGGGTTTTAAATATAGTGTCCCAGGGATACAGATTTCACTTCCACATGTTGCCAACACCAAGCGGGTGTCCGGACCTACCCCCAAATCAGTGGGCAGAGGCCCAAAAACAAGTACTTTCTCTCTTAAACATGGGGGCTATTCAACTGGTACCAGAAGAGAAAAAGGGACAAGGTTTCTAATCAAGACTTTTCCTGGTACCCAGAAAAGACAATTCATGGCATCCTATCCTGGACCTGTCTACTCTAAACACCTTTTTGGAGATTCCAAAATTCAAGATGCTGAATCTTCACCAATTACTTCCTATGCTAGGCAAAGATGCCCGGTTGGCAACACTAGATTTAAAAGAAGCATACCTGCACATCCCAATCAAGGAATCTTGCAGAAGATACCCACGCTTCAAAACAGGCTACACATACTATTAGTTCTCTGCACTACCCTTTGGCTTATCTACTGCGCCCAGGGTATTCACAAAATGCCTAGCTCCAGTTATTGTATTTTGCAGGCAAAGAAATATTCAAATATACCCATACCTAGATGATTGTCTAATTCAGGCAGAAAGCCAGGACATACTTTTCAATCATCTGGCCTTTGTACAAAGGGTTCTAACTTGTCTGGGGTACACCATAAACAAAAAGAAATCACACCTGGTACCCTGCTAACAAATTATATTCCTGGGAGCAAGCTTGAATACAACTTCCCAGATGGCTTACCTCACGCCAGAGAAACAAATTCATTTGACAACCTACTTCAAACAAGTGGCCACAAAAACCCTGCTATATCTGCAAGACAAATACTGCAAGCCTTGGGGTTCATGGCCTCCTGCATTCTTCTAATTCTATTTGCAAGACTGCATATGAGGAAACTACAGTGGTGTCTAAAAAGCCTAGGTGTCAACATTCTTAAGACCTAGAAACAATGATTCCTATCATACTTTGCCTACACCTAGAGTTCCTTTGGTGGACAGAGGCCTGCCACCAAAACAAGAGACTACCTTTCACACCACCCCCTGCCGCCCAAACCCTAACAACAGACGCATCAGACTATGCATGGGGGGGGGGGGCTCACCTGGCAGGGAAGTGCATTCAGGGCAAATGGAACCCAAGTCAAATGCACCTGCATATCAAAAAGAAATGTTAGCTGTACAGAATGCTGTGACAGCCTTCAAGGACCACATTCTTCCAGGACAACTAATGGTAAAGACGGACAACAGCACTGTTATGTACGTAAACAAGCGGGGGGTACAAATTCTTACCCCCTCTGCAGACTAGCCATGGCATTGTGGAACACAGCCTAGAGCTACCAAGTGCACCTACAAGCTCAATTCCTGCCAGGAAAATTAAATACACTGGCAGACAGACTACTCATGGACCCACACGAGTGGAAACTGGATCCAAGGATTTTCAACATGTTGACAAGCAAATGGGGGAGCCCAAATATAGACATGTTTGCCTCTCCCCAGAACTACCAATTTGACAAATTTTGCACAAGAACTTCCCACAAACAAGCCTGGAAAGTGGATGCTCTGTCCTTTAGCTGGAAAAACCTATTGGTCTATGCCTTCACCCCTCTGCCTCTGCTCTCCAAAGTACTAAAAATCAAACAGGACAAACCAAGGATGATTTTGATTGCTCCAGACTGGTCGTGCCACCACTGGTACCCCCTCCTGTGCAGTGTGTCACGATTATCTCCATGGCACCTGCCTCAGACTCCTTCCCTGCTGTCTCAGTAGGAGAACCAGATTCTGCACCCTCAACTTCTAACACTGAACTTTGCAGCCTGGCTAATTACTTACTCTCTCCTTTACCATCCCTCAGCATACCTATGATGGATATCATTTTAGAGGCAAGGAGGCCTAGTACTAGAAAATCTTATACTGAAAAATGGAAAAGATTCTGTGCCTGGAACCAATCTCAAGGGATGAGCACAGCAGCGCCCAATTTACCTCAGATTTTACAATACTTAACTGAGATGCTTCACAAAGGCCTGTCTTTTTCCTCCATTAAAATCCATGCCTCAGCCATTTCAGCTCATTATAACACAGAACCTCCCTCTTCTCTCATCCACTGCTCAAGCAGTTCCTCACAGGGGCCAAAAATTTGAGACCACCCAGGAAAGCTCCAACCCCAGCCTGGGGCCTTAATTTTGTCTTGGAGAAACTCACTGTACCTCCTTTCGAGCCAGCTGCTACTGCAGACTTAAAATTTCTTTCTTGAAAACCAGCTTTCCTTTTAGTAATCACTTCAGCTAGAAGGGTATCTGAATTACAGGCCCGTATGGCAGTGGAGCCTTTCATCATCTTTCATGCAGACAGGGTGTCCCTCAGAACCAATCCATCCTTCATGCCCAAGGTGGTATCCAGTGTGGCTCTTAATCAGTCCATTCATTTGCCAGCCTTCCTTCCCAATCCACAGAATAAAGGGAATGGATACTGCATTCCTTAGATGTGCACAGACAACTTAGATTCTGCTTGGACAGGACTAAACCGCAAAGGAAATCTGAACAACTGCTGGTGGCATTTACTGCAGGGGCAGAGGGGAAGGCTATTTCAAAACAAACCATTTCTAAATGGATAAGCCATTGCATTCATTTCTGCTATAAGCGCCATGGAAAACCTATCCCCCAGGGTATCAGACCTCAATCCACCAGGGCTGCATCTACCTCTACAGCCTTTCTCAGAGGCGGCCCTACCAGGGACATCCTAGAAGCTGCTACCTGGAGTTCTGTACATACTTTCACCAAGCATCATCATTTGTCAATTTTCTCTAAATCCAGAGCTGGTTTTGCCACTGCAGTCTTGCAGCGCCTTATAGCTGGCCCTAATGCTGTCTAAATTCCTCCTCCCAACCATAGCTTTGGGAATCTACCCAAATGTAATGACTGCAACAGTGAAACACGAAGAACATAGTACAGTTGTGTACACTTACCATAAATGTAGATGTTCGAGTGTATTCGCTGTTCTAGTCCTGGTTACCCTCCTTCCAGCCCCCTAACTTCTTTTGACTATGCCTCTACTTTCCTTTACTATGCTTAAAAGCCTTTTTGGTGTATTTGCTTTTTTGTTGGAGGTATATCTTTGTACTTTTATATTTAATTGCTTCCCATTTGGGGGTGCACCTGACATCTGGGACAAGAAAAACTGATGTAATAACATCGGCTGCATGTTTTATACCCCTGATGACCTGACGTCATGGAAGAAGGGACAGCAACCAATGCAGGACCCAAGACTTTGTTAATCAGGCCGACTGAGGGCTACCTGCAAGTAGATAATCCAAATGTTATGACTGCAACAGTGAATACACTCGAACATCTACATTTATGCTAAGTGTACACAACTGTACTTTTTTTTTCTACCAGTATAGTAAGTGTAAATTTGTGTTGAGAAGTTGCTGCTATGTTATCTTCTGAGCAAAAAAATTGTTTTTTCATTTGTCTAAAAATATATTTTAAAACGTGACTCGGAAGGAGCTTTTTCTATTTCTAGAAATGCAGGATTTTCAGTAGTAATAAGAGGTACACTTACTGACACAGAATCATTTTGATGAGTTTATACCTGAGATTATGTATGTGCCAGTTGAATTTGGTATTTTTTTGTTCAGTAACTAGTCAGATCTTTAGTTAAGTGGGATGATTGAAGTGAGTGGAGTCAGGACTGTTGAAACTATTTCATTTTCTCAGGTTTTCCTCCTATAAACAGAGTTTTTTTAAGTTTTAGCAAACAGAGGTCCCAGCCAACCTAAACCAAGGTACCTCAGGCTACTGGCTGGTCTAGTCCTTTGCCAAGCCTAACAGGAGGGGTTCCTTTACCATAAAACTACAACCGCTCCTTTTCTCATATGAATATACTGAAGCATGGCACTCATCTTTCTTAAGTCCCCCCTCTGGGTGGCTCATCTCTTTAGCTAGCTGTCAGCAAGGCCTGTCCATCACTGGTTCCTGGCTAATGGGTGCTCATCCACATTGACAGGGGTTTCATGTAGCAGTGTGTATCAGTTGCTTCTGTTCTAGGGGGGACCTTCCCACCCACCAGACCTGACATTGTTATTCCCTTTTTTTAATCTGGTAATTGTCGGTCGCCAGAGTACTTCAACTGGTCTTTCCTTCAGAAAGATAGGGAAATTGCCTTTTCCATGTTTTTCCTTCTCTCTAAATCAGAGCTATAGTGGAGCCTGGTTTTGGTCCCTTCCTTTTTAAGATTTTGTGGTATCTGATCCACACTGCCGGGTTTATGTTTGCCCTTTGGGCTTTCCACTGCTACATGAATGTTTACTAAATGCCTTGTCGTGGTTGCAGCCCCCCTATCTGACTCTGGACTCTCATTTTTTTTTTCTCTCCATACTTGAAAGACTTATGAATCCCTGCAGAGTAGGCTTCAAAGTGCTTGGAATCACTAGAGTAGGTCTCTGCTTTCTCCTAGCTGGAGTTCAGATTGAATGTCCAAAAGTCATGTTTGGCATCTTCATAAAGACTGATCTTTCTGGGTTGCTTAATCAACTTCTGCTTAATAATGGGCTTTCTTTTTGAAATCAAAATCATGTCTTACCAGATGATGTTTTTTTGGATTCTTCAGGAGGAAAGTTGTCTTGGCAGAGGAACCATAATAATCTGGTCAGAATGATTCCTTGATTCTATTATTACCATGGCCCCATCTTTACATGAGGAAAATTCTTTGGTATATCCAGAATTGTTGGACCCACCACCCTCTTTCCCTGGATTCCCAGTAGCCTATGCTAACTTTCTTCAGATGAATATATTGTGGTAGACAAAACAGTTAAGTATTTCTTCTAAGCCAGTGCAATCTATACTGATAGTTTGTCTCACTTCCTTTGGGGAGCAGTGTTGATGGGAAGGCAAATGCTAACCTCTTGGGGTTCCAATGACGAATGGAACCGTATCTGTATCTGGAGTTATTGCGATGATTCACACCTTGAAAATCTTTCATCACCTCTGGACCCCAGGTCCTTCTGTAGTGGTTTTGGGCTTCACCTTAGTCATGTGATACTGCAACATTCTTAGGAGTATTTGGTATCATTCTTTGTAACCAAAAGTCCAAAAATGAAATCCAGCACAAGGGAAAGTTGAAAATCTTAGAAATGTATTGTGGCAAGCTCCATAAATAAAATATCCACAGCAAACCGGTTTCGGCTGAAAGTTCAAGCCTTCTTCAGTGCAACAAAATATATTCATTAGAGCAGACCCTAAAATAGTCGCATGTTTATCCATGGGAGGCTGAAAATTGGATTTCCCAAATTGAAAACCAGTAGCTCTTTGAGTATTAGTTGTATTTGAAAAAAATATTTTCAGGTTAAGTAATCTGCAAAAATCATTCAGTTCATTAACCAAAACATGTTCAGGCACAACAAAAGTCGGTACAAAGTTTAAACCCTTGTTCAATACTTTAATTTGTACATCCGCCAGTTGGTATGAAGAAATATTGTGTACATTGTTTACTGTGATACAGTCTTCTCTAATAATTGTTGAACGTTCTGTGTGGTTTTTTTCTGTGTTTTCTACCCCCCCTATGTTTCTTATACCTAAAGGGTCTGCTTGACGTTTCCTTTTTGCTACTGGAGATTCTTGGGTAGAAAGGGAATCTAAATCAGTGGCAGAGGATGAATCATCCTCAGAAATGCCACTGTATGTCTGTACTGTTTTTCTGAGTATTGATCTTGGTCTCTTTTTTCTATTAGTTGTTTTGGGAAATCCAATTTTCAGCCTCCCATGGATAAACATGTGGCTATTTTTAAGGAATGTGTTCTCAAAGATTTACATTTTTCTCATGAATATCAGACGATTAGACATAACCTAACTAAAGCAGAACAACAAGCCCTACAGGATCTTAGTTCTAATCACGACATAGTCATATTACCAGCTGACAAGGGAGGTGGCATTGTGGTGATGGATTGGGACATGTACCAGGCGGAGGCGGAAAAACAATTGTCCGATCCCGGCTTTTACATACATATGGTTGTGGATCCAACTTCTAATTTTAAAAAAGAAATTGATTCTTTTCTAGACCTAGCCACAGAGGAAGGCATCATTAACCAGAAGATCTGTAGACAACTCAAGGTGTCAGATCCCATACCCCAATATTTATATCTACTTCCCAAGATACACAAAAATTCCAACTGTCCTCCGGGACAACCTACTGTGTCAGGGAGGGGATCTTTGACTGAACCTTTATCTGCCTTCCTTACTGATTATTTGCAACCTTTACTATCTATGGTTAGGTCTAGGCTACAATATACTACCCAATTTCTTAACATTATTCAGGATGCACAATTGGAACCAGACTGGTATTTATGTACACTTGATGTCACTTCTCTTTACACAAGCATACCACATTGGGCTGGACTACAGGCCATTCAATATTGGCTGGAAAAATTACAATTATACACCCCTGGTTTCAACACACTCCTTATATCCTTAACTGAACATGTATTAACTAAAAACGTTTATTTCCATGGTAAATCATACTGGCAGGTTTGTGGCACAGCAATGGGAGCATCCTTTGCTCCTATTTATGCTGATTTGTTTATGGGCTTTTTGGAGGAACAGATAATATATGGTGATAGTCACAATCTTTTTCTTGATCAGCTAGATATTTGGAGACGTTATTTGGATGATTGTTGGATGGTGTGGCAGGGGGACCAATCATATGTGCATGAATTTATCCGATATCTTAATGAGAACAAATGGGGCATTCAGTTTACATTACACATTGAGTACCATGAAATTATATTTCTGGATGTCACCATTACCAGGCAGGAAGATCACACTTTAGAGACTCGGGTACATAGGAAATTTCCAGAATACAGTACCCTATTACATGCCTCTAGTCATCACCCTCACCACATCATCAACAAGATTCCAAAGCCACTATATCTACGCACTAAACGTATATGTTCTGCCGAACAAAGTCTTCAAGCATGCCAACAGGATCTAACCAACAGGTTGCTTAGCAGAGGATATCGTGAGGATTGCATTTCTCGGACAATAACCCAGGTGGACCAAATAGATAGATCTCAACTTTTAAAATATAAGGATAGAACTAGTCATGATAGCACACAGAAATCACAACCCATTAGGCTAGTAACCACCTTTGGGGCCAATACCTATAGGTTCAAAAACATTATCAATAATCATTGGGACATTTTGCTTGCCCATGACCAATTGAACGGAATACTTAACTCTTGATGTTTATTTTCTTATCGTAGAGGCAGAACAATTAACTCACACTTAACTCATTACAAACGTTATAATCCACCCATTACTCTACAGAAAACTCTATTTGGTGATACATTATTAGGTTGTGTTCCTTGTGGTCATTGTAGTGCTTGTTCACACATATTTCAAGCCAAGGAATTTACTAGTTGCAACACATCTAAACTTTACCAAATAAGATGTTTTGGCAATTGCAGCAGTGATTGGATTATCTGTTTAGCCACTTGTATCTGTTCTTCATTTTATGTTGGACAAACGTCCAGACCTTTTAGACACCGTATTAGTGAACATCTAAGAGAAACCAGAAATAAAAGAATTTCAAACGCCCTTTACAAACACACCTTAACACATAAAACTGCTAAATTCACTTTTACTATCATAGATAAAATACAAATGAACAGGATATCCAAAGCTGGATGACATAATATATTAAATAACAAGGAATCTTCCTGCATAATCAGGCTAGGTGCTCTATTTAAACCAGGCCTGAATGGGTTAAGCTAATTTTTGCTTTGGATTGTTTGACTGACTGATGAATCACTCCAATTAAGATATTAAGCCTTTTTGGCTAATCTGTGCATATATATATATATATATATCTATATATATATATAAGCAGGAATTAGGGTCTGCTCTAATGAATATATTTTGTTGCACTGAAGAAGGCTTAAACTTTTTGCCAAAACCGGTTTGCTGTGGATATTTTATTTATGGAGCTTGCCGCAATAAATTTCTAAGACTTTCATCTTTCCCTTGTGCTGGATTTCATTTTTGGACTTTTGGTTACTATGGTTTTAATCCGTGCACTCAGTCTACCCTGTGTATCTTTGGTTCAATCTGCTGGTATCATTCTTTGTGCCAGCTGGCATACATTGCATGGGGAGCTGGCTTCTTTATATTCTAAGACTCTTCAGGCATCTTCCTTCCTGTCAGAGCAGTTCGTTTTGGCCAACAGACTGGCAAACCCATACAAGTGAAAATTCAAGGCAGTGGTGGTCCAGTATCTAGTACAGATGTGAGGAATCCCTCAAATAGATCTGTTCACCTCCTTTCAAACAGACAGGTTTTGACATTCTTTTCAAGGCATCCTTGCAGCTTTGCTTGGAGAACAGATGCATTCTCATTTCCCTTGATGAAAATGTTCCTCTACTCTTTCCACAGATTCTCAAGGTAGTTCTGAAAATTCAGTAAGAAATGCCAAAGTTCATTGTGGTGACTCTCTTTTGGCCTTTGCACTCTTGGTTCTCTCTTTTAATAGTGTTGGTGAAGGGCAATTACCACAGGCTTCCTCACTATCTGGATCTGCCCATTCAGTCTCAGGGGTGACTGGTGCACCTGTATATGGATGAACGTTAATTGACAGACTTGATGTTTCAGTCTTGACTCTGTTTAGACACTTTCCTTATTTTTAAGTTTGTGCAGCAGATGGTAAAAGGAGGCCAGAAATCCTGCTAGTTGAATATCTTATGTTTCTGTAATGGAGGAGGCTTTCTGCATGGTGCCTAAATGAAAACCAGAGGGTCCATTGTGGTTAATTTCCCTGTGATCTTGTAATTTTGATATGAGCTTCTTTAGGATGACTTAGCATATGCAGTCAGTAAGGCACATTTAGTGGCCATCTCTGTATGTCTGCCTTTGGAGCCCCTTTCTTCTTTTCCTCCTCCTTTATCTTCTCTTTCTTCTTCTGTTTTGGTAAAACAGTTTATGAAGGGAGTATTGCATACGAGAACCCTCACAAGAAAATTTCTCCTTTGTGGGGTCTCCATTATGTTTAAAAAATAAGTAACCTTACCACCATTTGGACCAGCAGCTTATGCTGGTCTTAAGTTCTTAACATGGAAAACTGATTGACTTTTTGTGCACAGACTAACATATGCTGAAGCACTTTAAAGCAATCTTCATAAACAACAAAGATCACCTAGACCACCTTCTGTCAAAGCTATGCCTCAGGAAGCCCAAATGCATTCAGAAAAAAACAACACCTAACACCACACATGCTGTCGCTGTCAGTGGAGCCCCAAACACTAAGCTCCTAAGGCAAATAAACACACTTCGCAGGACTCTCATCATAGGGGATTCCATTGTAAGATATATTGCTGCCCCTCTAACTAAGATAAACAAGGAGAAGATAACTGTTAGTTGGTTATCTGGAGCTAGGGTCTGCCAAATCACACCTGCACTCAAGTCATTACGCCACAGGTACCAGTATGATTCCATCGTAGTCCATGTGGGTCTATATTAGCAAGTCAAATGCGTTTTTATCGACACATATTTCGTAAAATGCATAGTAAGTGAAAGCTCTAAATGTCTAAAAACTGGTGTCCGAATTGTCATAGTTGGCGAAAACATGCATATGAACATTTGACGTCAAGACGGGCATATTTTACATATTATAATTTATTTATCATAAGTTAAGGAAATAAAGTTAGAAAATGCTACATAGTAATGTAAGTGAATGTATTTTGCAAGATTTACTTGCTGTATTAAATAAGGAATTACAGAAATTTGTAATAAATTCTTCTGTAATTAGCAGGGAGATAATGTAGTTATAAAAGGCACATGTGCAAGGAATTACTTGTGCGATAGACATACCATTACAGACTACAGTGGCTAATGCAATGCTGTTTTCCCCTGGTACCGTGGGTGAATATTGTCAAACAATTAAGTCTCATAAGACAAGGACATGCTGCATATAGACGGATACCTCTTTAACTTAGAAAAAGATAAGAGGTATTGGTGCTGTAGGTTAAAATTAAAAGAGAAATGTAAAGGTAGGGCAGTGGCTATAAAAGATGTTAGTGGAGAGTTATTAATGAAATGTGCAGCACATCATCATGCATCAGATGCTGCTGAAGTGGAGAAATGCGTTGCATGTCACAATTTGAAGGAGACGGCATGTATTTCTAGAGATACTCTTGCATTAGTGATGGATGATGTAGTAGCAAGTACATCTACAGAAAGTACAGTTTGTCTACCTACTAGGTGTTCTATGCTTCAACAAGTCAATAGAGTTAGACACAAAAAGTTGTTAGGCTATTGTCCTATATCAACTCTGTTGAGTAGTGTAAATGCCAGTAGTTATAGTTTAAAGAATGGAAGTTTGTTTCAAAAACATATGGTAGATATTCACAATAAAATACACGTCCTTGTGCTTTCAACAGCAGAAAATCTCCAGGATTTGAGTAATTCCCAGGTTTAGTTAATGAATGGTGTATTTCTCACTAAAGGATGTCTTTGTAGACAATTGTATAGTATACATGGGTTGGTGTCAGTGGCTGGAAATAGAAAGTGTCTAGGTAGTATTTTGCCTTATGACTGAAAAGTCCTTTAAATCTTACAACTTATGTGGGAATGTTTATTTGACCTTCTATCTTCAGCTAATCTACATGTGCCTGTTAAGTTTATCTTGTGTGACGTTGAAATGGCGGCTATAAAGAGTGTTAAAAGCAATTTTTTTTACAGTGATATGAATAGGTTGTTTATTTCATTTCATACAAGCTGTTTGGTGCAAACTGCAATCATTAGGTTTGGCCAGTTTATATGGAAAGTCATTGGCCAGTTTATATGGAAAGCCATTGTCCTTTCAACTGTCAGTGAAAATGTTAATTGCTTTATCTTTTCTAAATGAAGATGAGGTGTTACCAGCGTTTACAGAACTATCAAATGCATTTCCGGCTGCTGGTAAAGAGTTGATATCTTACTTTTCTGATGTTTATGTGTTAGGGCGATCACGAAAACAACAGACATGATTATCTGCTTGTAACCGATTTCCTCCCATACTTCCAGTTAGTTTCTGGAATGCATCTGATTTAAACAAGTTGTCATTGCCACAAAGCCAAAATCATGTGGAAAGGTGGCATAGGGAGGATTTGTTGTATTTTAGGAAGGAGTATTTGTGACATTCCATTTGTTTTGTTTGTATTAGAGAACAAAACAAAGTGAATGAAACTAGGCTTCAGTTAATTTCTGGATGTCCACCTTTTCCAAAAAAAGAAAAACTGTTGAGAGACAGCATCAGTTACAAACTGTGTTATAGAATAAATTTGCATATACTCAGGAAGACTTTTTTAAAGCAGTTGCAATGCTGTTGAAAGTTTAGTTCAGTAACTGTATGTTTCACATGCATCGTTCACTAGGATATGTTTAATTTGCTATGACTCTATTTGGTGAGATATTCATGTTGTTTCATTCACTATAGTAATAAACACATATATAGCATGGGTTTAAGCTATGTACTAAAATATGACGATTGTTTCCGTTAATATTCACTGCAGCACTAAGGAAATGGTGTTGGCCAACTAAAACGTTATGATTATATAAGTTTAAATAATTTAACTGTTTGTTTATTTGTTAGATTGGTAAATATGTGTTGACAGTGTCCGATTCAAGATTTTGAGCCTTCATGTTTCTAATATAGACTCGTCCATGTAGGTGTAAATGACCTGAGATGTACCTCCCTGAACTATATGAAGAGAGATATTGTGGAGCTTTCACACGTGTCTCATGCAAGTATGAGCCTGACACTGAGCAGCATATGACAATCACCGAAGATGATGCCACTATATAAGCAAAAAATGATTGAATTCAACAACTGGCTGTCTTTCTGGTGTCATTCTAAGGGGATCCAGTATTTGTCAGCTTCGGAGGACATGGTCAACAGACCATGCTGCTTTGCCAAGGATGATCTGCACCTTTCCCCTCTAGGCTTTCGAATACTGGCTAATTCTTTGTCCACCTCATAGTGCCTTTTTTAGGCATTACCAAATTGACAAACCTACCAACATAGCAAAATCAACTCAACAGAACCTCAAGGTCTTACTTCTCAATGCCGGATGCCTAAATAAAAAAAAACCTGTACTCCCTCCAATCACTCCTCACACTTTGGAATATAGATATCTGTGGAGATACCGAGACTTGGTTTAAAGCAGCAGAGAGTAGCCCAGCAGGGTAAGGTTTCAGTGCCTTCCACACTTTTGGACCAGTAGTTGCACACACAAGGGCTAAAAGTGTGTATCAGTATACATCAGTAACATACTTCCAGGTCAGACAAACAGGATATTGTGCTGGAGTTCCCCCATGTGCAGATCATCATAGACAACATCCTGTACCATATCCTAGCCAGCTGTAGATCGCCCTCTATGTCCCAGGATGCTCACAGTGCATACTTGGACCTACTGGAGATGCTTACCATCCAACCTAACATCCTATTCATAGGAGACTTTACTTACCCCTGTGACGCCTCAGAACTGGCCCAGTAATCAAGGAGCCTCAATCCTCATCACTAGCACCAGTGGGGGACATACATTTGGGAGGATGACAAGTTACATACTCAGTATTTCCAGATGCAACTGTGTGCATTAAGTGCAATTTCCCTTAAGAGCACACAGAGACCGCAGTCAGTCTGGGGCTGATTTCTCGCTCTTTCTCCGCATTCCCATTAAAACTCCCCAGTGGCACAGTTATAGAGTTGAGATCTCAGCTGAGTGGCTAACCCAAGACCTCCAGCACCCTCTCTGTCCAACCAGTGCTTTGTGTCCCTGCCCAAGCAGCTGACACACACACCCTTTGAGGTTTGATTTATATACAAACACACACACCTGGGAAATCCTGGCACAAGTTCAGTAGCTATGCCCCCTTTTTCCCCAGACTATAAGTTAGTTATCACTGCCACCAGCCATGTCCTTATCAGCTACTTTAAGGCCCTTAACAAGTGTCCAATCTTACTGTATAATGTTACTGTCAATGCAAATGGTAGTTTGACCAAGAGCAAAGCTATTAGGAGTGGCCCACAGTGTCACCAAATAAATATGCAAGTACTCTCAGAACTTACATCTGTCTCTCAAATATCAGCCACAATGAAACGTTCATATATTTAATAATAAATAATAACAGAATAAGAAAATACTCAATATATAATCACAGTTGCATCCGAGTTCAAAATCACAGGAAATATTTAAAACAGCATTGCAGGACAGCCTCAGATAAATAAAGAAAACATCTAAGCTATACTTCACTATATTCCTGACTGTATCTAACAGAAATTACTGTACCCTAGTTAACCTACTTACAGAGCAACAAGGCGGATGTGGTGAGTGGATGTTCTTGTCAGGTCAAAAACAAAATACAAACGACCCAGTCTCTTTTTCAGAGAGTTCTTAAATTAATATCCCAAGTATTACTGCTACAATAGGTTGCAGAATGATATCACTTCTTGTCATCTGACTGTATCCCAGGTGAAAACCCCCACTAATGCAGCTGGTAGTATTCAGTATCTACCTGTGAAAATACATAGACCTCAGATCTTTTGGCAACTGGTGGAAGTCTTAAAATAATTTACATTCCTCCACATTTAAAGACAATACAAAGAAATTCTAGTTTTAGACATTATGTCTCCTGTTGTACTGAAACAGAAAGATAACCTCTCTTTTTATGGCCCACACATAAAGTAATTCAATCTGAATTATTCTTCTGAAGTTAACTTCTTGTGTTGCAGTTTCAATTGTTAAAATATATACATCTAAACAGTTACAATAGTGTATATACATTTCTGCTCAGTACTTTTCAAAATATTTCTTCAGCACACGTCTGTACAATATGACATACAGTTTTAATACATCTGTAACACAAGCATATGAGTCATGATATTCACAAATGACATATAACCATTTACGAAATTCCAGGTAGCTGTGCTGGCATTGTCTCCTTTTGTTGCACTTTTATATAAATCATGTTAATATTCACAAATGACATACTGTCATTTACAAAATTCCAGATAGCTGGGGTGGCAGTATCCGTTTCGTGACATCCCTCTATAGATTGGGAATCCTGCACAGACTCAGATCTACAGGCACAGAGATTCCTGGACTTCGTAAATACAACCAGCCTTGACCAGATAGTGAGTATGCCTACTGGAGACCCCAACATATTGGACCTCATGCTCACAAATATGGGAGAACACTGCACCCCCCAATGTCTTGTCCTCCCTGGTAATGTCCAACCATAAAGCTGTCTCCTTCAAAATCAAAATTAACTCTGTAATCCTATTAAAACTAGAAACCGTAACTATTCCATGGCAAATTACCTGTTATTATGTGATGATTTGTCAAAATTCAGTGCTCCTCCAAACCCCAAGAACACGAGGCTATACTGAACTGTTCTCAGTAATTCTTTACAATCATGGCAGTTAGAGTCATAGATTATTACTAGTCTAACTGCCCTCATGGACCATTTTGAGCCTAGCCAATTACCCCCTGTGAGAATCAAACCCTGCACCTTGTGTTTCTAAGGTAAGGACCTTAACCATTACGCCACCCTCCCACTGTTGCTGCATAGAGGCTGCTGTACCTACCAGAAGTAAGCTCATATCTAAACCCAGAAACAAACCACACTGGTGGCATCTCAAATTAAACAGGATGTACAACAAAAGGAAAAAAAATAATGGCAAAAATCAGACAGGGTAATTCCCATAAAGATAAAAACTCTGTCATCAAAATAAATAGGCAACTAAGAGAGCTAATTAGTTCAAGCAAAGCCAACTTTCAGGTTAAGATCTCCTCCCAGGTGAAAGATAATCATAAGGCCTTCTACAGCTATGTCAGAAACCTCAAGGGCAACAGACAGCAGTGTGCTGAACTGGTGGTGAATGATGCCACATTCACTGAGCCTGATGATATAGTAAACATGTTAGAGAACAAATTCAGTTCCAGCTTTACCTTGTCTCACCCTCAGATATAACCCCTCCAACTATAAATAGGAGCTTGTACTGGCTGCACTCATTAAAGCCAAGAACATGGCATCAATGGGTCCCAATAACATTCATGGATGCCTCCTGAATAGCCTTAATATATGACTTTTTAGGAACCCTGGAGTCATTATTTAACTATGGTCTTAAACCTGTCTTTGTGCCAGGTGAATGGAGGACTGTGATGGTCATCCCCTTCATAAGGGAGGACCTTCAACAGATCCTGGAAACTACAGACCCATTAGTCTGACAAGTCTTACTTGCAAAGCCATGGAAAAAAATTATCATGGAAGTCATCAACAAGGACATGGAAGACCTCCAGACACTGGAACTATCCCATTATGGCTTTGTCAAAGGAAGGTCATACTTACTGAATCTGGTGGACTTGTTTGAAAAGGTCACTAAGGCAATGGATAAGGGGAAAACTGTGCATAATGCCTGCCTAGTTTTGGCTAAGGCATTTGATACAATACCCCATTCTGACAGTCAAGAAACTTACAGAACTAGGTATAAACCCCTTTATAACACGCTAGATAGCTAGCTGGCTCACTGAAAGGACCCTGGAGGGTAGAATCAGTGAGTCCACCTCCACAAAGGCACCAGTCATCAGTGGATTCTGTGCTAGGCCCACTCCTCTTTGGCATCTGCTTCTTAGATGTCAAACCCAGTGTCAAAGACTTTGGCTAACCAAGTTTGAAGTTGATGTCAAACTGTGAGCAGTCATTGAATCCCCCCAAGTTGGAACATCCTTCAGGAAGGTCTAATACAGACAAACACTGGTGCCAAAGCTGTGTCTTAAAACTCAAGTACCTTTTTGGAAGTCTTCCACTCTTGGTAACTGCATCATCAATAAAACACCCTTAAAAGTTGATTCATTAGACAGAGATCTGGGAATAGATGTAGATAGTTATCCTAGCCTTTGACCCAGATGTTCAAGGTAGAATAAAACCCTTCTATGTTGCTGAACTTATAAGCAAGGGCATGGTATCTAGGTCCAAAGAGGTCATTATACCACTGTACGTGGCCTCATCATAGAGTATAATGCCCCTTTTGGTATGTACCTGACCAGACACGTGTAGCAACTGGAATGTCTGCAAAGGTTCCGTACAAAAAGAATACAAGGAATAAAATGTCATATGCTGATGGCCTCAAAACCCTGTCTCTCTACTCGCTATCATGCAGGCGATCTTTGCCTGGCATACAAGGCATCCCTGGACCCTCTTTTGATGAATCTTTTGCACATCTGCAAAACAAATAGCATCAGAACTACTAGATTAAAATACCTAAATTTTGCTTGCAACATAAATAGGACATGTTGAGAGAGAGAGAGGTTTCCCAGAAAATTTCCATTCTCTGGCACAGGTTCCCCATCCATGTGAAGCAGAGTTCTTCCCTATCCCTGTTTAAGTGCAACTTGGACCTATGGATGGGTAATCGGAAATTCACCCTCTGGTCTGGCCCCTATGTCTCTGATGGACAGAGGCAGTCAGTAAATCACCGTCTATAAATCAAATATAAATAAAATGTATGTGTTATTTGGGTTGCACAAGCTAGGCTTTTAAGGGCCCTAGTCGATGTTAACCTAGTATATACCTACGAACCTATGTACATCTGACAAGCTGATTTCTGAGCTGCAGCTCTTATGGTGGGACAGCCTTTCCTGATTTCCACAGGTAAAGGTTGTAACATACCATTGTTCTTCTCTAATTCTGTGAGAGTTTTAAAATTTTGATCTGAAGCAGTATATTTTTATCCCTGGGTTTTGTCTGTATCCTAGGGTTAAAGATTGATGATACATAATACCTTGGATGTGCTACAGTAGCTCAGATCCAACCTTGACAGGATAAAGCCCTTTAGGAAGATTGAAACTAAATTAAGAAAAGCCTCTAATTGGAAAACCCCAGGCCCAGATGGCAGTACCTAACATATGGTTAAAAGTATTAACATCTTTACACGAAAATTTAGCCATGAGTAAGAACTATTTATATGCACACCCCGAACAGACACCAGTCTGGATAACAACAGGAAAAACAGTGCTCCTACTTAAGAGTGAACCTGCAAGCTAGCATAAAAATTATAGAGCAATAACTTGCCTTCCGACGATGTATAAACTATACACGGGAATTGATGCTGACAGAGTTTATAGTCATTTGGAAGAAAACTCAATTATGGCAATAGAACAAAAGGGCAATAAAAGAAAGTCATATGGAATAAAGAATCATTTGTTGTTAAAGACATAGTGGAGGAACTGTAAAAAGGAGAAAGAATCTAAGTATGGCATGAATTGACTACAAAAAAGCATTTGACAGTATCCCACATTCATGGATAAAAGAGTGCTTAAAAATGTATAAGATACACCCTACACTGGTAAACTACATCACAGTGACCATGAAACAATGGTGAACCACTTTGCAGTTAAGCCAAGATAAAGGACAAATTATTATTCCAGGGATAAAAATCCAAAGGCGGATATTCCAGGGTGACTGTCACTGTTGCTCTTTTGCCCTGCCCTTGACCCATTAAGCTGTCTGCATAACAGATTAGGTCATGGCTATTATTTGACTCCCAGAAAGTAGCAAAGACTTCTCATCTTCTCTTTGTCAAGGATTTAAAACTGTATAGCTTATCAGATTAGGAACTGAAAGCACAACTGCAAGTAGTCAAAACTTCTTTCAGATATAGGAATGTCATTTGGTCTTGATAAATGTGCAAAAGCAACCTTTAAAGCAGGAAAGCTGCAGCACCAAGTAAACATCAGTTTGGGTCAAGAATGTAATATAAAAGAATTTGAGCAAGAGAGAGTGTATAAATATTTGGGAACTGATGAAAGATCAACAGGAAAACATGAACAAATGCAAGTAAAATTTAGTGAGGAATATTTTAGAAGACTTGAATTAATCCTGAAAACAGCGTTGACATTTAGGAACAAAATGCTCTTCCTGTCCTAACTTACAGAAACAAGTTTCAGACAGATGTCAGACATTCAGGAGAGTCATGTCAGGAATGGAAGAAAGCAGCCACAATGGTTCTAAAGGTATTAGGCTCCTAAAGGCTGCGCCATGTGGCTGCGCCATTACTTCTTCCCCTGGCTCGATTCTATGCGCGCCTTCTTCAGCCATGCTTTGGTCGTGACTAACAACTCCCAATGCGTCCACAGATTTTGGTGATTTTGGTGACTTGGTGATCATCAAATCATCTTGATCAAGGATCATCTCTCCTCAGGTTCACCAAGGCAGGTACCCCCCCATCACTCAATTAGCTTCACCAATTTTCCTAAACTATTCAGACAGAGCTGAACAACTTAGATATTATTTGGACAGAACAAAAAAATTTAGGAAATTTTAGACAGAACAAAAAAAATCAGATCGCGGATTTTTTTTTCTATTTCCTTGTTTATAAAGTGATTCCTTTCTAAGTTTCTTTCTTCGTCATCTCGGGCTCGGTCATCTCTGAAATTTTATCTGCTGCTCAAAAGCAATCTGTCTCAAAAACCCAAAGCATTCAACTACAGCCTTTCTAGCTAGACAGCCTTTTAGACCAGACTTCCTTCAAGCTAGACTTCCTACAGCCTCACACTTTGTGCCCTTCACACAATTGTTTGCAGCCTCCCACAAATTTCACTTGGCACACTTTGACCTCTACAGACAAAGCCTCTTGAGTCCTCAGAGCCAGTTTCCATAGAGCCAGGTGCTAGGCCAGCTGGGATCATCAAGCAAGATCAAAGGCTTAGAAGCGTACACCACAACATTAAGTTTAAGCATTAAGTAGCCTACCAATTTAGTTAGTTGTCATGTCACTTCTCTTATGAAATGCTCTTTCCTCTCCCTGCCCAGAGGGACAAGACCCTCCTTTATTATAAAAATTATTAGCCATTCAGACCTGGTCCTCCATCCTTTCTTCCATCCTTCTTTATTCTTCTTTCCTTTGGGAAGTGTTTGCTGCTGCCCTTGTGCCTCCTTGATCTGGGTAGAGATCGCCTACTTCACATGCATCATATGGGATGGGCTGCCGAGCTGGTAAAAGTGACTTTTCGGGTGATTGACTGGCCCCAAAAGGTGTTAGATTAGAAGGAAAACAAGAAGGATGCGTCATGCTTACCAAATGATTTATAAAAATCAGTGCATACCAGGTTTATATATTCCCCGTTCCGAAGGCGATATGAGCTTCCTTGAAATTGATTACATTATAGACGTGCAATCATGGGACATACATATCTGCTGACCTCACAAGACCCAAAAGTACTGAAAGTTTTGAAACATGAGGAGAATAAATCTAAGCTGACTTCCCTTCTTAGTCTAGCAGAAGCATATGGGCATCAGGCAGGAATGTAAATCAAATCAGAAGGTGATACAAATCAGGTAGCAACTGAATGTGCCAAAAAAGAATATAAGGTGAAGGATCAGGTGAGAAGGCAAGAAGTGTGGAAAATGCATAAATATAGTTGCAAGTATAGAAAACTCCTGGAAGAACCTCATGTTGATTAGGACTGAACGCAGGAATGGTTAAGGAGAGGTGAATTCAAACCAAGAGATGAAAGGTTAATATTGGTGGCCCAAGATAGTGAGCTACATACATGTTGGTTTACAAAGTCCATTGAACATGTGTGAGAAACAGACAAATGTAGGTTTTGTATTGGAAACAGTTGCACACCTTGTTGCTCGCTGTGATATACCAATGGCAGAAGGACTGTATACTGAAAGGCATAATAAAGTGGCAAGACTGTTGCACTGGGGATTGTGCAAACACTGAAGGTAGTTGAAAAACACTGGAAACATGAGCCACAAAGCGTCATAGAAAATGAAGTCTACATCACATGGGATCACCCATTACCTAACAGTTCAAAAGCTAGATGTGAGAAAACCAGATATAGTGGTCCATGAAAAGAAGACAAAAGTAGCATTGATCATCGAAATTGCTACACCCAGTGACTACAGTGTCTTGCATACAGAGAGTGACAAAAGTCATAATATATCAGGATTTGCAGTCAGAAACGGCAATGTGGAAGAAAGATACCCAGACTGTTCCAATAGTAGTAGGAGCAACGGGTCTTATAAAAAATATTCTGCAATTGCATTTAGATACGTTACTAATACATGTAACTCCGTCCAAATTGCAGGAGTCATTACTATTCACATTGTGGTGATGCAATGAGCACTTCTGGCTGACATCAAAGATTGAAACAGTACTAATTTCATGAACTTTAAATCATACTTTGACTTGGGAATGGGGTCCATTCCCATCATGGTATTAGAAACCCAAAAGATTTGGAGTAATTAAAAAAGACTGAAAGGCTTTTTACTCCTTTCTGTGTGTGTGTGTGTGGGGGGGGGGATCTTGAAAGGCCCAACCTGTCCCTAAGCAAGCCATTGCACGCTGGTTGTCCTTTGATATTGTTTTTTATTACACCTGCCATAGTGAGGTGAATCGAGGCAAATAAAGGCACATTCCATTGCAACCTTTTTTTTCACTAGCATTTTGGAAAGGCATGGACTCTAGAAGTATTTTACAGGTAACAACTTGATCCTCAGTCTGTACCTGTACAATGCATTACAAACTGCCTTTTCTAGATCCAGATCAGGCTTTGCTAAGCACCATTATCCTTCCACCTCATTGGTTACGTAAGCTTTGGCAATCTACCCATATGCTAGTAAGACAGTGTATTGGTTGAATATAGTACAGTTGTGCAAGTTTCACTTGCCCGTAACAATAGATGTTCGTAGATCATACAAGGCCTTACTGGTAGTACCCTCCCACTATCCCCTTTAGTTGGATGTACATTGTTTGTGGTTGCTGTTGTTTTTGTTTAGCAGGTTTTGGTGTGTGCTTGGCCTTGTTTGAAACAGTAGGTGTTTGCAGCCTTGTATTTTTCCATTTGCTCTTCTGTTTGTGCCCTAGGGAAAACTGAGGGCTGTTGTCTGTGACTGTGAAAGGACTATCATGCTGTGGAAGCTGATTGGCCCTTTAAAGCCACAGACAAATATAGGGAGGAGGCTGAAGCTTTGAGTGACTACCAGAGGAAGGGTAGTAGGGAACCACTGTACATATGCCAGTAAAGCAGTATGTTCTACAAACAGGTACTGTTACAGGTAAGTGGAACCTGCGCAACTGTACTTTATATTCCTAATACAAAGAAAAGGATAATGTTCTCCTAGTGCTTGAATGATTTGTATCAAACCTATGACAGTGTTTATGTTCAGTAAGTGGTCAAGGATAACAAAAAATATTTATGTGACCTGCTGTGTAGAGATTTGTGTGCAGTTTGTGTGTTGCAGATCTGAAATGTTGCATAGAAACTGATGGGTAAATTCTGTGGGCGATTTATGCCAAAAGTTGAAGGTCTTCCACTTGCAGTGGTGAAATGCCCTATTTATAGGACATTAACAGAAAAACTGTATACTTTGTTTTGGCTGACTTTTCTATCAGCATTGTTAACTGATTAACTGATAATAAGGAAATATCTGTATTACTCTTTTCAATGTGCTGCATTCTCTGAGTAGGATTGCCACCACCCTCAGAATTATGAAAAACTGAGGAAGAAATTTTACCCATGATTTTGATTTGAGGGCATTTAGTTATTTATTTTTTTTGATAATGTTGTTTGAAGAAAGAGTGTAACTGTATGTTGAAGATGTTATGATGTTAAATTGAAACAGTTGTTAATCTTAAGTTCAAACTGAATCAAGTAATGGAAATGGTAAAATAAGTGGAATATCAGGAAACACACTGATTAATCTAGGTCTGGGGTAATTAAGTGGTATACTTGGACTGTAAGAAATGTTTTGTCCTGTAGGTTAAAGAATTATGATTTATGAGTTATAAAGGAAAAATAACAAAGTAGATGAACTGATGTCTACACAGTAGTCTAGAAAAGTTCCATGATAAAATCATGAATCATTTATGATGGACACTCACAATTGTAATCAGAAGACTGGCTTTTACCAACTGTTTCAAAATTCAAGTCTATAAAACTTAACTTTAGAAACATTTTGTGCAGGGAGCATCAATCTTTACATCCCCACACTAATGCTACTCATATATACTGATTTTGAGTTTGTTGTGTTTTGTGTAAAGGAGACAGTCCTAAGATACTATATTCTCAATAAATTTGTGTGTTTCACAGGAGTTGCACATTAGAAGGTCAATCACTAATAGGTTCATAGAAGGTTACTAGGCTAATGGCCGTAGAGCCCTTACAAGCCTAGCCATAATTATCCCAATTTGGCCCAGTTATCGGTGGTTAGGTGAGTGACGTTCACACAGATACATATCTATGGTAGTTAATAGCAGCTTCCTCTGTCCAGGAGTGACATGGTCACCCATCCATTGATCTAAGTTGTGTTTGAAGAGGGTAAGGGTGGGGCTCTGTTTCATTTGAATTGGAAGCTTGTTCCAGAGAAGTGTCTTTCCCTGGGAGATGCGTGTCTCTCTCCAGCATGATCTCTTCATGTTAGAGGCTAGGTTAAGATCACTGGAGCGAGTGACCCTCCTGAAGGTTGATTTATGAATGTGTAGTATTTCCATCAGGGCCAGGTCAGAGACTGCCCTGTAAGCCAGGCACAGGTCTCCCTCTTAGCAACCTGTAGGAGAAAGAGTACAGTGACAGGGCTTTCAGTCTTTCTGTGTAAGACACTTGTGTACCCTGTAATTTCTTGGTGAGAAATCTGTGTGGTGCCTCCAGTTGTTGCAGGTGTCTGGTGAGGTACATGCAAAAGGGAGCATTATACTATATTATTGGTCTGATGAGGGTTGAATATAATGGAATTATAACTTCCTTAGAATCTAGATGCAGTACCTTTACTTAAAAGATGTGCCACATTTTTTTTATTTAACATTTGTTGACCAGGAAAGTCCGACTAGGACAGAACCTATTTTCAGCTGAGGCCCAGGGAAAAACGCTCCAGACGCATGTCTTTAGAATGTGGGAGGAAACCGGAGTACCTGAAGGAAACCCACGCGAACGAAGGGAGAACATGCAGACTCTGCACAGAAGGCACCCCAGCCGAGAATCAAACCGGAGAACCTCTTGCTGTGAGGTGACAATGTTAACTGTTGCACCACTGCATCGCACATAGAAGGATTTCTGTACTACTATGGACACATGGTGGTCAAAGTTCAGATTGCTAGCAACCTGAGTACCCAGGTCACTTACCATTGAGTGTACACTTAGGGGAGTGCTGTCTAATGTAGTTAGCAGGGACGGCATCTTTCCCAAAGGAAACAGTAATGCATTTTTTTGCATTTAGCTTTAATTGGTGGCTCTGGCACCAGTCTTTTGTCTGCATTAACCCTGTCTGCAGTATATTAACATCCATGGGGGTAACACTATTAAGCCTGGTACTACTTTGAAAAGGTACACATCGGGCTAGTTATATGACTTAACTGCATTTTTTTGAAGTCTTTGAATGTAGCATACTGCACGCAGAGGGCTGGCATGGGAAGGGAAGAAAAGTGCAGCAGTTTGCTGCCTTTCTGAGAGGTGGTTGAAATACTTTTCTACCCCCATAGCATGGAAGCAAGAGCACCTCATATCAAGACTGGGCAGATTGTAGCTGTTAAGAGACAGAAGATCTCTGAGATAAAACCATAACTTTTGCAGGAGAGAGAACAGGAGTAACAGTTTGTCATTGCTAGTTCACTCCAGTGTCCTGGTTACTACAGTTCAGTAGAGGAGGGAGAAACAAAAATTTATTTAAAAAACAACTTTTCACCTCAGTTCACTTCATACCTCAACTGTATTTTTCTGAAACTGTTTCTGTCTTGCAAATTTGTATTGCAGCATTCTAATTAAAACTGCTTTGTAATGCTTGATTTCTGGTGAGCACCTTCCCTGTTTTGCAATATGACTTTTTTTCTTATACCAACAAAGTCTTAGGGTATCTCTTAAATGTGTGCTGTTTTAGCAATAGTCATTTTTATTTTTGTGAGAAAGGAGCTCGAGAGGGTGTGTATATATATATATATATATATATATATATATATATATATAGATATATATATCTATATATATATATATAGAGAGAGAGAAAGCCAACATGTAGGTAACCTGGCACATATTGCTTGGTTTTACAGGGGTTAGTACCTTACTACTGGAATTTTGATAGTGTGTGCCATTCATTTTGCTACTAGCCAGTGCTGTTCCCTTCATTTGAGTCATACTGCAGGAGTTTTTGCCTTGAGGATTTACTGTCAATTGAGTATTCCATAACTGTTCACGTTTTGCTGTGAATTATTGCCAAGTACTTTGAGCTGTTTCTTAAAAATGCCTGTTTATTTTTGATAACTAAGCTTCAGTGCCTCTTAATATAAGGAGTATCAGTAGCCTCTTCTCAACATGCTTTTGGCAGTAACATAGTTAATCTGAATCACATTTGGCAATGCATTCATTTTTTTTTTCTGACACTTGTAGGAATAATTCTGAGAATGTTAATCTTGGCAGCCCTACTGAACCAATTAAAGGGAAAGAAAAGCAAGGTTTCTTTAGAGCAATAAAGAAAAAGAAGAAGAAATCTCAAACGGTAAGTAACAATTTAGTAATTTCAGTCTGGCCTTAGACAGTACTTTTTCTGCTTGTGCCATACAAGTTTAATACGCAATTATTAAGCATTATGCTCACTCTTGCAGTACTCCTCTCAAGCTTGACATTTTATCTTTAATAATTTACTGACATTTTTAGAAAACATATGTTTATTTATTTAAAATTTGTTTAGCGGGCAAGTCTGACTTGGAACAAAGCCAATTTTCAGGAGGAGGCCCGGGGAGAAATGCTCCAGATGCATGTCTTTGTAATGTGGGAGGAAACCCGCACGAACACAGGGAGGACATGCAGACGCCACACAGAAGGCACCCCAGCCAAGAATTGAACCGGAGAACCTCTTGCTGTGAGGAGACAGTGGTACCACTGCACCATCCTAGAAAACATATGTTGTTCTGCATTAGAGATTTATGTCACAGATCAGTTGTGTAACACTACTATCTGGTAAGGTATTATCGGTATAAAATGTCCATTAATTTCATTTAGCTGTTGCCTCCATATGCAAAAAATGGAGGAAATCAGGTTTGTGTGTGTGTGTGTGTGTGTGTGTGTGTGTGTGTGTGTGTGTGTGTGTGTGTGTGTGTGTGTGTGTGTGTGCGCACATCTCTTTATTCATACATACACATCTGAACAGTAGACCTGTTACCATTACGGTTTAGCCATCCTTATTTCATTTTCTCGATAAGGACAAAATGTGTGTTGTAGTCTCTTCTATGGCTCTTCTGTTGTCTAATATATAGATATAGATAGCTAGATATAGGTATAAGCTACTATATCATACGTTGTTAATTAGGACAGGAAATATATGGATCTTTTAGTTTATCGAAAAACCACATTGTTAAAACTCGTATGGTTGAGAATGCAATTGAAAACTGACATAAATCCACACAATACCTGTCAACAACACAAACAATGTTTTTGCAGGGGATCAAGCCCCCTGGCCCCCCATCCTCTTTTAATTATTTATACCAATTTTGAGATTGCACTACAGTTAGAAGAAGTGAAAATCCCCAGTTCCCTACTGCAGCGCGCTCTCAGTCAGAACAGTTCAGCGAACCAAATTGTCGACCACGTTGGTTTCAATAATTTGGTCATTTGATCAGTTGACATAGACCCAAGTATACAAGATCTGATGAGTTATTAGACTGTTTGCGCAGTTTAAAAAATGGTTTATTTAAACAGTTCCACTACTCATTTACTGTGGAAAAACAGCTTTGCCCAAGCACTGTGAAAATTTCGTAAGTCTGACAGGCAAAAAGCTTTTAGGAGGTTAACAGACAGGAACTAGCAATCTGCCCTTTGAAAACTGCTTAAACTATTTAGCATTTCAAAACTTAAAAAAAATGCTTAACTTGCCTATAAATGCTTGTTCTTTTGTTGTAGGCCAACAGTTTTTAATGACATGCAAAATCATCTCTGTGGTCACTGAGATGGGTATTTACTGTATTCTGGCCAACTGTAGGTACAGCTGTCCATTGAATGTTTGCAGATTATTTTCGAATAGTGATGAAAGGATTGAAAGTTGACATTGACTTGGACAGTCATCCCGGGAGAAGAGATGGCTTCTGTTTTCTTTGAAAAAACGTTTTCCAGCACCTCAATTGGTTTGAGTTATGACAGCATTTTACAGGAAACTGTTTGAGACCCATTTCAAATGAAAAAAAATGTTCATTCACTCAGCAATTAAAAGTATTTTTTTTTGTGGTGGGCCAAACCTTTCATATACTGTTCCATGCAATGGATATGTGTACTCACTAAGATTAGCTATGAGGTTCATTTTAGGAAAGGAAGGTATCGGTTCATTTCTAGAAAATGAAGGTATACTTATGCCTCAATACATTGACCAAGCTACCACATTCAACATATTTAATCTTAAGAGGTCAAAGGAAAATTATTGTATTACCATTTATTCTTGATTAGGAAGGACTGAAACATACTTATAGTATGTTTCATACCACTGTATGGTGGGTTTCAGTAATAGGGTGAAATATTACACTGTTTTAACTTCTCCATGCATCTTGTTGATATTTTCACACAGTTACTTGCTAAAGTTGGTATCACTTTCTGGCACATTTTGTGATCTCACATTGTCCACTGTCACTTTATTACAGTAGCAGAGCTACAAACTTCCCACTGACTTTCACTGAACACTACCTATCTTTGCTCTTCTGTCTTCAGATCATAATTAACCCATTTCACACTCTGCCCTGATTAATATTAACATTAAATATATTGTGTGCATCTTCTTCTGAAGTTTATATGTGTTTAGTTCAGATGTCATATAGATCACTTACTAGAGAATGGGTACTATTTTCCTTGATATACTTTAGTTTAAGGAAGATTAACCTTAACATGCTGATATCTTGGAAGCAGCGTAAATGACAGTTAAATAATTTGCAAAGATAATAGTTGCTTAGGCCAGATATCAATATTTTTCACTTAGCAGATTTCAGGGCTTTATAACAGCCATAAAAGTTTGAATTTCTTTTGCCTTTTTAGTCATTACTATGCAGTAAAGAAACTCAAAAACTTTACAACATACACATCTGAAAGTAGATTTTTGGCTTATTATGTACTTCAAAATCCTGAGGCACATTTTAGTAAAATAACCATGATGCAGTGCTGCTATCCTGTTTACAGTAATGGAGATTTCTAAGAACATGCGTTATATACCCTGGTTATATCTATTTTTGCAGAGCAGCTACAATACCATATTTTTCTACCCAGTTTCTGCAGTGCTGTTGTTTTAATAATGCCTATAGGGGAGCACTATTGTTTGATAAAACGAAGTAACAAAATATAGCCAGTCTTGCATGAGATGACAGAACCTCCCATCACTGTAAAGTGCTAGTTTGGGTCTCTTGGTCAGCTCTGTCCACCAGAGTAGTAGTCACCACTAAGGGCTGCATACAAAATACCCAGAAATACTATTGGCCAATTTAACTGAGTTATTAAGTGGACTGTGGTTTTGCCAGTCCAGTACTGATTTCAGTTGTCATAATTTTAAAGGCTGGTGCAGTATTCTTGGGAAAATTAGAGATATATCTGAATATTATCATCATAACACTGTAATGTACCTCTGTCTGTATTAGAACTCTCTTAAAGGAAGAACTTACACTATAAGCAGTAATGGCCCTAGGCTTAAGCATTGCAACATGTAAGAAATTAGTAGGTAGTTCTGGGAGGTATCCATCCGCAGAATTTCCTTCTGAGACCACCCTTGTAGGTAAGAGACAAGCCAAGTGAGAATTGCATGAGAAAACGCACATATTGTTGCAAGTAACCCTGCAGAATCTCATTGCCCATGATGTCAGAAACCACCAGGAAATCAGGGAAAACCAAGATGGAGTATAACCAGTGATCATGTTCAGAGAGAGTCATTGTAATGGTAAGTCATAGTATTTGATTTACTCACCTTATTTGTGTTCTTCCAACAAGAAATTGTAAAACAGCAGCATGTATTATGTGAGAAGCCAAGGGAGGTCTCACACCTGCTTAAGTATGTTGTAGATAGGGATAAAGCTGCCATGTATAACCTGCACTGCTCATTGTTCTTTCATTCTTTTATATGATTTTCATTGTTCCATACATTTACAGGTAAGTACTAGGCTAGCTGCCCTTGCGGGTCATTTTAAGCCTAACCAGTTTCTCTTTTTGTGCTAAAATTAACCTATCCCATTTGGTTAAAGTTTGGCTTTGACAACCCATGGTCAATAAGTATATATTATCTCTACTGAGATTAACTGAGATCATACCATAAATAATCTGACGCCGCCCATGCATGGAATAAAGCATTTAATAGCTGTCTCTCCATTAGTTGTGCAGGGGACAGTCCTGGGGTAAATTTCCGGTTTCCCATCCATAGATCCAGGTTGCATTTAAATATGGCCAGGGATGAACTTTGATGTTATGTTGTCCCATCTCGCTTTCATACTTACTGGTTGGATCTGGAACTGAGTATCGGTTCTGACTTGGCCTATTACTAAAGCTCGAGAGCTTTTACTGGATTGAGGCTATACCCTATCCCATCATGCCTAGGGAAGATTACCCAGATCTCATTTGCCGCTAAACTAGATTGGGTGCTTCCTACTAGGCTCCAGGCTAACTAGAAAGTTTTTTTTGCATACCTGATTCTAAAGTGTTTTTTTTTTCTGGCTTACTAGTTATATATTTAGTGTTAGTGTATTCATAGCTGTGAAAGCGTGCTTCACCTTTGTTTTTTTTGTTTGCCTCAGGTCCTTGTTGCTAGGGCCTGTTTTTTCCCTATCCTGCGTTGTTGTATTTCCTTGTGTTTAAGCTTTTGTCATGTTGAGCAGTTAGTGTTACCCCTTTAGTTTATGCTAAGGAGCTTGTTTAGGTTAGAGAACTCCTTACTGAGCCCATTTAAATTCGAGGGCTTCTCCTCCCCTTGGTCGTTGTTTTTCAGGGAGTGTTGTTTTACTTAGAGACCTCTCCTCTTACCAGAGGAAATTGTTTAAGTTAGAGGCCTCTCCTCTGGTCCCTTATTCCCCTGCAGTTGTTCTCCTGATTTTTCAGTGTTCTTTAAAAAAAAAAAAAAAAAAAGATTTTGTTTTATTGTTGTTGTTGACTTTTCTTGTCTTGGTTTCTCTGTACCGCTGGTAAGGTTGTTAAAGTTGTTGACTTAGGGTAAAGCCATTGGTTAGACAAAGCTTGTTCATTATGTCTAAGGATAAAGAGGCAAAGCCTTCTGGTTTTAAAAAATGCGACAACTGTCACCAGGAAATCTCCCTGACAGATGGACACACCAGTTGTGTTTACTGCTTGGGTGTGGTCCATCTGCAGGAATCTTGCGTAATTTGTCATGCTTTTAGTTTTAGGGTTTTACTAGAACGTTAAAAACAAATTGATTGTTAGGGGGTTGCTTAAGGTTCCCTTTTCAGAGGCAATTGAAGAGAAAAGTTCCCCTAAATCGACCCATTCACCAAGATCAGACAAGTCTTCCAAACGAGCATCTTCCTCGGCACCAGCTTCGGAACCATTGAGGAAGCAACCAAAGGAATTGTCCTTGGACCCAAAGGCTTTCGGGCCCGAAAAATCTGTCTCTCTAGTTCCACCAGTACTTTTAGAACCAATAGAAATCTGTAGCTTGAGCCGGTTTCATCGGTGCCACATTCACCTATCCTCTGGTCAGCCAAGTCATCAGTTCACTCCTCTTGATCTTCCAGGAGTTTGTCAGACCATGACGTGGAGCAGGTAGTAAGGAGCTTCCTCCTGACACCGGCACTGCCCAAGATTCTTTTGAGCCCTCATGCTGCAGAGTCGACTCGACTCTGACTGTCATTAACACTCCCGTACCTATTCCTCCTCCGATCCAACTTTCAGCTTTGCAGCGAGAGTGTTTGGAATCAATAGTAGTGGAACTGTTGGAGCTGAGGCCTGCTCCAGGATCTTCAGCTCTGACTTCATCGGTGCCGTTGTCCAATGAGGGGTCTAGGAGCTGACGCTCCCACATCGGGTCTGGGGAAGCAAATCGGGTCGGACAGTTGTCGTCTCCGAATCTACCTCTCGGGGCCTCGGCGCAGGTCAGCTTGGCACCTACATAGGCCTCGAAGCCTGCAGATTTGTTTCAGGGGCAGTCTCCTGGTTCTTCGGAGCTGGGGGCTCCCTCAGAGTAGGGATGTGGTGCCTTCGAGGTCATGAGGAGAGTGCTGTCACCCCAGATGGCTCCACTCTCGGATCCAAACATTCCTTCCCAAAATGTGCCGGAGTCTGCATCGTTACCACCCTTTCCCCCCCAGGCGTACAGACCCTATGTCACAGGACACCCTATTAGGTGAGACCATTTCTTTTGAAACCTCCCCAGAGTACCTCTCTGAGAAGTACCTCAGAATAAAACATGTAAGAGGAAACATCTAGACTCCCATGATGAGTCTGTCACCTCAGATACGGACTTAGAAGATTCAGAAATGTCCCCATGGTCACCCTCTGAGGATGTCTTCTCCTTGGACATCCTAGAGATCCTGAAGCAGAGAGGTGGCCTGAAGGCCCTTACCCTTTCTGAGGATGAGCCCGTATACCTGGAGGCATTTGGGTCTTGACCTTCCACCTCTTGGGTGTCTCCGCCCTTTGACCAGCTCCTTGGTGTAGTCAGTTGAAAGGCGTGGGGCTCTCCAGAATCTGTGGAACCTGTTCCGAGGAGGCACAACAAATTTATAACTACCCCATCTGATAAGGAATTCTTGACCAAAGGTGTCCGAGTAGATGCTATGGTGGTGGCAGCGGCCACCAAAAAGGAGTTAACTGAGACTTCATCTGTCCATCCACTGAATAAGGAATCTCAAACGACGGACAGATATGGGAAGCATATGTTTTCGTCAGTGGCCTTTACACTCAGATCGCTGAACTACTTCACTCATTTTACTAGAATCCAGAGGGATCTCCTGAAGGAGCTAGGAGATACCCTCTAAGATTCTACAGCTGCGGGGATGTCAGACAAGGTGACCACCCAGCTTGCTACCTTAAATTCTGTGATCAACTCATCTGTGCAGCTCATCTCTTATGCAGCCATTGGAGTGAGTAGGGCGGCAGGTACAGGAAGAGCTCTGAGGAGAGATTCCTGGATGCACCTTTGCGAGTTTGCTGAGCCCTTCAAGTCTTCCTTCATTAACACCCCTTTTGACAGGACGTCCTTGTTCAGGCCAAAAGTTACAGACTCTGACCAGGTGTGAGCAGGAAGGCAAAACTCTGCTGTGGGAGTACGTTTTTACCTCCTTACCAGGCCCTACCCCAGACGCCAGAAAGGAGGAAAATGTGGTTTTGGAAAACCCAAAGAGCATTGCCAGATGCACGTGGTGAATTTTCCCCCAGGGGCAGAGGGGGAAACAATAATGGAAGATGCCGACCTCATGGCGGGGGGGGGGCTGCAAAATCAAGGTGACAGAGATACATTCTCTGGCAGGCCTTTCCAAAGATCATGAAAGAAGTCCCGCCTGTCCACCTCTGGAGGCAGTCGAGGACAAACTATCACTGTACCCAGAAGCCTGACTGAACATCACTCAAGACAAATGGGTACAGTCGATAATATCCAGGGGATACAACATACCCTTCTCTTCCCCTCCCATCAAAATCAGTCCAGGACATTCCACCCAGTCAAAGGGGTCAAGCAAGCCTAGAGATACAAAGGTTGTAGAAAAAAAAGAGTCATCTAAGAAGTCCCCACAGACCAAATCAAATCCAGAACTTACTCAAGGTTCTTTTTAGTTCCAAAGAAAACAGGGGACTAGAGACCAATTTTGGATCTCAGCAGGCTGAACAAGTCCATACAAAAATCAAAGTTCCGGATGGTAACACTGCAGTCTGTTCTCCCCTTTTTGGGAAAAGACAACTGGATGTGCTCAGTACATCTCCAGGATGTGTACTACCATATAAAAATGTACAGGCGATCCAGGAGACATCTACGCTTCTGGCTGGGAGCCAGTCATTACCAATTTCCGAGCTCTGCCCTTTAGTCTCACTACAGCCCCTAGAGTGTTCACCAAATGAATGGCAATAGTCAGGGACTAGGATTCCGGGTGTTACCGTACTTGGACGATGGGCTCCTGACCGCCACCATCTAGCATCTACAAACCAAAGCAAGAGACGCCACCATCCAACTATGCTCGAAACTGGGCATTTCCATAAATTTCAAAAAATCTGCCTTGTTGCCATCACAGCATATTACATTCATAGGAGCAGACTTAAACACAGAAGACATGGTAGCAAAACTGCCTCACAACAGGTTACAGACACTGTGCCATCAAGTGTCCATCTTGCTCTTGAAAAAGAAAGTACATGGAAGGCTTGTTCTACAGGTCTTAGGCACTATGGCAACTGTGATAACATTAGTACCTCTGGTACGTCTACACATGAGAGTCCTGCAGTGGCTACTCTTCACTCAGTGATCTGTGCAGGAGTTGCCCATGTCCCACAAGATCTTCATTACAGACTCCTGCAAGAAAGACCTATGCTGGTGGCTTCAATCCATGCAGGTAACTCTAAGCAGACCATTCACTCTCCCTCAGCCAGTTGCCACAGTGACCACGGATGCTTCCCAGATGGGGGGGGGGCATTATCTGGGACAGACCATCCAAGGAACTTGGCAGGAACACGAGTACCACTTGCATATCAACGTCCTAGAGATGTGAGAGGTGCCCCTGGCATTGCAGGCATTCCAGAACTCTCTTCCACCAGGTACGATTGCAGTTCAGACGGACAATATGTCGGTAGTGTGGTACATCAATGAACAAGATGGAACTAGATCCTACCACCTGTGTCGAGAGGGTCAGAGAGTATGGCAGTGGGCAGTCTCTTCTTAATGTTTTCTGATTGCAGTGCATATCCCAGCAAATCCAAAGCGATAGTTGACAAATTGAGCAGGGCAGTTGTAAGGGGTGGGAGGTTGGCCTAATGGTTAAGGTGCTTACCTTAGAAACACAAGGTGCAGGGTTTGATTCTCACATGGGGGTAATTGGCTAGGTTTAAAATGGTCCCCGAGGACAGTTAGCCTAGTACTAATCTATGAATCTAATCTATAATGCCTCACGTGTGGTCCCTGAAACAGGAAATTGCGAACCAGATTTTTCGCAAGTTGGGCCAGCCTTGCTGCGACCTGTTTGCCATGTCCATGAACACCAAATGCATCAGCTGCTTTGCCCTAATCCTCCCTCCGGGGGAGTCACCAAGGGATGCGATTATTCACAATTGACCCCCGGGACTTTTTTATGCTTTTCCCCTGTTTCCACTAATTCCCAAAGTTCTACAGAAAGTCAAATCATTGAGTTGCAGGTTAATACTCATCGCTCCATAGTGGCCTCATCAAATCTGGTTTCATTTCCTATGGTCCCATGTCCAAGAAGAGCTGTGGATCCTGGACCCAGTACCGGATTTCAGAATAGGTCAGTAATTTGCAAACAATATCTGGGTAATCTTCCCTAGGCATGATGGGATGGGGTATAGCCCCGAGCCAGTAGAAGCGCTCAAGCTTTAGTAATAGGCCGCATCAGTCAGGAGCGTTCCATCCCTCTATTCAAACCCTCAAACTGACAGCTTGGCTGCTCCACTTCCAGTCTTAGTCAGGCTTCCAGACATATCCCCTGCAGTGAGAAACATTCTAATGTCATCTCATAAGACTACAACTAGAAAGCTTTATGCTAGCAAATGAAAAAGGTTTTCTTGTTGGGCTTCCAAGAATCACATAGAGCCCTTCTCAGCCCCTGTAAGTACAATTTTAGATTTCTTAGCAGAAATTTTTAATGAAAGCGCAGCAGCAGCTACCGTACGAGTACAATTAGCCGCCATATCCAACTACCACATAGGAGACATGGATTCAAAAATAATGTCTCACAGTTTGTACAAAGCTTTCCTGAGAGGTATATTTTTGCTAAGACCCGCAATAAAGGAACCACCACCTCCGTGGGACCTCAGTTTGGTACTGACTACTCTGATTCTTCCACCATACTAACCAGCTTCCTCTTGCCAACTTAAATTTCTAACCTGGAAAACAAGTCTTTTTGACAGCCATTACCTCAGCAAGCAGGGTGTCAGAACTTCAAGCTCTGTCCATATATCCCTCCTATTTAGTTTTTCACAAAGTCAGAGTCTTAGAACAAATCCTTCATTCCTTCCCAAAGTGTGCTCTGACACCAATTTGAATCAGTCCATCGACCTACCTGTTTTCTTTCCAAACTATAGCAACAAGGCAGAATATAAGCTACACCAGTTGGATGTCCACAGGCAGTTATGCTTCTACTTTCATAAAACAAAGGAATTCAGAACATCTGACCAGTTATTCATCTCCTTCTCAGATAACAGAAAAGGGGCACCAATATCAAAAGTTACTTTGTCAAGGTGGCTTACAGACATTATTACCTATGCATATAATTCTCTGCATAAACAACTGCCTGGAAAGATTAGAGTCCACTCAACAAGAGCCATGTCAACTTCAGCCGCATTTCAGGCCAGATTACCTATGGACTCTGTCTGTGCTGCAGCCACATGGGTCAATCCTCATACCTTTATCACTCATTACAAAGTAGACATGGCCTCCCGGAACAGGGCTTCCTTTGGTTCCACTGTTCTGAAGAGTTTATTCCCTTGAGCCTCCCCAAGAAAAAAGGTGCTAGTGACACTGTCCCAACCAGCAAGAATGAAGGTGAGATGGGACAACATAACATTAAGAAGTTATGTACTCACCATAACATTCCATGTTTGTTGTCCATAGTCTCACCTTCATTCTTGCGTCCCACTCTCTTCCTCTCAACCTTCGCTCCTGGAGGATCGAGAGGCATCTTATTGGTTGTGAATTGTGTTCTCTGATTCCCTTCTCATCTCAAGAGTTATAGGCAAACAGCTGTTAACTTGGGATTTTGTATATTATTTCAGAATAGGTTAGTAATTTGCAAACAAGATCTGGGTAATCTTCACTAGACATGATGGGATAGGGTATAGCCTCGAGTCAGTAGAAGCTCTCAAGCTTTAGTAATATGCAGAGTCAGAACCGATGCTCAGTTCCAAACCCAACCAGCAAGAAAGAAGGCGAGATTATGGACAACAATCATGGAGCATTATGGTGAATACATAACTTCTTATTTCATGTTCATGGGGAGTCTGTTCCAGAGCAGCGGTATCCTCTGTGAGATATACCTGTCCTTCCAAACTGTTCTGCTGATTTTTCAGAAGAGGTTTCGATCCCTAGACAGAGAATTTCTGATGCTGTTTGACTTGCTGATGTGCAGTAAATCCATCAGCATTTGGTCAGAGGGTGCCTTGTATGCCAGACACAGGTCACCTGTTATCAGTCTGTAGGTTACCAATTATAGTGACAGGGCTTTGAGTTGGTCACTGTAGGACATGTTGTTTATGCCTTATATCCTTTTAGTAAGGTATCTCTGTGGCCATTTCAGTTGTTGCATGCCAAAGGGGGCATTATATCCATTGAGTGGCGTACTGTGGGAGGAGTAGAGGGGACAGTTACATCCCTAGATCTAGATATAGTCTCTTTGTTTATATGCTGTGCAGTACAGAAAGACTTTATGCTGGTCAGAGGTTAAATCACTGTCCAGATAAGACTGTTGCAGTATTCATAACATTTGACATCTCCTGCCAAGGATAGCCCAGCAGCCAGCCAGTATACCAAAGCCTTTACATTTTCCTAGCATCTTACATCAGGCATATGCTAAATGTGCATAGGCGTAGGGCATATAGCTGATGTACTTGCACACCATACTTGGAACTTCTTTCCCAACAGTCTGTATGCCACAGTTGGACATCTGGCTGAACATCCTTCACTGATCCTGTTTCCACTGAGCTGTTTAGAAATAAATGCCCCATTGCAGTTTCTTCTATTTCTTCCTTTACTTGTGTACTTGGAGTTCATGTCATCCAGGAAGGCAAAATGCCAGTGTGGGAGGCAGATTCCCCATAAAGACTGGCACAAGAAGTGTTTGATCTGATGTCAGTTTTCATTCTATCCTCAACTATTGGGTTCAGATCCGAACAATCCAACTTTGCCACCGCTAAAGCTAACAGCAACCAAATCTCTTGAGCTTCTCCCTTTCCCACACTGTATCTTCCCCAAATACCTCAGCTGTCGTTTCCCACTTCAACCTAACCAACATGGTCTACCATCTCTCTCTCTCTCTCTCTCTCAAGCTGTATGACTTAAATAAGTTAAATTTTTTTGTATTTTTGACTGTTTTTTCTCTCAAATCGTTAATTAATCTTTATTTTCAATCCCTCTCTCTCACTGTATTTCGTATTTTCTATAGTATTTGGTACTTCTTAGATACTATTGTTAGTATCTCTCCTTCCTTACAACTCTGTCATATCCTTCCTTTACCATTGTTGGTATTCCCTTAACCTTTTTTCTTACTAGTTTAAAAAAAATCTTTGTCTATCATACTTATTTTTTTCTGTCTGTAATTTGTCTGACTTTTAGTTGTTGCTGTTGTTGCCATTACTGTTCTCTGCTTGTTGTGGCTGACAAACCTGCTAGGTTTAAAAAAATGTACTAAGTGTGGACATAAATTGCCAGTTTCTGATGCTCACACAGTTTGTGTTTATTGCCTGGGCCCTCCTCATGTACAAGGCGATTGCTCAGTTTGCCATGGTTTCAACCCCCGTGCTCTTACAGAACTTAGGAACAAGCTAATTTTGAAAGGTCTTATTCCTTCATCCTTTGAAGAAGCTATATGTGCATCACTTAAACCTGGATCATCTTCCTAAATCATCTTCTTCTGACTCTTCACGTCTTAAAAGGACCTGGCCTCAACCCTGGATTTGAAAAAAATGAGAGTGCAGAAGCATATGGATTCATCAGAGCAGACCATCTCAACACTACCGGATTCAACCCTGACAAAACTGGATCAGAAACATGTTAAACCATCAGATTCTACCCTATCAGATCTGACACCGACAGAAGTTATCAAGACGCCTTTACTTCCACACACCAGATATTCCTCGTCTGTAGATCCACTTCCTGACAGGCTCCCTTTACCCTTATTACAAAGACCGATATCTCCATCCATTCACTCTACTCATTCTTCCAGAAGCTTCACAGAAGATGTGGAGAGAGTGGTGAGGAAGATCCTCTCAGTGCAGGGGCAGGTTGATTTTCCTTTGGCATCTGCCCTCTGGGTCAGGTTATCCATCCTTCCACAACACCCCCTTTACAAATTCCCCCTCTGACACCTTCTTTTGCTTCAGAGTCCCAGGTTCCTAGCCGTCTGGATCTGTCAGCCTCGGAGTTGATGATTTCCATATCATCAGATCCAAGATCCTCTGAGACCTCCAGTCCACTCTGATCCAGAGAGCTCTCAGAGCTGAAGTCTGCCTATTGGATTTAGGGTGCAGCATTCAACTCCAAAGATTGTAAAGCCATCTCTGCACCTCTGAGCCTTAGCACTGGACGGTTCGGCTCCAGTTTCCACCGTGTGGGCATTGCTGTCAGAGTGGAGGGGGACGATGATTCAGAAGCTCGCCTTCTCTGATCAGAACCCCTGTTCTGCTTCTTCAGCCTCTACCTTCTTGGCTGAGAAGAGAGTTTTCTCTGCTTTGGCAGATCTGATAGAGCCTACCCCCTCGGATCGTAGACATTGTACCTTTTTGTCACAGTGTCAAGAGCCTCTCCACAGGGGCATCCAGTACCAAAGACCCAGGTTTCCTCTCAGGGAATTCTGATTTCCTCTTTCGATGCCTTCCAAGAGCATCCCACTGAGAAGGTGTCAAGGATGAAGACATGTAAGAGGAAACATGTAGCCTCCTCACAGGAGTCCATCACTGAAGAGAGAGATTTTGATGAAGGCGACGGGTCCCCACAGTCACCTCCTGAAGATGTCTCATTTGGAGATATCCTGGAAATTCTTGAACAGAGAGGTGTCTGGACTCCTTCCATCCCTACGTCCAAGGATTCTGTTTTCCTGGAAGCCTTTGGTACTGGACCTTCTACTTCCTGGGGGATTCTGTTCACTGATGAGTTCGTTGGTATCTCTTGGCAGGCATGGAAGGAGCCCGACTCCATAGAACCCATATTTTGGAGACCAGACAGGATAATGGCACCACCTGAGGACAGACAGCTGTGGGGAAAGGGGGTTCCAGTTGATGCCATGGTCGTAGCAGTGTCCACAAAGAAAGAACTCGCTGATGAGTTTCACTGTCCATCCCCCCAACAGGGAGTTGCAGGTGAAGGACAGATTAGGGAAGCATGTCTTTGCTTCAACGACCTTTGCACTAATGGCACTGAACTATTTGGCACACTTTATTAGACTTCAGAAGGATTTGACTAAGGAGTTGTCAAATACTGTCACAGGAGCCATTTCCGAAGAGGTTCAAGATTCTGTAACATCTCAGCTGGTAACCCTACAGTCTATATCCAACTTTTCTATGAGGTTATTTCCAACATAGCGGAAGGAACCTCAGGAGTAGCAGGTTCAGGCATTTCCATGAGGAGATGGGCCTGGGTGCACTTGTAAGAATTTGTGGATCCATTTAAATCCTGTTTTGTCAATGCCCCTTTTGACGGAACTACACTGTTTGGCCGTAAAGTGAAGGAAACACTGCCCAGGTGTGAAGGATGGAAAGATCTCGTCTGCCAAGGGCATACGTTTTTCGGCTTCCCAAAGATCCTGTTCCAGGAATCAGTACAGTAGCCAGAAGAAGTGATTCAAAAAGTCTCAAGGTCCTTTCCAAGACATATGTGAAGGAGGTTCCCCCAGGGGCAGAAGAGAGAACTCTAATGGAGAATGATGCCCTCGTGGCAGAGGTGGCCCACAAAACCAGGGTTCGTGAAAATGTTTTTTGTTTTTGACAAACCCTATCAGCGCTCCTGAACGGAGGCCTGACTGTCCATTCCTGGAGACAGTTAGGAGGCATTTATCCCTCCACCAGAGAGCCTGGCTAGACGCAAAAGATACTTGGGTGCAGAGGATTATTTCCAGAGGTTATATAATGCCCTTTTCCCTTCCACCTCCAATTCCAAGAAAAATCTCTGACGTTCCACCCAGTCAGAGGGATTGAGCAGCAATTCAAATTCAAAAGCTGCTATAAAAGAGTTATCCAAGAGGTCCCACCAGAGCAGATAGGATCCAGAACTTACTCAAGGTTCTTTTGAGTGCCAGAGAAAACGGGACTGAAGACCAGTTTTGGATCTCACCAATCTAAACACATAGTTCAGTAAACCAAATTCCAGATGATCACAGTTCAGTCCATTCTACCTTTTCTGGGCAAGGATGACTGGATGTGCTCTATAAATCTTCAGGATGTCTTTTATCATATAAAAATGAACAGGTGATCTAGAAAGTACCTATGTTTCCAGCAGTGTTGTACCAGATACAAATTATCCAGACGTACAAAAGAGGTCTGAGTTGGTGGATTCAATCCAACCAAATACTTCAAGGACATCCTTTCATTCCCCAACAGCCCAAGGCCATAGTGACCACAGATGCTTCCCAGATAGGGTGAGGGGGGCATTGTCTGAGAAAGACGGACCAGAGCACTTGGTTCCCTGTGGAGGCCAATTTGCACATAAATGTCATGGAGATGAGAGCGGTGCTCTTAGCATTGCAGGCATTTCTGGATGCTCTACCCTCTGGGACAATTGTGATGCAAACAGACATGATGTCAGTTGTATGGTACATCAGCAAACAAGGGGGAACCAAATCCTACCCAATGTGTTGAGAAGCTCTCAGGGTCTGGCAGTGGGCGATCTCTTCCAACAGCTTTCTGTTAGCAATGCACATTCCGGGGAAGTCCAAGGTGATAGCAGACAAACTAAGCAGGTGCATTTGTCTACCCCATGAATGTTCCCTCAACAAAGCAGTGGCGGACAAGATTTTCCGTCAGTGGGGCAAGCCTTACTACTACTTTTTTACCTCTTCCACAAACAAGAGCAGCAACTACTTTGCCCTAATCCCTCCACAGGGGAAGTTACCAAGGGATGCTCTACTCCATGATTGGCTCCCCTGTCTTCTCTGTGCTTATCCACCAATTCCATTGATTCCAAAATTTCTGTAGAAAGCTATCAGTTAAAGAGCAAAGTAATCCTCATTGCACCCTATCGGCCTCGACAAATTTGATTTCCCTTCCTTTGGCCTCACCTGGTTCAACTACCATGGAATTTAGATCTGACTCTGGACCTCCTGTCTCACCTGACAGGTATGACACATCCAGATATACCAAACCTCAAGCTGACTGCTTGGCTTTTCCAATTCCATTAAGAGCCAAACAGTGCATACTCTTCTTCACCTGTTCTCCATATAATTTTATTGTCCCTTAAATCCTTGACAAGAAAAATATATTCCAGTAAATGGAAAAGGTTTGTTATTTGGGCAAAGAACAAGGTAAAGTCTAGTGATCAGAAATGCTAGGCAGGTAATATTAAGTAGCAAACTTGTTTACATAGAATGCACAAAGCTTTCAGGCCATTTCCCTTCCAGTGTGTGTTACATAACAAACTACTATTCACATACATTTAAGCTAAAACCTACATGACACAGCCCAATTAGAAGATGACCACATTTAACTGCATATTCATATTTAAAGACAAAATACATTTTAAAACATGAAATATTTCTGGTCTAAACTAAATCTTACACTCTAAAATTATAAAAAAAATATAAAAAAGTATACATATTTGTATATTAAAGCGCATATGTTAATAATTTACAATCGTTCAACAGCATCTGTATTTTCTTTAATACAAGTTTGTCTCACTGCTGCATTAATGCCAGGTAGAGAGTGTGTTTGCAGTCTCACTATCCATTCATACTCTAAGTCTCTAGTCTGTTGTTCAGATCACCTCCTCTTATGCTCCTATGCACAATGCTTACAACTCTAACCTTAAATTCATGGTCTCTTCCCTTTTCATCCATGTGTTTTGCAAGTGCATTGGTTTTAACATTTCAGCGTATTTCAGATTTATGTTCTATTATGTGATCCTTAAATCTTCATATGCACTTACCTACATAGAAGGAAGGACAGTTTGCACAGGTAGCAAGGTACGCCACATTAGAAGTAGAGCAGGTAGCATAACTTTTAAAGGTATATTTTACATTTGTTAATGGATGTATAAACTCAACACTATTCATGATATCTTTGCACAGTTCCTGTAAGCAAAGTAGGGTTCCCCCCGCCAGTTGTTTCAGCTCTGGCATAGAGCCTAGTAATGTCCAGTGCTTAGGTATTATAATTTTAATATCATTGGTCCTATTAAACCTAGTTATGTAGCATAAAAAATATAGTGTGGTCAATGAATAGTCCAAGGTAAGCTTCAAGAAATTAGTGGATGTATTCATTAGTTCTATAAAGGCTTTTAATTCATCAGGGTTCCCCTTCCAAACCAAAAAGACATCATCCACAAAATGCTTGTAAAATACAAGGTTATGGACAAGTGTCAGGAGATCTTTGGACATAAATTGTTCCTCTCAAAATCCTACTACAGTATTAACGTAGGTGTTGGCCATTGGGGTACCATGACCACACCTGCCTTTTGATGGTAAACATTTCCACCAAAAATAAACACATTGTTATTTAGAACAAGATCTGTCAACTCACATAGTGTCTATTTCTCTAGTTGGCATGTTGCTATGCTGACATAAAAACATACATAATGCTTCTAGTCCATAGTGATTTGGTGTAACAGTAAAAAGGCTCTTGATATCTAAAGTGACAAACATAAAATCTGTTGTTTCACTAGACTGATGCCATTCATATATGCACATAAGGAAGTCACTTGTGTCTCTAATATAATTTCCAGTATTCACTAATAATTTACCAAGTAGAGATTGGAAGTATGCAGTGACCCATCCAACCCCAGATACTATAGGTCTCATAGGTGGTTTGTGCCTATTTTTATGTAACTAGGATAGGTCATATAGCACTGGTATAACTGGAGATGGAGTATTAAAAGTTAAGTAACTCAGTACTTACATCATCGTTGATCTGTAATTCATAAATTAGCATATTGAATTTACTAATATACTTGGTCATTCAGACTCATCATTTAGAAATTCAGCCATCAGTGCATCATAGTCTTTCCTATCAAACATTACAATTGCTCCTCCTTTGTCTGCTTCCTTTATAACAATGCTGTTATCATTCTACAGTTTCAGGAGATCTTCATACTTAGCACATGTTTAAATTATACCACTTTTTATGTTTTTTTTTGTTGCATAAAGTTCACAAATTTCTTGTCCACAAACATTGTTAAATGCAGCAACTATTGGACAATTTAAAGGTATAAATGTGCTTGGTTTTCTACATACCTGAGCAGAGTGATGTACACTGTCCTTGAACGGGTACTTCAGGCTTACATTTCTTGTAAGTAACTTTAAGTTTGTTACTCATAGATGGAATGAATTTTAGCCCTTTTTGTAACAATGAGATCATCTTTAGTTAAGTTTAAACTAAATAAGTTTACCACAGTCTTAGTTAAGTCCTCTTGTATTTGGATCGGCTCTGTCTGCGGTCCCTTGCTTCCCCATCTTCCTTGCCTTTGTTCTGCGGAAGAATGAAAATGGGCAACACAGATGGAACGTTATGGTGAGTGCATAACTTCTTTTTATGCCTAGGTGCTTCACACAATCATATCCAGTGTACCATTTGTCAGGCTTTTGTTCCCAAAATGCTTCACAGCCAGCTGTTATCTTTATCCATTTATCTTGAGAGCCAGCATCTCAAACTTTTGACCCAGGGTACCATGGCCGAATCCACCTCCCCTGAGATACAGTTGTCTCTTGTAAAGAAGACTCTCTCTGAATCTGCTGCTGTTCAGCCTCCACTGGATGTCTTTCTCTCTAGGTGAGTGAAGACCTATTGGTGTCCAGCATGGAGCTGGCTTCTCTCATCTTCACTGTGACAATCCAAACATCCAGTGCAGACACTGAGGGGAACCGTGGCTGATCATTTCCGAAGGACTTGAGGGATTCCTCAGATTCTGGTTAGGGAGTATGTCCCCGATACTCTTATTGAGTCTAGGCATGGCTCTGTACCTCCTCTAAGTTGGTCAAAGCCGACGTCTATTAAAGAAGAAGCAGCAGAAAACTAAGCACTTTCCTGTCATTGCTAAGGATCCTCAGAGGGAATGGCAGGATTTTACCCAGGACTTGTTCAGTGTCCTGATGACCTTAAGACCACCTCAGGAGTTTCTGTCCCTGCTTCTCCTTGGTTCTGTTCTCCAGCTAAAAGGACTAGGGAGTCTGATTCTTCACAAGAAGAGGTAGATTCAGGGGATAAGTCATCAGCCTGGTTCTCACAATTTACTTCTTCTTTGGACTATGGGTCTGAGGAAGAGGATTTCTTGAGTTCTGACTCTCCTTTTGAGGAGTTGTCCTTTGGAGGCACAATAGTTTACATGATGAAGCATTTTAAATGGGATTGCTCACAAGTCTCTGATATTCAAAAGAGGTATGATGAACTATTGCAGATAGAATCTTCTAAACCTTCTGCTGTACCCCTGTCTTGAATGACTTGTTGGCTACATTTGCAGCTGCCTCTTTGGCTCCTGATTCACAGCCTCCAGCCCCTAAGATGCCTGACCATTTTTAAAGGTGCTTGGGGCCTTTACGTGCCTCTGCATGTGTCCTCTTTCAGACCCTGACATGGTCTCTTTTTCCTACTGACAAGCCATCCAAGCTTTAGCCCTCTTCCAAACTGCTTCCTTCTGATAAAGAAAGTCTGGCCGTGGAAGAGCTGTTTGGGGGGGGGGTCTACACTTCTGCCCCTTTTATCCTTCTAGTGTCCCTCTGTGGGGTTCCTTCCACTTCTGAAAAACATGCTGAGTGTTTCCAACTCAAACTTGCCAATGAATATATTTGTGGGCAGCAGCATAGACTCTATATGGTGCCCTATAAGAGGAATAATTGTGCAGACTAACTGCTCTGGGCATCTACTGTGGTGCTCAGTATCCTCAAGATAGAACATAGATTAGATTAGCCACTTGATGGTGTATAATATGGCTTTAGATGATTCAGTCATGTACACTAATGTTGCTCAGTAGGCTTGGGTAGTTGCTGGTAATAAGTGGGTTGAGGACTCTGCCTACTCTGACCTTTGCCAGGGACCCATGATAATGGTGGGAGGGGTGTATGTGTCCCATTGGCCAGTGTGAGCCTGCCATAAAGCCCAGCAGCCCTGGGTCAGTAAGCTGCTTGGCTGACTGTTGTCCAGTTGCCTAGCCTGGTTACCTAAGAAAGCTATGTTGAGTGAAAGCTGGACATAAAACCAGTCAACCTACCAAACATGAACTGAGAATTGCTACACAAAGTGTAGGTTCACTGACAGGATACAGCTTGGAAGTAGATGACATGATGGTACAGAGGAGGCTGAACAACCTATGTATCAAAGAGACAAGATGGAAGGTTAGTGCAGCAAAGCCACTTGGCTTGGGAACCAGGGTCTACTATTCAGGAAGAAGACAGACTAGAAATGGTGTGGGAATTGTGGTGAGAGAGAGGTTTCAGAAGACATTGTGGAATATCAGAATTAATGACAGACTTATGTCAAACAGTGTAATAATATGGCAGTATTCATCATCCCAGCCTGTATCCCCACAGCAGGGTTGTAGTAGTGAGGAAAAGAGTGCATTTAGACAGCAGTTGCAGGCCCTAATAGATAAAGCAGGACAACATGAATTGGTGTTAATGGGCGACTTGAATGCAAGTATCGGGACAGACAGAATAGGATACGAGGACTGCCTGCATCCATATGGAAGGGGCAACAGGAATAAAGGAGAGGCCATTCTAGACTTCTGTCTGGCAGATGGCTTGATGATAGCCAACACATGCTTCAGAAAGAGAGACAGTCGCAATATCATATACAAGAGTGGACAGCTTGCAACTCAGGTAGACTTCCTCCTGTAAGGAAAATATACTGGGGTGCATTTAATGATTACAAACTTATTCCGAGTGAAACAGTGAGCCCACAGCATAAACCACTGGTTGCCACAATCAAGTGCAAGCAGTGGTTAGAGAAGGATCTGAGGTCAACAGAGACCAGGCTGGAGACCTGGAAGTTGACAGGGGAGAGAGAGTGCAACAGTTCAAGGAATTGCTCATTCTTCTAGCAGCCCAAGAAAATGAGGAAATAGGTGGAGATGAAGAAGAATATTAGTGCCTTAAAACAGCATGCCTGAGGACTACAGAACAAATATGTGGTCGAGCCAGATATGGAAATAAGCTACATAAGGAAAGCTTGTGGTAGAATGCAGAAGTCCAGGTGGTCATCAAAAAGAAAGGAGGAGTGCAAAAAAAAGTGTGAGATAGAAAAGACTGACCAGGCTAAGAAGTAATACTGGCTGGCTAACAAAGAAGCTAAGAAAGGAATTGCAATAGCAAATAACAGGGCATATGAGGCACTCTACCATCTTCTGGAAAGTGACGCAGTAGGTGGCACAAAGAAACTGTATCAGGTTGCAAAGCAGACAGAAAGATAAAGAAGATAAGACACCTTTCACAAGGGATCCCAGCAACAACCTACTTACCAGTCCACAGGACATCAAAGGCAGATGGAAGTAGTACTTCTGTCAGCTTCTGAATGAAGAAAACCCCACAGAAGCTGTATTGCACCAAACGCAGCCTAAGTTGAGAGAAGAGACCACCACCCTAGATGAAGTAAGAATAATACTTAGGAAAATGTAGTCAGGGAAAGCAGCAAGCTCAGGTGAAGTCACAGCAGATATGATAAAGATGCTGGGTGAGATAGGGAAGAAATGGCTCGTGAGGATACTAATAGCAGTATGGAGAGAAAGGCGTGTCCCAGATGACTGAAAAATAAGCATACTTTTGCCATGAGAACAAAGGGGACATCCACAACTGTGGGCATTACAGAGGCATCAAACTCCTGTCTCATTAAATGAAAGTTCTGGAGAAGGTGATTGATAAACAGATATGCAGAATAGAAGAAAGAAAGATGTGAAATGAGCAGTTTGGATTCAGATTACGATGCAGCACAACTTACCCAATGTTTGCAGTGAGATAGATAGTTGAGAAGAAGCTAAAGAGGAGGAAAGAGTCCAACTGGGCATTCCGAGACTTGGAGAAAGCATATGACAAGGTCACAAAAAAGCTTATTTGGGCAGTACTGTGGTGGTTTAAAGCCCCAAAAACATTGGTAGAAGAATTAGTGCAGGCTATCTACGAGGACCCAGTATATGCGATGGTGGTGTTGCGGTAGCATTATCGCCTCACAGTAAGACGTCCTGTTCGATTCTCAGCTAGAGCGTCTCTTCTGTGTGGAGACGTGTGAATGGGCATACCTTCGTTGAAGGTTGTGCATCAGGGCCAGCAACTCGGCACATAAAATTCTACTGCCAGTCATTAGCAGACCGGAGTTCCGCTGTGGCAACCCCTAACCGGGAAAAGCCGAAAGACACAGCAATCTATGGGGACCCAGTGACCTAAGTATGAACAGCATTTGGTCTCCCAGTGGGAGTAGGTGTGCAGCAGGGTTCAGCTCTGAGCCCACTGCTGTCCATATTGGTGAAGAACTACATTAGAAAACAGGTCGGAGAGGACAGATCGATAAAGTTGCTGTATGCAGATGATGTAGCATTAAAGGCAGACTGATCTTCAGCAATGGACAGGTTAATGGAATGCAAAACTGAAGGCACATGGGGATGAAACTAAGTACAGATATGACCGTGGTAATGGCAACAGATTGGGAAAATCAGAAGAAACTGAGATAAAAGAGAAGATAGTGGAACAGGTTAATAGCTTCAAGTATCTGAGAGGAGTGATTGAGGAGAAGGGAAGTCTGAATGAAAACTTCAAAGCTAGAATAAGATGGGTTTCAGCCAACTGGTATAGTGTGTCGGGTGTAGTATATGACAGAAGAATGCCAACAAAGCTGAAAAGTAATGTGTTCAAGACAGTGGTGCGACCAATACTACTGTATGGTACAGAAACCTGGGCAGTAAAGGCAGAGCAGATGGGAAGGCTAGAGGTGATGGTAATGAATTGCCTGTGAAGGGTAGTAGGATGTACACTGTGGGACAGATGGAGAAATGAGGACATAAGAGTAGAAGCCACAGTAGCAATTGCAGGAAAGATCAAAGTGAACAAATTGTGGTGGTTTGGACATGTGCAGAAAAGCAGAAGACAATCTGGTTAAGATTTGGGACAGACAAGAAGAAGGTTGGAGGAAATGAGGGCATCCAGCAAAGAGGTAGGTGGATTGTTTGAGAGAATACCTGTGACAGTCAGATCTGAGTGTTGAAGAAGGCAGGGGTGTGGTATTGAACCAAGAGAGCTGCTAACAGTTAACATGACACCCCATCCCCATGTAGAAAATGGAAAAAATGGGGTTGATGATGAGACTTGTGCCACTCTAGCCTTCAGCAGCATTAATTATCAAACTCGTATGACTACATATGTTTTGGCCCTTTTGTCACAACTTTGGTGGGGGGGGGGGGTTGTCTGATCTGCCTGACTCTGAGGGGAAGACTGCTGCTTTCTCATTATTGAGTTCCACTTCTTAGGTTGCCCTTCAGTCCTTTAAATGTAGTTATGATGCAGTTGAGGCATCCTCTAGAGCTGCTGCTTCTGGTTTCATTATGACTTTGCCTTCAGGCTTTACCTGATGATACTAAGGGCAAGCTTCTAGATGCTCCTTTGGACAATCAGAATCTGTCTAATATGGTTGCTGCTGACTTGTTTAATACTCTACAAGATGGAGATAAAGTGATGCATGATCTTAAACAAATCTTTGTTTCTCTCATACCCAAATTTCAGAGAAAGTGTCCTAACTCTGCCGTTGCGTGTAGGCAACTGTGTCATCTTTCAAAAGGGAACAAGTTTTGTAAGCGTATTTCAGTGATAAATCCACCCAGACTTCTAAAACTAAAAAGTCCCCTTTTCAGGACAAGTCTGCCTCCATCTGACATACATTCTCCCCTTCCCCTTGGCCAGTTTCTCCTGTATGTCTGGCAAAGATAACTTGGATTCCTGGGTTTTGTCCATTATCTGTCACTGTTATTTTATGGTATGGAAATCCTTTCCCCAGTTCTCAGGTCTTCTTCAACCTCCTCCAGACAAGCTTCCTCATTTTTGGGGGGGTTCTACAGGATTTACTTAATCAGGGCACTATTCAACCTGTTCCAGTATCCCAAAGATGAACAAAGTTGTACTCCAGAATGTTTCTGATTCTGAGAAATGAAAGATATTGGAGATCCGTCTTAGACCTCTTCTTTCTAAATACTTTTCTAAAAATTCCTTCTTTTCGGATGCTTTTCCTTCAGACTGTGTTTCTCTTCTTACTTCCATAGGGTATTCTGGTCTCCATAGACTTAAAGGACACCTATTTTCATATTCCCATTTACCCTCTACTCAGGAAGTTTTTACATTTTTGTGTTTCTCCCTCTCATTTTCAGTTTTCTGCTTTGCCCTTTAGTCTTTCTGTGGCCTCAAAGGTGTTCAACAAATGGTTGGCCTTTGTTGTAGCCTTTTGTAAGCCTCAGGGAATCCAGATATTCCGATATCTGGATGACCTGCTTCTTCAGGCTTTCTCAGGATCTGAATTTCACCATGTTCCTTCTGTGCAGTCTGGGATCTGCCATTACTCTCAAGAAGTCAAGTCTAATTGCTTCTCTAGACCACAGTTTTTCTGGATTGCAGATTTCAAACCATTCCATTGTTAGCTTCTCTTCCTTCTCCCAGGGTTCTGTCTCTTCACAACCTACTTCCAGTCTGCGCTTCCCCTTTCTCTCATTTCTGCAAGGTAATTTCTCTGTGGCCTGGGGTTCATGGCATCTGCCAGTCTGATGCTCACCTTTGTCAAACTTCATATAAGGAAACATCATTTGTACCCAAGTACTGTTTGTTTCCAGCATTGCCATCTTCTGGAATTTCCAGTTCCCTTACTTCTTGAGTCATAGTTAAGTTTCACTGGTGAATTCTTCAGTTTGGGACACACTACTCCAGAGCTGTTCACAGACTCTTCTGATCTGGGATGGCATGCCGCTACCAACAATCTGAGGGTTCAGGGTCTATGGCTTCTTTATTAGAAGTCAGATCACATCAACATAAAAGAAATGAGGGTACTCATTCTGGCTAGTCAGGCCTTCCATTCTCTTTGGTGTCTAGACCCTTTAGAGGTCTTTACAGACAACACCACAGTCATGTGGTGCATCAACAAGGGGAAAGGTGGGTACAAGGTCTTATCCTCTTTGCAAAATACCTCTTCAGGCCTGGGATTTGGCTATCTGCTACCAGGAACCGTTCTGGTGGTCTACATCTGTTCAGAACACAACTTTATGGCAGATTCCTTGAGGAGCAGGTCCAGGACACAACTTAATGAGTGGACGCTTCACAGAGAGATGTTTCTTCAAGTAGTACATTGGTGGGGTATTCCTCAAGTGGATCTTTTTGCCTACCCTCTGAACAGGCAACTTCCTTGCTTCGGTTCCAGAGTCCCAAGTCCTCTAACTTGGAAGGTGGATCCCATGTTCTATTCTTGGAAGGGAATGTTCCTAAATGCTTGCCCTCCCCTTCCTCTACTTCTCAGGGTCCTTAACAAGATCATGATGAACTCCCCTAGAATCTTGCTGGTGACTCCGTTTTGGCCCAGACAACACTGGTTCCCCTTCTCTTTCAAGTGGCCAGGGGCAGTCATCACAAGTTACTTCAACAGATGGATCTTGTCACACAAGACAAAGGATATCTCATTCACCTTCACTTGTTCACTCTTCAGTTAACACTTTGTGTGATACGAATTTGATCTCATTTGAACACCACTTTTCTGAGGATGTGCATAGAGTTCTGTATGACACTGGGAAACCCACTACCAGAAAGTCCTGTATTGCTAAGTGGAAAATACTTTGTTTGGTGTCTCAAACATCACCAGGATCCCTTCTCATTGGGGGTCCCTTTGGTCCTTCCTTACTTGTGTGAACTGCTCCATGCTGGCTTTGCATATTCTTCTGTTAAAGCTCACTTGTGAACAGTCTCTGCTTGTCTGCCTTTGAATCCATCATTGGCCTCTCATTTTAAGGTCAAATAATTCCTTAAAGGCGCCCTTCTTACCCCACCCTCACAAAAACCTATTCCTCATTCTTGAGACCTTAATTTTATCCTTGAAAAACTGACTTGGGCTACTACTTCTCTGTAACACTGCATCTGGAAGACTATTTTGTGATTGTCCTTACTTCAGCCAAGAGGGTTTCTGAACTTCAGGCTCTAATGGCAATTTCTCCCTTTTTGATCTCTCATAGAGACAGTGTGTGTATGTTTAATAATCATCTGTTTATGCCCAAGGTTGTCAATTTATTGTCTCTTAATAAGTCTATCCACCTTCCTTCCTTGTTTTTTTTGTTTCTCCACAATCTGTTAGTGAGAAAGGTTCTTAATACATTGGATCTACATAGACAGCTCAGGTATTGCTTAGGTAAGACAAAAGCTTTTTGTTTATTTCGTACCAGGACATTGGGTTTGGTGGTTTCTAAGCAAACCATCTCTTTCTGATTTCTAAGACCATTTATTTTTCATTTTCCTTTCATGAAAAACAGCTTTCTGTTTCAATTCAAGCTAATTCTGAGAGGGCAGTGTTATCTTCTGGAGTTTTCATACTAGATCCATCCTTGATGCTGCCACTTGGTCCTCTGTCCATACTTCTCCTAAACATCACAAGTTGGATGTCATTTCCAGAGCCAGGGCAGAATTTGCCAGGGATATCCTTCATGCGTTTGCGGAGACCACCTTTGTGCCTTCCTCCTTCCTTCCTTTTCCGTAGCTTTTGCAATCTCCTACATGTTATGAATACTGTAACATCGAAAAGGACATAGTATAGTTGTGTATAATTTTATCATACCAGTAGATGTCCTTACATTCACCGCTGGGGTATTCCTTACTGATGGGATTCCCTGCCGTGAAGCCCTCTGTCAGGCCAGTTTACAAAAGATTTCCATTGCTTTAAGGTATGCTGAACGTCACCTGCTTACTTGTGTAAGGTAGGGCATAAAGGTGACATTCAAGCGAATTTTTTTGCCGCCAGTCAGTTGCTAATGTATATATATATATATATATATATATATATATATATGTATATATATATGTGTGTGTGTGTGTGTGTATTTTTTTTACCATTTTTCTGTTTATTGGCTTTGCTGTGCTTGTTCCTGTTTGTTGGAGTCCTCACAGTTGCAGATAAGTACCCAGTTGGGTTTTTGGTTACATTTTCTGTTTTGTTTAGTGCTGTTTGGAGTTAGTCATCCAGGAAGGGTAAATGCCAGTGTGGGAGACTGATTCCACATATAGACTGTCACAATAAGTGTCTTTTTTGCCTTGGTGCTGCTCATGACCATACGTCTTGTTCAATTTGTCAGGCATTTGTCCCCAAAACTCTTCATAGTAGGCTTTCTTCCTTTTCCTTGTACCTTGAGAACCAGCGGGTTAAGCTTCTTGCTGCAGGTACTATGGAGGGAACATCCTGCCTTGAGGGTCACCCATCTGGGAAGGAGGTGCATAAGGTAAGCCCAGAATATTTTGCTGTCCAGCCTCTGCTGGGTGTTTCTCCTGAGGTTATTATGCACCCGGAGGCTCACCCTGTTGTTTTGTCAAATTCTTCTACCGTGTCTGGGTTAGAGGCTGATGAGGATTTGGCAGGCAGCATGTCCGACGAGGCTTTGCAGGCATCCGTTTTGGGTGTTCAGAGGGAACCATGGTTGACTGTTTCTGAGGGGTCTAATGGAGTTCCGCAGTTTCTCTTTCAGGAGAGGCTCCTACTGCAGTTGGGGAATGCTGTCCTGAGTCTGGCCCTTCTCAGGTTTCCAGGACGGCAATCCCTTTGAAAAAACAGAAAGCTAACCATGTCTCTTCTGCTCCTAGGGATCCACAAAGTGAGTGGCAGGCCTTACTCAGGGGTTGTTTAATGCTTTACTGTTGTTGCAACCTCCTCAAGGGGTTTCAGTTCCTGCTCCTCCTTGGTCCACCTCTTCCCCTAAAAGGCACAGAGAATTCCATTCTTCTGAGGTGGATTCTGATGATGACTCCCTTGCTTATTCTGCCCAGATTCCTTCTCCTTTAGACTACGGGTCTGAGGAGGAGGATTCTCATACTCTTGAAAATCCCTCTGAGGAAATTTCCTTTTGGGACACAGTCTCTAGGATGATGGACTTTAAGTGGGATTTTGCCCAGGTTTCAGATATCCAAAAGAAATACTATGAGTTACTGCAAATGGAATCTCCTAAACCTGCGGCCATTCCTCCTGTCTTGCCTGCTTTATCAGATGTTTCTTCCACTGCCTGTAAAGCACCAGATTCTTTGTTCCCTGCTCCCAGGAAGTCTGATCGGTTTTACAGAGTGCCTGAGGATTGTTCCTTTTTGTTTAAATGTCCTGCTGCTGACCCCTCTGTGGTGTCTGTAGCTACTGATAAGCCATCTCAATTGCTTCCTTTGTCCAAATTACTGCCTTCTGACAAGGACAGTAGGACCATCGATAGGCTGGGTAAGAGGATTTATACTTCCTCTACCCTGGCTTTTAGGGCTATTAATTATCATACCCATATTTCTAGGTATGTCTTGGCTCTTCTTTCTCAGGCCTGTCAGGTTCTTTTTGATCTTCCAGACTCTTGAGGGTAACTCTTCTGTTCTTTCCTTGCTTGGGACTTGTTCTCAGGTAATTAGTCATTCTATCAAATGCAGTTATGATGGTGCAGATGCCTCTTCAAGGGCTGCTGCTGCTGAGGGGATATTCCTGGCTTCGGCTTCAACCTTTGCCTGATGATATTAAGGCTAAGTTGGTGGATGCTCCTCTGGATAATACTCTTTTATATGGTGAAGCAGCTGCTGGTTTACTTAAGTCTCTTCAGGACAAGGGGAAGGCTTTACAGGAGCTTAAGCATGTCTTTGTTTTTCCTGTGCCTACATTTCAACAGAACTACCCTTCTAAGCCAACCTTTGTTCATAGGCAGTCTCACCCTCCTCCTAAAGGTAAAAAGGGTAGTAAACAGGCTCCTCCTGTTAAAGCCACTCAGACTGCAGGGATTCTTAAGCCTTCCTTTCCTGACAAACCAGGTACTGTCTGACTATCCACCCATTCCCAGACACATTCCTCTGTCTGTTCACCGTTCTCTCTCTCTTCCTGTTTGGCTCCGGATCACCCAGGATTCTTGGGTTTTGTTAATCATTCATCAAGGGTGCTTCATGGACTGGATTTCCTGTCCTCCTTTTATGGGCATTCCTTGGGAACAGCTTCCTTTTTTCCCCAGAAGTTCTTGGGATCTCTTGTCTCAGGGTACTATTCAAGAAGTGCCTGTGTCCCAAAGGGGGAAAGGGTTTTATTCCAGAATGTTTTTAGTGCCCAGAAAAGAAGGTACTTGGAGACCTCTTCTAGACCTCTCCCATGTGAACACCTTTCTGAAGGTGCCTTCCTTTCGGATGTTATCCCTTCAGTCCCTTTTTCTTCTCTTGCTCCCTCAGGCCTTTCTGGTGTCTCTGGACCTCAAGGATGCTTATCTTCATATTCCAATCCATCCTCTTTTCAGGAGATTTTTGCATTTCTCTGTTGCTTCCTTGCATTTTCAATTCTGTGCTTTACCCTTTGGCCTTTCTACTGCCCCAAGGGTGTTCACCAAATGACTCGCTCCTGTGGCAGGCTTCAAGGGATCCAGATCTTTCCTTATTTGGATGACCTGCTGATTCAGGTGTCTTCTCCAAAGGTCCTTTTGCAAAATCTTCATTTTACCATTTCTCTTCTTCAGAGCCTGGGGTTCACAGTACACTTCAACAAGTCTTCCATGATTCCTTCTCAAGATCGTGTCTTTCTGGGTTGCAGGTTTCAAATGGTGCCAATGCTGGCATCCCTTCCTCCTCCAAAGGCATTAACTCTCATTTCTTTCTTTCAGACTCTCTTCCCCCTGACTTCCATTTCAGCCAGGGAGTTTGAGAGCTCTGGGGTTCATGGCTTCCACCATTCTGATTCTTCCTCTGGCCAGGCTCCACACGAGGAAGTTCCAGTGGTTTTTGAAGCTGGTGTGGCTTCAGCATGCGCATCCATGTAGACTTTTCTGTTCCTCTTTTCCTGTGTCTCAAGGTCGAACTTCTGTGGTGGATTCAGCGGTTGTCATTGAATCCAGGGCTCCCATTTCAGCCCTCTCAGGATCTGTTCACGGACGCTTCAGATGTGGGATGGAAGCAATGTTTGACTCCCTGAAAGTGAAGGGAGTGTGGCCGCCTCATCAGCAGAAGGAGCACATCAACATCAAAGAGATGAGGGCTCTTCTGCTGGCTCTTCAGACCTTTCATCCTTTCTTCTCTGCAGGGCCTGTCAAGGTATTCACGGACAATACCACAGTCATGTGGTATATCAACAAACAGGGGGTACGAGATCCTACCATCTTTGCCGGCTGGCACTTCTAGTATGGGATCTGGCTATCCAATATCGTGTGACTCTTCAAGGAGTTTGCATTCCCTCAGATTGGAACATTGTGGCAGACAATCTGAGCAGGTCCTTCACTCAATCCCACGAATGGATGCTTCACAGGGATGTGTTTCTGGACATTGTTCACCAGTGGGGTACTGCAAGTAGAACTCTTTGCCTCCCCTTTGAACAAACCACTTCCTCTGTTTTGTGCCAGAGTCCCAAGTCTTCTGATCTGGAAGGTGGACACCCTCTCATTTTCTTGGAAAGGAATGTTTCTTTTTGCATTCCCTCCCTTCCTCTCATTCCGAGAGTCCTGTTTAAGATTCAGTGAGATGCTCCCAAAATCTTGCTGGTGACTCCCTTTGGCTGCGACAGCACTGGTTCCCTCTACTTCTGCTTCTCGTCAGGGGTAGTCATCACAAGTTACTTCACACGGTGGATTTCCTCACACAAAACGAGGGGTCTCTAGTCATCCATACCTGTCCACGCTTCAACTGACACTGTGGGTGATAGGGTTTTGATTCCTCATAGACACATTTTTTCCTGAGGACGTGCTGCATGTACTGCAGGAGGCCAGGAAACCTGCTACTAGGAAATCCTACTTATCTAAATGGAAGAGGTTTTCTGTTTGGTGTCTTTCTCGTGATCTGGACCCACTTTCTGTGGATGTTCCTTTGGTTCTTTCGTATTTGTGTGAGCTGCTCAGTGCTGGTTTGGCCTATTCTTCTTTTAAGGCCCACTTATCTGCTTGTCTGCCTTTAACTCCCCAGTTAGCTTCTAGATTTGAAGCTAAGCAGTTTCTTAAAGGCGTCCTTAATATTAGACCTCCCAGGAAGCCTGTTCCTCCACCCTGGGATCTTAATTTTGTTCTGGAAAAATTGACTCGGGCTCCTTTTGAGCCTGCTGTGTCAGCTTCCTTGCAACATTGTTCTTGGAAGATAGTTCTTTTGTTAGCTCTTACTTCTGCCAGATGGGTGTCTGAGTTGCAAGCCCTTATGTCTTGTCCACCTTTTTTGATATTTCATGAGGACAGGATGTCCTTGCATAGTAATCCTTTTATGCCCAAGGTGGTTAATGAGTTGTCCCTTAATCAATTTGCTTACCTTTTTTCCCTCTCCGCAGTCTGACAGCGAGGGGGTGCTACATACCTTAGATGTGCATAGACAGCTCAGATTTTATTTGGATAAAACTAAAGCTGTCAGGAAGTCTGACCAGTTATTTGTTTCCTTTCATCCTAGGTCTTTAGGTTTGGCTGTTTCCAAGCAAACTATTTCCACTTGGATTTCAAAGGCTATTTCCTTTTGTTACACTTTTCATGGTGAGAGCCTTCCTTTTTTATTAAGGCTCATTCCACTAGAGCTGTGGCTTCTTCTATTTATTTAATTTATGTTACATTTGGTTAGTGGGAAAGTCCGACTGGACACGAGTCCTTTTTCTGTGGAGGCCCGGGGAGAAATGCTCCACATATAACAAGAAAACACTACAATTACACATGAACAGCTGTATACATAAGGAGTGATTGGTAGAATACAATTTCACAAGTACAGTAAGACATTTAACATCTATGTATTGAATACAGATTTAGTTAACTCATTTAACAGAATTGGTTAAATGACAGTATGAGAAATTATACATACATAAAATGTGGCATAAACAATAATTCCTAATCAAGAAAAAAGGTAGTGGAGAAGCATACCTCAATTTGATAAAAGAGCTAGACATGAGTGAAGGGGTGAAGAGAGAGGTGCTAGTAGTGATACAAGTGATCCCTCCGAGCTGCACACTCTAGGGACCTAAACCTTGTCACCACAATAAACAGGATATCCTGGAGGGATAGATTCCTGTCCCAGAGACTTCCCATACTCTGAAACAGGCTACCCATCTATGTCAAGCAAAGTTCTTCATTAGTACTCTTCAAGAAAAAGCTTGATGAGGGGATGGGAAATAGGAAATACACGCTGGGGATCACGTCTGTGTCTCTGCTCGACAGTGGCACAGCAAAATAACTTTCTTGGGTGGCATAAGCCAGGGAACCTTGTTGGCTAGGCTTACATAGGCCCTTGGGCCGATAGCCTAGTACCTAACTATGAACAAGTCAGTATAGGAAGAGATATAGGGATAGCGTATGGAAGTGGAGTTACTGAAGGAGGGTCAGAGGAGGAGAAAGTAGAGTAGCCAAGGAGGTTCTTTGTTAGATGGTAGAGGTGCTTCTGGTACATTTTTCAAAGGCTTAGATGCTAATTTTATTCTTGAAGCTGCTACCTGGACTTCTCTGCATACCTTTATCAAACATTACCAGTTGGATGGTATTTCCATTGCTGGTTTTGCTGCTGCCATTCTTCGTGGCTTCTTGGAGGGCTCTGCTGCTTCCTCCTCCTAGGTTGCTTCTTAAGTTTTTGCACTCTCCCATTAGTAAGGAATACTGCAGTGGTGAATGTAAGGATATAGTACAGTTGTGTAAACTCTTACCATAATAGTAGATGTCCTTGCCTTCACCACTGCAGTATTCACTCCTTTCCTCCTCCTGGTCTCTTTCCTTTCCTGACTGTGCAGATTCTCCTTGAATTTCCTTGGATTGCTGTTCCTACTGGGACAATCTGTTCTGAGGATGGTATGCCTGAATGTCACCTTTATGCCCTATCTTACGCAAGGAGTAAGCAGGTGATGTTCAGTGTACCTTAAAGCAATGTAAATCTTTTGTAAACTGGCTGGACGGAGGGCTTCACGGCAGGGAAGAATCCCATTAGTAAGGAATACTGCAGCGGTGAAGGAAAGGACATCCACTGTTATGGTAAGATTTTACACAACTGTACTATGTCCTTCTTTTCACTGTTGCAGTATTCACTCCCTCCCTTCTGCTTCCTTTTCTCCTTCTCCTGTTGAGCACTCTCTGCTGGCTGATGGTCTTTTGATTTTCTCTTCTGTTTATTTTTCTCTCTGGATGTGCATGTTCTCCTTTCTACTGGGGTTGCTCTAGTTCTCTTGGGACCCTTCAGTTTTGATTGTAGAGTGTATGTTCATATGTCACCTTTATGCCCTACACCTATACAGGAAGCATACCCCTGGCATACAATGCTAGGAGGATATCAAGGCTTTGATCTGATGTTGTTCTTTTCATTCTTCACTAATGGGTTCAGATCTGATCCTCTAATCCGACTCGGGTGTATACACTAGACTTCTGATACAGCTCTTGAGCTCCTCCATCTACCCATAATGCTCTATATCAACCCCATTGCCTTGGATCTCATTTGCTGTCATTGTGGTTAGAGGTAGATTCTGCTCATTAGCATTGTAAGTAGATTTTCTTCTTGCAGTTAATTGTTAAAAGTTATAACTTTGCTAGTTTTGTTTTTCTTACTTTCTCCATCTTAGTGTTTGCTGACGTTAAGGACTTCTTTGACTTTTCTACTAAGTTTTAGTAATCTTCGTACCATTGTTTGTGCCTTCTTTTACCTGTCAGGTATTTCTTAAATACCATAGGTGGTATTTTTCATCCTTCTTTCTTTCCCTTCCAGGCTGTTTTTTTTCTAATAATTTCTGCTTTTTTTCTGGTAATTCCATTCTAACAGCAACCCTCTTTCTAAGAATAAAAAAAGTTGTTATTTCAAGGGTCGTTTTCCTTCTAGCGATGTCAGAGAAACCAACCGGATTTATAAAAGTGCACTTCTTGTTGGCATAAGATCCCATACTCGGATGCCCACAGGAAGTGTGTTTATTGTCTGGGACCAGACCATCTTAACACAGCATGTTCAGTATGCTCTACATTTAATCCAAGAGGTTTGGCTGACAGGCGTAATAAGCTCATTCACAAAGGGTTACTTCCTGCTTCTTCTGTGGCTACCCCCTCAAAAACATCTAAATCTGTTTCTTCAGAATCCAAGAAGTCTCCTCAGAAGTTCCCTTAAGAGCTTCCTCGGAGCAGAGTGAAAAGATTAGAAAAATCTCTGATTCTACCTCCTCAGATCCTAAACCTCTTGCCCTTCCTTTATATTCAAAGTCATCTTTGGATCCAAAAGGGTCGGCTCCTATAGTTATATCTCCTTTGCCTTTTACTTCTTCTTCGGATCCTAAACCCTCAGATATGAGAATCAGTATATCTTGCAAAAGCCGTACTCCAGAATATGCAGCAAAACCTGTTTCTCCTTCATTGCCCACTCATTTATTCCAAACTCTGAAGAAACATTCTTGACCCCCTTTCACATAGTCTTCTAGGTCTTCCAGAAGCATGTCAGTGGCGGATGTGGATAGGATGATATGTAAATTCCTCAGAGCTCAGATCCAGATGGGGGGTCCTGCCAGCTCTGTCCCCTACTGGGTCCATGAGTATGCCTACAAAGTCTATTGTTTCTCCCTCTGTGATCCAACCTGCGGTTTGGAGTCCCAGAATCCGAGATCTCCGAGAGTTTCTGTGTCAGATCTGAGGAGATTTCCTTCCTCCACTCTGAAGATTTCCATGGCTCTGCTCCGTTACCCTCTGATCAGAGCAGGTCTCGGAGCCAAGATGTCAGCGCCGGGTCTGTAAGGTTGGACTCAGCTCCATTTTTGTCGGATTTGTCCCTTTGGCTCATTAGTTTGGCCCTGGATAATTCTTCCCTTAAGTCTCAGATCCAGCGATAGCCCTGACCTACTTTCTTTGGAAGCTTTGGCTCTGAGGAGAGAGGAAAGGATTCCCCCAGTCCCCTTGACATTCAAGGTCTTATAAAGGGCTTTCTCCATAGACAACCGTCATCTCATGTCTCAGATCCTATCCAGTATCCCTCATTGGTCCATCAGACCTACTCCACAAGGACAGCCAGTTCCAGTCGAGGAACTCCCCCTCTCTTCCGATACCCCCTGAACATCCCACAGAGGAGGTCCCTCAGAAGAAGGCATGAGACACGTAATCTCCCCCATGGATTTTGATTTATGAGAAGGATCCCCAAGATTACCACCTGATATCTCCTTTGGAGATATTCTAGGAGTCCTTAAGCAGACAGGTGGCTGGTCATCCCAAACTCCTTCTCTGGAAGAATCTGTGTTCTTGGAGGCTTTTGGTGCTGAACCATCTACATCTTGGGTGACCCCCCCCAAGCAGACGAACTTGTTGACCTGGTTTCCCGCCAGGCATGGAAGGAACCAGACACTGTCAAGCCCCCATACCCAAACTCCCAGACAGATTTTTGGCCCCTCCTTTGGACCATCCTCACTGGAGCAAAGGAGTCCTGTTGATGCTATGGTAGTGGCAGCGGCTGCCACTAAAAAAGAGCTAGGAAGTCCAGAGCATTGGACAGATTTGGAAAGTAAGTGTTTGCCTCAGCTACCTTTTATCTGAGGTCACTTAATTATTTGGCACATTTTACTAGGCTGCAGAGAGATTTGACTAAAGAACTATCAAATTCTCTTTCAGTCTATGTCTGCTGAGGATTTCAAAAGGACTTCCTCACAGCTGGCCACGCTTTTGTCTATTTCAAATGTGTCAATGAGGTTAATCTCTCATACGCTGAGGGTTACCTCCTGAGCTGCTGCTTCAGTTATCGCCATAAGAAGACGTGCTCGGATGCGGCTGTGCAACTTTGCGGTGTCCTTTGAGATGTCTTTTATTAATGTCTCATTTGATGGCACTTCCTTGTTTGGGCATCAGTTAAAGATCCACTTACTCGCATTGATAAAGAAAAATCCTGACTGCTGTAGGAATCAAGTTTTCTACCCCTTAATGGACCCTTCTCTAGAAACCAGAGAGGTGGTAAGAAGATTTGGTCCCTTAAATCTCAGGGGCCTTTCCAGGATTTGTATGAGGATACATCCTCCAGAGGCAGAGGAGGAAATTTTAATGGTAGACGTTGCCCTAAAAACAGGAAGACTGAAGAGCCAGGGCTTTAGAGATTCCTTTTCAGACAAGTCCTATCAGCGCTACTGAAGTGTTATCTGACTGATCATCTTTGGGGGCAGTCAGGTCAATTCTGTTTGCACCTAGATGCCTGGACAACTATCACAAAAGATTTATGTCTGCTAGGAATAATATCCAGAGGTTACTACATACCCATTTTCCTTCTTCCTCCTTGTCAGGGGAAGAAACTTCCCAATGTTCCACTCAGAGGAAGGAAGCAGTACAAGAAGTACAAAAACTGCTAGAAAAGAGAGGCATCCAGAAGGCCCCACTTGACCAGATAGGATTCGGAACTTACTTATGCTTCTTTTTAGTGCCAGTGAAAACAGGGGACTTCAGCCCCATTTTGAATGTGAGCAGTTTGAACTGGTGTGTGAAGAAGGCAATGTTCCGAATGGTCATGGTTCAGCCCATCCTGCCCTTTCTGCACAAGGACTACTGGATGTGCTGTGTAGAGCTTCAGAATGCTTACTATCACATAAAAGTAGACGGGCGATTCCGAAGGTGTATTCGCTTTAGGCTGGGAGCCAGTCATTACCAGTTCAGAGCTCTGCCCTTTGGACTCGCACAGCTCCCAGGGTGTTTACCAAATGCATGGCAGTAGTGGCAGCTCACTTGAGACTCGTGTTTCCATATCTAGACGATTGGCTCCTCATTGCTGCCTCCAGGCATCAGCTTCTACTAGCCATGGACTAGTTGCTCCAGATTTGCAATACCATGGGCATTTCAATCAAGCTTGCCAAACCACAGCTTGCCTCAGTCCAGAGTCTGGAATTCATCGAAATGTTTCTGAACACTATGACTCACGTGGCATCTTTACCTTTCCACTACATTGCTTCCATAAGTTATCAGGTGCAGGATATCCTTTCTCATCCTTTTGCTTCAGCAAGGTTAGTGCTTCGAGCACTGGGGTTCATGTTAGCTGCTATAGTACTGCTTCCCTTAGCACTCTTTTTTCATGTGAATTCTCCTATGGACCTTAGCTGTACAATGGTCCATTCTGCATCAGTCCCTGTCTTATCAAATAAAACTCTCTCCCACTTGCAAATGCCACACTCGTTGGTGGATTCAGTTGATGATCTTTTTCTAGGCAGAACTTTTGTTCTTCCGAATCCAATTGCCCCAGTGACTATGGATGCTTCCCAACTGGGGTGGGGATGGGGGCATTTCTTGGGAAGGATGATCCAAGACATGTAGTCCCTCCAAGAGACCGAATTGCATGTCAATGTCCTAGAGATGAGAGCAGTCCTTTAAACATTGTAGGTTTTTAAAGAATCTCTCCCCATGGGGGACTATTGCAATTCAGAAAGACAAAATATTGGTAGTTTGGTACATCAACAAGCAAGGAAGAACTTGATCTTACCCATTGTACAGAGAGGCCATGAGAATTTGGGAATGAGCGATCTCTTCAGACCACTTTCTAATTGTGACACACATCCGGGGAAACCAACGTGCTGGCAGACAAACTATGTAGATCTATTCTGACGCCTCAAGAGTGGTCTCTCAATCAGTCAGTAGCAAATATGATCTTCAGGTGTTGGGGCCAGCCTTGCTGCGACCTATTTGCCACCCCTGTCAACAACAAGTGTAGCAGGTACTTCACTGTGATCCTCTATCAGGGTGAGTCACTGAGAGATGCTTTGCTTCATGCTTGGCCCTCAGTTCTCCTTTATGCTTATCTTCCTCTTCCACTGATTCCAAAATTCTTACAGAAAGCAAGCAGGCTAAAGAGCTCAGTAATCCTCATTGCCACCATCTGGCCTTGGCAAGTTTGGTTCCCCTTCCTACGGTCTCATGTTCGTTATCCTTCATGGATACTGTAGCCTCATCAAGCTTTCATATCTCAGCCATCGGGGATTCAACATCCCAACCTTTTCATCCACAAGTTAACCGCATGGTTTCTCTACTTTTAGTAATGCTTACAGTCAAGGCTCTTTTCCCTAGTTCGCAGTGATATTTTGGCTTCACAAAAAACTTTCACCAAGTATGTGTATAGTAGCAAATGGAAAAGGTTTACTACTTGGGCTTCTGACCACAACATCGACCCTTTTTCAACCCCGACTTCTGCAGTTCTTCATTTTCCTACAACCCTTTTTAATGAAGGGACCAGTTTTTCTACAGTTAAACTTAAGTTGACAGGAATCTCCAGTTTCCATTCAGGAAATGCATCTTTCTGCCTGGCTTCTTCCAGATTGTATAAAGCTTTTATGAAGGGCATTTTTCCTTCTCAGACCTCTGGTAAAGCATCCTTCACCACCTTGGAACCTTACTGTGGTTCAACTCAGAAACGCTTTGAACCATCAGATTAATGTGATCTAAAATTTCTATCATGGAAAATGGTTTTCCTGATAACTATTACTTCAGGAAAAAGAATTTCTGAACTCCAGGCTCTGTCAGTGAAACCCTCTTACGTTATTTTTCATAAAGACAGGGTTTCTCTAACAGACTCACCCTTCTTTTGTGCCTAAAGTGGCTTCTGAAAATAACATCAAACAATCCATTAATTTACCAGTCTTTTTTCCAATAAGGGAGAGTGCATGCCACATCTCCTTGATCCACACAAACAACTATGTTTTTATCTTAACAGAGCAAAACATTTTTGTAAGTCAGATCAGCTTTTTGTATCCTTTTCCTCAAATCGCCTGGGTCAATCAGTTTCTAAACTTATCCTAGCTAAATGGATTACAGACTGCATTTCATTGATTTATTCTCAAAAAGGTTTAGTTTTACCAAGACCTCCCTGAGCTCATTCTTCTCAATCCTTGGCTGTGTCATTGACCTTTTGTTCAAGGACTTCTGTTGACATTTGTGTAGCAGCCACATGGTCCAATGCTCATACCTTTATTTCACGTTACAATTTGGACATCATATCTCGAAACAGAGCTTCCTTTGGTTCAGCGGCCCTCCGGAATATCCTTCCATGAGGGCCACCCAAGGTTTACATTGCTGGGGACTTTGTCCCATTAGTGAGGAAAAATGAAAAAGACAGCATCAGATGTATAAGTTATGTACTTACCATAACTAGCCATCGGTGTTGTCCATTTTTATTCTTCCTCACCTTCCCTCTCATCTGTTCCCCATTCTTTGTTTTCTTCTGGAAGAACTTATTGGACTGTTTGGAACCTACTGTTTCAGGTTTGAGACATTTCTTTATTTCCATCTATACTTTCTCTTTTGGACCAGGGGAAGATTAGGCAGCAGACTCGATCTGGGGCAGTGGGGATGGAATAGCATTATGGGTGGAGGGAGGCGCTCAAGAGCTGGATTCGAAGTGTAGTGTATGTGGCAGAGTGAGATCCGAACCCATTAGTGAGGAAGAATGAAAATGGACAACACAAATCCCTAGTTATGATGAGTACATAACTTATAAGTATACTTGCCAGACTTTGGAATGTCCTTGGTAGGAGATCCCACATGTTATAAATACTGCAACAGTGACAAAAAGGACATCTACTGTTATGGTAAGATTTCACACAACTATATTTTCCCAAATCTTGAACAACTGGGTCAACTCTTAGAGGCGTATTGTTAATGAGATAGTTCCCTAGGGTAGATGACTTCCCAAAGATACAGTAATTCATTTGTTGGTATTTAGTTTCAGTCCATAATTTTGGCACCAGTTATGAATTTGAGACAAACCTTGCAGCTGGATGGACTAGTCATTTGGGGATTCAATGACTGCTCTTAGCTTGTAGTCATCTGCAAACTAGTCAGCCAGAGCCCTTTTGTATCGGCTTTTACATCAGAAAAGTAGATGCCAAACAGGAGCAGTCCCAGCACAGAACCTGGTGGACTGCACTGATGACTGGTCTCTTTGTGGAGGCAACTTCCCATTTTTTGATTTCCTGCATCCTATCTGTGAGTCAGCTGGCAATCCAGCTGGTGTTTATTCTCAGTTTATTTGACTTTTCTCCTACTCCTGAGAGGAATTGAGTCATAAGTTTTATCCAGGTTGAGATGTGCAGTATGTACCATTTTGCCTTAATCCATTTCTTTGGTGACCTTTTGAAAAAAAAAAATCCACCAGGTTAGATAAGTATGACCTGCCCTTGATGAATCCAAACGGAGATGGGTCTGGTGCTTAGATGTTCCCTATGTCCTGATTGATTAATTCCATAAGTCTTTCCATGGCTTTGCATGTGAAGCTGGTCAGACTTGTGGATCTGTAATTGCTGGGGTTGTGAAAGGGGCTCCCTAATGCAGGGAAATGACTGTAGCTGTTTTCCATTCACTTTGTACAACACCTATATGTAGGCTGAGACTGAGCAGTGTTGGGGAGGTGCGTCTAATTCATGCTATTGAAGATGAATCAATGGCTATTGTCAGAACCTGTTGCAGTATTTTAGCTTTTGATAGCACTTTTAGGACTTGGTTTTGTGTGACAACTGGTGATGAGTCAGATGTTCTTCATCTCACATTGCTGCAGTCCTAACACTTGGGTAGTCCGCTGTCCCAGTCGGCCCGAATACCAAAGTATAAGGCTGACGTCGGTCAAGGCGCATTTGTCTGACATCAGGACGTCAGGGTACAAATGCGCATGACCGACGTCATATCCTCAGTCTTTTTTGCCACATGGTCCGATGCAGAAGCAGTATTGCGAGTGCAGGTTGGCGTTCTGAAATTTTCTGAAGTCGGAGTTTCAGACCGAATCAAAGTTGGCTAAGTACCCGTTGGGGAATATTTTGTTTTTCTTGCCTCAGTATTTAACGGATGTCAGAAAAAGTGAATAACTGTATTTCTTGTGGGAAACAGATACCTCATAGAGATTACCATACCTTGTGTATACCTTGCTTAGGGCCTGAGCACGACGTTGTTGGCTGTCGCTCTTGTGCTAGATTTAACAAACACACTATTAAGAGAAGATTAGATTGTGCCAGGTTAGTTTTGGGTCTAAAAGCGCAAGGACAAAGCAGCGAAGCTTAGGGTGGAAGAACCGTCTGTCCCGGACGTCGGTTCTTTAGGAGGCTCGGTGAGGAGGTGGTTCTACCAGAAGTTCCTCTGGATTCTCAGGGAGAGACTTTACTGTTACAGGATGTGTCCTCTCAGGAGGTAGGCCAGGCTGAAGGGGCTTCTCAGGTAGCTGTTCTCCTCCCTTCCTAAGGTGGTTAGGCCCTCCCTTCTGTTTCCAAGGCTTCTTCTAGAGGCAGGCCAGGGTTTACTTCAGTGGGGTCTCCCCTAGTTCTTCAGGGTCTCTGCCTAAGAAACATATGCTTAATATGGCAGAAGATTTGATTACTATGATTAGAGGTTCTATGCCCCCACCTGATAAGAGGCCTAGGGTGGAACCTGAGCTTGAGAGTTTTGAGCAGTGTTCGAGGCTTGGTCTTGGCTGAAGACTTGCAGGAGTATCCTCCTTATTCTGATTCTGATGTAGATGACTCTACACCTCGAAGGCTTCCTCTCTGAGATTTTTCTTTTTCAGAGACTCTTCATTCCATGAGGGAGTATTTTAAATGGGAAGGTCAAGATTTCTCTGATTCCAGGAAAAGGCTTAGGGAATTTTTGTTTCTACCCCAGCATAGGCCTTTAGCTATACCTCCTGTTCTGGATGTGGTGAGGATGTTTTTGCAGAGGCTCCCTGAACCCTGATTCTTTGCCAGTTAAACGGATAGGTATTATAGGGTGCCTGAAGCTCATAAGTATCTTTTAAGAGTCCTAGGGCAGACCCAGAAACTGTTTCTCAGGGCCCCAGGTGTTAAGGCTTCTGTGTGTTAAAAATCCTGTTCCTTCTGATAAAGAGGCAAGGGCTTTGGATAGATGGGGAATATACTTCTTCCACTTTGGCCATGAGGGCTTTGAATTGCCAGTTTCACATGTTGAAATACCAAAATTATCTCCTTTCACAATTGAAGTCTAAGGTAGTGCTCTGGCGGAAGGTATTGAGTGTAAGAGTTGCAGGATTTAGTTCATGTTTCTGAACAGGTGGGTAAGCATTCCTTTGATGCTGTACAGGCCTCTTGAGGGTGGCAGCCACTGGTTCTGTTCTTGCACGCCTGGCTGAGGGGATCAGAATTTAGCTGAACATGTAAAGACAAGGATTTTAGATGCTCCTTTACAATCTGATGTGTTATTGCCTGTGGAAGCAGTTTTAAAGAAAATGGAGTAAGTCTATGCAGACTGTTAAAGATTTTGCAGGTTCAGCCTCAAAGTTTAGTAGAAATTGGCCTACTAAGGGGTGGACTTATCCTTCTTATGATTCTCAGTCTAGGGGTAGATCTAGACGGGGCAGAGCTCAAGGTTCTTTTAGGCCTAGAACAGGCAGTAGTCTTCTGGTGAGGGCAGGGTCTGGCAGCACCTTTGGGAGGAAGGCTGGCACTTTTCAAGTTATTACCCAAGACAGATGGGTATTGGATATCGTTCACCACAGTTACAGGTTTTATTTCCACACCTTGCCTCCTTTCAAAGGCATGCCAGACATTCCTCCCCATTCAGCGGTTCCTGTGCCAGAAAGGGCCTAGGATTTTATTCTCGCCTGTTCCTAGTACCAAAAAGGGAACACGTGGAGGCGAATTTTGGATTTGTCTATCCTCAGCAGTTATCTGCACATGCAGAAGTTGAAAATGTTGGCGTTACAACAGCTTTTACCTCTGCTGGGCAAAGATCACTGGATGGTAACTTTAGATCTCAAGGAGGCTTACCTTCATGTGCCTATCAGACTCAGTTGCAGGAAGTATCTGCGTTTCGAGCTGGAAATTCCATTATCAGTTCTCTGCATTGCCCTTGGCTTATCTACAGAGTATTCACAAAGTTCTGGCTCCAGTTGTAGCTTTCTTCAGGCTAAAAGGAATACAAATCTATCCTTACTTGGACGACTGTCTGATTCTGGCTCAAGAAAAGGACGAGCTTCTTCAGCATCTGGAATATGTGATAGCAGTGCTAAGATGCCTGGGGTATTCTGTGAATGAAATAAAGTCCAGTCTAGTACCCTCTCAAGACATGTGCTTTCTGGGTGTGAGACTGAATACAGCAGCCCAGATGGCCTTTTAACCCCGGACAAACAAAAGAATCTTTCCCTTTACTTCCATCAACTATCTCTTCAGTCCTGACTGCAAGGACAGTCCTTCAAGCCTTAGGGTTCATGGCATCTTGTATTCTGGTGCTTCCCAATGCCAAACTGCATATGAGGAAGCTGCAATGGTATCTAAAGAATGTATGGACACAGCACTGCCAGGATTTGGACACTGTCATTCCAATAATACCTTGCATTCAAAGGAATTTTTGTGGTGGGCTCAGGAATGTCACCTAAACAAGGGACTCTCTGTGACCCAGCGAGTCAGATTCTAACGACAGATGCCTCAGACATAGCTTTGGGAGCTCATCTGAATGGAAAGTGGATACAAGACAAGTGGCCTGCCAGACTACAGCATCTACATATCAACATGAAGGAGATGTTAGCAGTCCAGTTTGCATTAATGGCTTTCAAGGAGTTACTTCTTCCAGGGCAGGTGTTGATTCTAACAGACAACACAACTGTCATGTGGTACATCAACAAGCAAGGGGAACACATTCTTATCCTCTATGCAGGCAAGCAATGATTTTGTGGGAGACTGCTCAGCTTGCAGCTAAATCTACAGGCAAGGTTTCTGCCAGGAGCACAGAACTCAGATGTGTTAAGCAGGCAAATCATGGATCCCAGTGGAAACTGGATCTTCATGTATTTCGACAATTGACAGTGTCCTGGGGAACTCCAGACATAGATCTGTTCGCTTCTCCACTAAACCACCAGCTGCCAAAGTTTGGTTTCATCACACAGCTTGGAAAGTGGATGCTCTTTAGTTCAGTTGGGAAAATCTTCATGTGTATGCCTTTCCACCTCTGCCTCTCCTCCCAAAGGTACTCTAAAGGTCAGACAAGACAAGCCAAGGATGATTTTGATAGCTCCAGATTGGCCTCGGCTGCGGGTACACTGGTACTGAGGAAGGTGGTAGGCCTCCATGGCCCTTTACCTTTATTCCACACCTTTTTTGTCTCAGAGGGTCATCTACTCACTCAATGTCAAGCTTCTCTCTCTTCTCTAAGCCCCTGGCATATTCTTTTTTAAACCACAGCAGGTCTCAACTTCCTCAACAAGTTTTGAATGTGATTAAGACCTAGTACGTAAAGTGTATACAGAAAAATGGAAGAGATTTTATTTGGAGTGCAGCAAGGATTTGGATGTTTTCTGAGCCTTTTTGAGTGTGGCTCTTCAATATCTTACTGAGTTAGGATTGGACATTGTCTGTCTTTCTCTCCATTAAGATCATGCTGCGTAATTTCAGCTCACTATGATTTGACCACCACCGTTTTTCTCTCTTTGTTTGTTCAAGCATTTCTTAGAGGGGGCAAAATATAAGACACCACCGTAGAGCTCCTACTCCTGCTTGGGACCTCAATTTTGTGTTGGAGAAACTTACTCTACAACCTTTTCTACTGCTGAATTGAAATACTTGTCATGGGAAGACTGCTTTTTGTTGGCCATTACTTCTGCAAGAAGGGTTTCTGATTTTCATAAGGGGAGGGGTATCATTACGTACTAATCCTTCATTTATGCCTAAGGTGGTTTCTAGTGTGGCTTTAAACCAAACTATTCATTTGCCTACTTTTTTGCAGATCCCAAAAAGGGAAAAAATTTTTTGCACTTAGATGATGTACACACAGCAGTTCGTTTATATTTAAGCAGGACTAGGGATTTTAGGCAGTCTCAGCAGTTGTTTGTTTCTTTTGCTTTGAGTTCCCAGGGCAAGCCTGTGTCAAAACAGACTATATATAAGTGGATTGGGTTTTGCATTGCATTCTGTTATTCCCATCATGGCAAGGAGATTCCAGCTGGGATTAGGCCTCATTCCACGAGGGCTACTGCCACTTCAACAGCATTTCTAAGGGGGGTGGCAACTAAGGATATTTTGGAGGCAGCTACTTGGAGTTCAGTGCATACTTTCTCCAAGCATTACCACCTTCCTCTCTATTCTAAATCCAGGGCTGGTTTTGCCACTGCTGTGTTGCAGGGCATTTTGCCAGCTCAGCTGCCATTATATATTAGCCATCCCTCCCCTTACCTCTGCTTTGGGATTCTACCAAAGTGTTAGGACTGCAGCAATGTGAGATGAAGAACATAGTACAGTTTTGTACCTACCATAAATGTAGATGTTCGAAGATCCACATTGCTGACCCTCCCTCCTTCCCCTCTGTGTTTAGGGGTGGTTGTGGGGTGGGGTTCTATTTTGTAAATTTGTATATATATATTGTACATGTATTAGGTACAGGAGTGTTGGGTGTTTTTTGGTTTTGGCCTTATCTTTTTAGGGTCTTCTGACATCTGGGGCAAGAAAAGACTGAGGATATGACGTCGGTCATGCGCATTTTGTACCTGGCGTCCTGATGTCAGACAAATGCGCCTTGACCCTTTCCGACTGGGACAGCGGACTACCCAAGTGTTAGGACTGCAGCAATGTGGATCTTCGAACATCTACATTTATGGTAGGTACAAAACTGTACTTTTCAGGTATATGTTTTCATTTCTCTTCATTTCCATTTTCTCTTCAGTTCTTCTTCCCATTTTGAGTGTCATGTATTACCTCTTGCAACAGAATAACTTAGTGTTGAATAATAACTATTTACTGTGTAAATGTTTTGCCTTTGAGTTATTTGTTTGCTTCTTCAGCCATTATAGTTTAGCTTTCTTCATCACGTGTTTAGGCTTCAGTGATGACACTTGACAGTTAATGACATGCAGTTGTGGTAGTAAGGTAATCCCAAAGGATTTTCACTCAAAATTGTTTTAATAAATAAGGCCTTGTGGTGTGTCACACTACCAAATTTGAACACTATAGAGAACAGGAAATACAAAAAGCTTTAAGCTGTCTTTTAACTAAAATGCGTTAGAAAGGAAATCCTAAAACTAACCAAAATGTAGAAAAATAAGCAAATAACCCAGCTAAATCCATCTGTGGAAAAAGATTCTCTCCTTCAGATCCTGGTACTGCTTTACCTTTTTCTGGTATCTTTTGAGTTTGTCTCTTCATTTTTACTGATTCCCACAAAATGGAATGACGCCTCTTCTGCACTTGTTTCACCCCTACTAATATTGGTATGTATTTGATATAAGCTAAAAGAGGCATATTTTGTATCGACTTCTGCTCAGAAGTCGTGCATTCTGAAAATTAAAGTGAAAGAGGTTTCTGAGTGTGAAGTTTCTGCTGAGGGGCAGTCTGTTTACCTTGCTGCTAAAGGCTGTTTTCTAACATTTTAGAGACCAATTACCATTTTTCTGTTGTGCCTCCAGTAGTGTCCATCAGAAGAAATAGTACTGCTTTTGTAATTGAAAGTCTTAGATAACAGTGTTGGCCCCTTGGAGACAGACAGGAGTCTGAGGTAAGACTGTAATGCTCTGCAGTTATATTGGTAGGGATGAAGGTTTTTAAAGGAAAGAAAAGACCTAGAACTCCTCCTTAAGGTTTATCTAGGGAGCAATTTACCATTTCATCTCAGCATTTCTTTTTGCAGTATGTCCTTTCTGATCTTTATTATTCATAGTCCTTTGCCTCACCACCTTAAGTTAATATATTTTTTTACGAAACCATGAATAAAACGAAAAATATTATAGGTGAGAGTTAAAACTAGTCAGTTACAGATATTGCATCTCCAAAGAAAAGACTTGCAGATGTAGAATATGGTAAAAAATACAAAGATAATTTTTCCTTTATTTAAAGCTTTTCAGGATTTATGGAAGCAAGATTCTCTTTCTGTTGATTCTCAGACAGGAGCTCTGCCATTTAGTAAAATCTCATCAAATGTAATCTGTCGATTCTTAATCCCCAGAGTAGCTAGACTCAGAATGTTTTTCATAATTTATACTGTACTATGCAATCACAATATATGACAGTGCTGTTCAACCTTGCAGGGTGTTTCTTTTTCCCACCATTGTAAACTGGAGGCTTGCCATCTTGCAAAAAATTGATCCAGATGATTTACTCCAAGGTTTGATGAGTTAATTTCTGAAGTGTTTTAATGGAGAGAATACAGCCAGTGGGCAGTGAGCTGACTAGCTGTAGTGAAGTCTTCTTAGTTGCCTGCTTATAGGTATATCTATCTGTCATACAGAATGTGCATCTGACAGTTCTGTTACTTTTCTGTGGATAGCTTTATGCAGTTTTGTTGGATTGCTGTTGGTAGGGACTGCAAAGTGATTAGTTTTTAAATACTGACCTTCTAACTTTCCCAGTGCATATCACTTGCCAGTACAGTTTCTTTATGCAGCTAAGTTTATTTAACATGCATTTTTGTCCAGATAAAGCTTTGGTTGGTTTGATTCATAAAGCTGAGTTTTGGATGTTCCTCAACAGTTCATAGTAGAACCATTCTTTCATTGTCCTTTCTTCAGATATATGCAGATTTTCTATACTTCATGAGATGTTACTTTACTGTTGTATTTCTTTTGATAAAATGCTTTACTTTAATATTGTACATGTAGTCTGGGCTGAAAGAAACTGACAAACAAATGTTTTGTGTTCTCTGTTAAAGTTCTCTTTGCTTTAGTTTAAATTAAACATTAACTTTTAGGTTTTCAGATAGGTTGTGTAAACTCTACATATTTTCTTGTCATCGTATTGGATATGATTGCATACACTTTGGGTAGACAACTCAGCAGAGAGCCATTTGTCTGTGCTAGCCATTCTTCCCTGTGGGAGTATTAGCTCAAAGAATATAAGAGAATACAGAACAACTTGGGTTATCTAAAGGAGCCGTATGCCTTCCTACATCAGTATATAGCCAGCTTCAGACCTACATTGGCTCCTCTTATTTAAGATGCCACTGCGTTTACAATTTTTGGTAGGTAGAAGAGATTATCAAGATGAGTAAAGAAAAATGTTAATATTTACTGCTACATTGAAGATCTGCTGTTACAGCTATGTATATGTATACTTAACTATATTATCCCTCACTATTAAATAATTACTGAGGTGGTCCTTTTATAATTCATTGCAATATTTGTGGTGACATATTGCCAAGACCCATGGAATGTTAAAGTGAAATGCATCTTAATGTAGACCACCTTCTGAGTAACCTTTCCAGTAAAGTGAGGAGTAGAGATAGGGTAGTATTTATCCAGATTAAAAGGGATATGTTGACTTTTAAGAAGGCCTCTTAAAAATACTCTCATAAAGACACCATGCACTTTTGAAAGTAATGATCCAGATACCTCCCAGCCTGGTGGGACTTGAATCCAGTCTACATTTTGTTGGTTGTAGAGATGAAACCATCTTTATGCTTGCAACATAGCTGACATTCCTAAACTCAGGTCAGTATTGGTCTGACGATGCAACTGTTTCAGCATCATTAAGCATTGTTGAGACTTGAGACAAGTGGAAGAGGGAGTGCCTAATTTGGACACTATATCCATTGAAGCATAAACAAATGGTTATTCTTGAAAAAAATATATCCACTGCAGAATGTATCTCTTTCTTTTCTGAAGAAATGTCAAGCAGAGGTCTTTATTTTGCCTCTGAAGAAAATGTCCAGAAGTGGACCAGACAAACTCCATTCTACTGTATCTGTTATACTTTATTTGTCTCAGAACAAATTCTTGCCAAACAGTTAATTCTGTCAGAGCTATTTCAATTCTGTTATAACACAGCTATTCAGATGAATAGACTAAGGCACACTTAGTCTGAATCGTCACCACCGAATGAAACATATACTGTCCAGTTTATATACTCTTTTCAACCAGTGTTATTTTTAATGTCCTTGTGACTTGTTCTTCTGGTTTCTGCCTGTGTCATGAAAAAGTCCATGGTTATTTCATGCCCTTTTTTGGTCCTTGCTGTATCTGAAGACTTCACAAAAGTCTCTCCATGTCATCTTTGTGTCACTTGACCTGTCTGAATTTTATTTATTTAATTCTGCATCTGAAAGCCAAGAAAGTCAACTTTCTTTTTTCTATAACAGGATGCATTTACAGTATTGCCCACAGCTGTATGTTGTTAATATCTAAGCTGAACATAACTGTTCTTGCAAAGCAAGCATATTATTTTGAAAACTGCTGTTTGGCCTTGCACATTTCCTTTCACTGTACACACAGTATATTGGGGAAAAGCATTTTAATTTACACAATATCTATCAATTCCCACTTTTTTATTTAAGACCCATGAAAATTGTAAGACAGTTTACAACAAAATATGATCTTCAGTACTTTGAATCCCTTGGTCTGTTGCAACATACGAATCCTTTGCATTAAATGCTATATCTTTATACAGTGTTACATTACCAACAGCTGTTACTTGATTAATACTTTTATTAACACAAATCTTATAATGACGATAAGAACAATTAATGCGGAAGTTGTAGTACCCCACCATAGACACATAGCCATTATTACTTATCTATTTTTAACTGTTTTTGTGAGTAATTCTAATTACTGGAACTGCATACTCTATGTAACAGAATTTCTTTTCTTTCATTTCTTCCTTAAAAGAAGTATGTGTTAACTCCCATGCTGGTTTTATTTTATACTCAAACTTTTTTTACATGACCATAGTTCTTTTGAAAACAGAATATCCCTTTTTCTGTTTCCATCAACTGTAAGCATTTTTTATGGCTGATTGTTTTACAACTATTTTTATACGATTCTTTAAACATGAAACCTGTATGTGTAACCTCTACAGGGACTGCATGTAATGGCATTTTCCCTCTGTAAGGAATGTGGCTAAAACCCACGGTGGTGGTGCTGCGGTAGCATTGTTGCCTCACAGTAAGACGCTGTCCGGTTCGATTCTCAGCTAGAGCGTCTTCTGCGTGGAGGCATGCGTGAATGGGCGTAACTTCATTGAAGATTGTGCGTTAGGGCTGGTAACTCGGCACGTAAAAATCAACTACCAATCATTAGCGGACCGGAGTTCCACTGTGGCGACCCCTAACTGGGAAAAGCCGAAAGACAGAAACAAAAAGGAATGTGGCTAAAAACCCAACAATTTGGCTTGTCACATGCCTTTGCAAACAAATTTTGCATGTCCAAAATGTATTCAAATCAGGTATCCGATTATGTCCCTGTTCTCGTGATTTATTATATCTGAGTCTCTCTCCCCATTTTTTCTTTGTAACAGTGTTGTTTGCATAGATTGTCTTGTTCTGTATATAGATTGCTATTATAGAAACAAATTTAAACTTTTTAAGACTGTTAACAGACTTACTGTACTGATACTGTTTGATTGTTATTAACTTACACTGATTTTTATGAACCAACATGATGTGCTGCTTTTGCTTGGATTTTTATTAGTTGGAAAATGCTATTTGTCTAAGTTTTAATGACTCTGTACTTTACTACCTATATGTATTGCTGTGTATTACCCGGATGGCAGTTACACCAGTTTGACTAATGATGTTTTTGCTGTACTAGTTTCTTTATAAGACTGTTTGCTGTTATATTTTATGTAATACATTTTTTTGAAAATATGACATAATAGTCACGTTTTTTACCAATATTGATCCTGTTTGCTGTATGCATAAGGTGCCTTTGGAGACATACTATACCTTTAATGTGGGGGGGGTTGACCCTCTCGTTACTCTAGTACCTTTTGTCATTTAGGATTTGCCATAGGTACTGATTTAAATGTTACTCCATTTACAGATGCAGATGTGGACTTGCATACCCAACATTTAATTGCATTGTTTATTTGTATTAACTTTACTTTAAATCTGTATGGCTGTAGGTTATGTCTGTGTCTATTCTGAATCTACCCTGGCTTATTCATAGGTAGGTACTAGGCTATCGGCCCAAGGGCCTACGCAAGCCTAGCCAACAAGGTTCCCTGGCTTACGCCTCCCAAGAAAGTTATTTTCCTGTGCCACTGACGAGCAGAGATACAGAAGTGATCCCCGGGGTGTATTTCCTATTTCCCATCCACTCATCAAGATTTTTCTTGAGTGCTAATGAAGAACTTTGCTTGACATAGATGGGTAGCCTATTCCAGAGTATGGGAAGTCTCTGGGATAGGAATCTATCCCTCCAGCATGTCCTGTTTATTGTGGTGACAAGGTTTAGGTCCCTAGAGCGTGTAGCTCAGAGGGATTGGGATTTCTTTAGGTGTAGCATGTCCAACAGCTCTGGGTTTGACATAGCTTTATATGTTAGGCAGAGATCACCTCTGAGTAGGCGATATGCTACAGAGTAAAGCTGGAGTTTTTTGAGGCGGTCAGTGTAGGGCATTTGTTTGAGTCCAGTAATCCTCTTTGTGAGGTACTTCTGTGAACTTTCCAGCTGCTGCAGATGTCTTGTGAGGTACATTCCAAAAGGGGCATTGTATTCTATAATGGTTCTAATGAGTGATGAGTAGAGGGTAACGATGACCTCTTTTTTTTCCTGGATGAGAACTCTTTTATGATGAGGTGTGCCACGTAGAAGGACTTCCTGACTACTGTGGCGATGTGACTATCAAAGGAGAGACTACTGTCCACCTGGGTCCCAAGGTCTCTTATCACGCATTCGGTGTTAAGTAGATTGCTGCCTATGTGGTAGTTCATGGGTACAGAGTTTTTACCAAAGGGGATGACACTGCACTTTTTGGCATTGAGCTTGAGGCCATGGCTCTGACACCAGGCATCTGTCTCAGAAAGGCCCTTCTGTAGGATGTTCACATCATTTGGGGACTTGACTATGGGTCCTAGTTTGCAGTCATCTCCGAACTTCGTTAGCCAGAGGCCTTCTGTGTTAGCCTGTACTTCAGAGAAGTAGATACCAAACAGGAGCGGTCCCAGGACGGAACCCTGTGGTACTCCACTTGCCACTGGTTTGAGGTCAGATTTGGAGTCTGCAACTTTTACAGTGTGGGTTCTGTCAGTGAATCAGTTGGCAACCCATCTTGTGACGTAGGGATTTATACCTAGTTTAGTGAGTTTAGCTATAATTCCAGAATGGGGGATGGTGTTGAAAGCCTTGGCGAGGTCAAGATAGGCTGTGTGAACCACTTTACCCTCATCTACGGCTTTGGTGACTGCCTCAAAGAAGTCGATCAGGTTCAGGAGGCATGATCTGCCTTTCACAAACCCGAACTGGGTGGGATCCAGAGTTTGGAGGTTACCAATGTCTTTGTTTGTGAATTCCATGATGATACGTTCCATGGCTTTGCAGACCAGGCTTGTCAGGCTAATAGGTCCATAGTTCCTGGGATCAGTGGTGGCTCCCCCTTTGTGGAGTGGGATAACTGTTGCTGTGCACCATTCAGTGAGCACAAAGCCTGATGCAAGGCTATTATTGAACATGATGCTTAAGTGGGGAGCCAGTTCATTCTGAAGTTCGTGTAAAACGCAGCCTGGGATGTTGTCTGGTCCCATGGATGCTGTGTGTTTGGCTTTGGAGAGTGCAGGTTTCACCTGCGCAGTTGTGATTACAGGGACTATGCATTCTTCCTGTATAGATATGGGCCCTTTAGGGGGTGGGTAAAGTTAGCACTGAACCTGTCTGCCAGGATGTTGGCAATATTAGTTGGTTCTGTAATTTTCATGCCTTTGCGCTGTAACTCAGAGCAGATCTGGGTGTTGCCATTGAGATTCTTGACATAGCTATAGAATGCTTTGTTGTTGTCCTTGGAATTAGTGGCAGTTTTATTTTCGTAGCTAGCTTTGGAGGATCTTATAAGGGATCTCAGCTTCTTACTGAGGCTGACCAGGGAGCTCCTCCACTCATGGGATTTTACTCTCTTTTGCAACAGTTTCTTCCTTCTGTTGTACAGTTTGTTTATGGCAGGGGACCACCAGATTGGCTTCCTTTTTTGGAGGATAGCGTCTTGGTTCTGTTTGGGATAGCACGATCCATGCACTCATGTAGGTGCTTATAGAGTGCATTTGTGTAAGATTCAGCAGTTGTAACTGTATTGTCCATCTGCATGTTCACTACTTCTGTCTTAAGAAGCATGAAGTTGGCTTTGAAGACATTTTTTACTGTGGTTTCCTTAATGGGGGGTGGGGGTGGGATGTGGATATCAAGGGTGATTAGCTTATGGTCAGATCGGACCAACGAGGAGTTGACTTCAGGTGTGGAACACCGGTCAATCATGTTGGTAATGACTAGGTCTAGGATATTGTTGCCTCTGGTGGGGGTGTGGATAAGTTGATCTAGGGCATTGGAGTTTATGAATTCCAGAAAGCGTTGCGCTAAGGAGTTAGTACATGAGTAGTTTTCCCAGTTAATGGTGGGGTAGTTGAAGTCACCCATTATTAGGGTGCTTGGTTGAACCCTTATATTTTCCAGTACATCAAGAAAAGAGGAGTGGGAATCCTGGGGCATGGTGGGGGATCTGTAGCAAGCTACAATTTGGATTGCAGTTTTGCCAAGAGTTAGTTGCACTTGGATAACCTCGGATGCATTATGCTGAGCAACTAGCCTGGAGGTGTTGATATCCTTAATGAATATGGACACACCCCCACATTTGGTGTTTCGGTCCAGGTTAGATGGCCAAAAAGTGTGGTATGAGTTATAGCCTGGTAGTGCAAGGGTGCTCTCTGGAGCCTGGAACCAGGTCTCAGTCACTGCACAGATATCGATGTTCTCCATTTTAAGGAGTGCCTCGAGTGAGTGCATTTTGAAATTTAGACTTCTATCATTGAGTAGCATTACCCTCAGTTTTTGCTTGCCTTTTCCTGTTATGGTGGTGAATTTGTTACTTGAACCCTGCCTAAAAAGGCACTATAGGGGCAGCAAGAGCCTTAGCCAGTATCCGGAATCCTAGGGGTGACAGGTGCAGGCCATCTGTGGCAAAGCATCGTGGTCTGTCGACCATGTCATCCCAAGCAGACAGATACTGGATCCCCTTTGAATGACACCAGAAGCTTAGCCAATTGTTGAAATCAATCATTTTGTCCTTGTACTGCGGTATCATTCTGGGCGATGGCAAGAATGCTACTCAGGGCTAGGGTCATACCTGCCTGGGTTACAAGATCACAGAGCTATTCCATGTCTCTTTTCATGTAGTCCAGGGAGGTGCGTCTCTGGTCATTCACACCAACATGGACAATGACAGAGTCAATAAACTAGTAAAGTATTTTTCTGTCTTTTACTGTCCCCTTTGTTTAATTAACATTGAGTTTTGTATACTAACATCGTCTTCCATTGCTTTAAAAGATCCCTGTACTTTGCTGCCGACTGATAACCTGTATTTTGTTAATTTATTGCTTTAATGCCTGTTGCCTGCCATGATCTTGTATTTTATAGGGTATACTTTATTTTTTATGTATCCCTCTGTGTTTGTTCCTGTGACTGATTGTCCCTTAATGTATTTTCTTTATCTTGATTTCTTTCACTATTTTTGGGTTTGAAGAAGCACTATTATAATGTGACCTATTTTCTTACAAGTAAAACATATCACCTGTTTTTATGAACTTTGTTGTGTATCTGTCTGTCTTTAGCCCTGGTGGAGCAGAAGCTGCTCGTGTTCCCCCTGTGTTTGCATCCCCTTCCTTTCACCACGTAGTCTACCAGCTGCTTTTGTACATTTCTTGTGTGCATCTGCAACACTGCGTACTTTTTCATCAGACCATGCATGACATCCCCTTCCTTTCACCACGTAGTTTACATGCTGTTTTTATACATTTCCTATGTGCATCTGCAGTACTGCATACTTTTTTTTAAACTGTCTGGCACTCTGGCATAATCTCAGAGTCCGTATCTGTCTGTCAGGCAGAAACAGATTTTAAAGCTGCATATGCATTTTGCAGAATGTCATTAACTGTCTGATGGAACTGCTTTAACATAACATTTTGCCGGGAAAAAACATTGTTTTGTTTTTTTTCTGTCATGCTATTTAGACTGTCTGTAAAACAGTTACACGAGTCTAGACACTCACCTGTTTTAGCTGCTTGGTTTGCTTTGCCATTTGCCAAAACATTTACTGTAGCCTTTCCTGTGTATTTTTCTGCTTTGATTTTGACAGTACTAAACTTTCCCTGTAAATCTCGTACTGGAGCATGTTTTAGGGGTTTGCCAACACTGTTGATGATTCCCCTTTCCCCTTCTGACTTAAACTGGCATGTGTAAATGCAAAAAAAAATTTTTTAATAAAGCATTATTTGAAATGGACCGCACAGTGTATGTCAACCATTGTTTAAATGCCAACATATTGAAAGAAAATTATTATTTTGTCTTACCACTGAGGCAGAGTCTGTAATAAACAAGACTATTGATATATATATCAGCAGGAAAAATATGTTATTTCTGCTGAACCATGCCCAATGTAAACCTTGATGGGCTTCTTCTAACTTTCTTGTCAGATTAACCTCTGTAGTTTGTGCCCTTAGTAAATGTTGTTGGGCTCAACCTGATTGTTACGTTAAACCAGAAATGTCATTATGTAAAGTCTGAATGCTATGCTGAGTCTGTTCCTCTAAATGGCTTTATTGTCCCTTACTACTATCTCTAGGGAAATTTTGAAAAGCTTTAAAAGGTTAATATTGATAGCACACTGTACTATGTTAGAACTTTCTTGTTTTTGTGCATTTGCAATATTTACTATAAATAACATGTTTATGTAGTCTTACATTACTAACAATAAATGTTAAGTTGTCTATCTCACCTTCATTCTTGCTGGATGGGTTTGGAGCCAAACCTCGGCTCCGACTCAGCCTTTTACTAAAGCTCGAGAGCTATTTACCAGCTCGAGGCCTCCCCTTATCCCACAATGCTAGGCGTCAGATACCCAGATCTCGTTTGCCGCTTCAGCTACGAGGTTGCGTTTTTTACCGGCTCCAGGTCGTATAATTCTTTTATTACTTCTTATAGTCAGGATTCTTAAAATTTTTAGATAGTTTTTCGTATTAGTTTAATCTAATCTTGTAACCCCTTTAGATCCCACTTAAAAAACCTTTTTTTCCTGTCATTACAGAGTCCTCCCCCCCTTCCCTATTTAGGGTAGTGTTAGGCCTTTCTATTCTTTTTATATATTGTATTATATATAAATAGATAATTGTTGTTAGTGTAACTGTTAGTTATACTGTTTTTTTGATATCCTTATTCTTATCTAGTGCGTGCGTGTGTGTGTTTACTGTTTTAGGGCACTAGTTAAATTTTTTCCTTGGCATCTCTTCGTAATGTCTAAAGATACCAAGGTTTCAGGTTTCAAGACGTGTGACTCATGCTGTCAGAAGATGTCTCTGACAGACGGTCACACTTCTTGTGTTTATTGTTTGGGCCCCCTACACCTGCAGGACTCTTTTTCGGTCTGTCATGCCTTCAGTCCGAGAGTCCTGCAGGAGCATAGGAATAAGCTCATTTTGATGGGCTTGTTGAAGCCAGAAGGATCCCCAGCCAAGCCTTCGTTGGGGAAATCCTTAAAGCCCGCCAAACCGTCGGCTCCCTGTTTGGAGCCGACGCCGAACGGAGCTTCTGCTTCCTCGTCGGTTCCAGTCGGAACCGACACTTCGAGGCCTCAGTCGGCTCTGACTCTACTATCGGAGCCTTCTCTGAGTCGAAAGCGTTCGAGGTCTCCCTCCTTAGAGTCCATTCGCTTTGCTCCCAGGTCCCCATTACTACAGTCGGAGCGGAGCCATAGATCCCATTCCTCTTGGTCCTCCAGGTTATCGGATCATGACTTAAAGAGGGTGGCCAGTAGGCTCCTAAAGTCGCAGGCACTGGCCAAAATGTTGACTAGCCCTTCTCAACAGACTGTGGCTATCCCTGTTGCTTCAGCTGTTCCTCCTCCGACCCTACCAACGCGTTCGGAGCCGGAGCTCGTTGGGGCTCGAATCATCGTAACGTCGGAGCCGATACCACACCTTTCGGCTCCCTCGTCGGCTCCAATCTCTTCATTGGTTCTGTCCTTGGAGGGATCCGGGCGCCGAGACTCCCTCGTCGGCTCCGAGGGGGGTGAGTGGCATCGGACCCTTGTCCGACCCCGTTCCCCCTCTCGGGGCCTCAGCACAGGTGAGCTCGGTCCCATCAGCCTCGGCGACGTCCATCTCTGTGCCGGAAGGGGTTCACGTCTCTTCGGAGCGGGGACCATCTTCTCTGCCTGATAGGGGCGCCTTTGAGGTCATGAGGAGTGTGCTGACACCGGTGTTGGCTCCACAATCGACCCCTTCAGCTCCTCCCCCCATGGTGCCTGCGTCGGTCTCTGTCCACCCTCCTGACCCCAAGCATGGAGAACAGGCATTCCAGGTAGCCCCATTGGGGGTATCTTCCTCTTCCGTGGCCTCCCCTGATCATTCAGAGGAGCCCCCTCGGAAGAGAAAATGTAAGAGGAAACATGTTTACTCCCCCGAGTCAGTCACCTCGGACACCGACTTGGAGGATTTGGAAGGGTCCCCAAGGTCCCCCTCTGAGGATGTATCCTTTTCAGACTTCCTTGAGATCCTAAGGCAGAGGGGGAACTGGACTGCCCTTAACCCTTCCAAGGACGAGTCGGTGTACCTGGACACGTTTGGTTCTCGCCCTTCCACCTCCTGGGTGTCTCCGCCTTTCGACCCACTCATGGAAGTGGTGGCTCTGAAGGCGTGGACGGCCCCGGACACAGTGGAACCAACTCCCCGCAGGCCCACAAAATTCATCACAGCCCCGTCCGATAAACAGTTTCTTACGAAGGGTGTCCCTGTTGATGCCATGGTGATTGCAGTAGCCACTAAGAAGGAGCTGGCTGACCCTTCTGTGCCTGTCCATCCACCTAATAAAGTATCTAGGACAATGGACAGGTACGGGAAGCGGATATTTTCTTCAGCGACCTTTTCCGTGTGGTCGCTGAACTATCTGTGCCATTTCACCCGCCTTCAAAGGGATCTCCTTAAGGAACCGGGTGATACCCTTCAGGATCCATCTGCTGTGGGGTCTCAGGAAAAGAGTAACTCCCAGCTGGCAACCCATAACTCTATAATTAACTCCTTCATGCGGCTCATTTCTTATGCAGCCGATGGGGCGAGTAGGGCCACAGGCACAGGCGTGGCTTTGAGAAGACATGCCTGGATGTGGTTATGTAACTTTGCTGACCCTTTTAAGGTGTCCTTCACCAATACCCCCTTCGATGGTTCAGCTTTGGACCACAGGTGAAGGATACACTTACCAGGTGTGAGCAGGAAGGCAAGACTCTCTCTGTCATGGGAGTCCGTTTTTCTGCTCCCTCTAGACCATACCCTAAAGGTCAGAAGAGTGGAAAAATGTGGTTTCGCAAACCCCAGGGAGTCGTGCTTGACACACGTGGCGAGTTTCCCTCCAGAGGCAGAGGAGGGAACAACAATAGAAGCCACCTGAGAGGCAGAGGGGGGTCCGCAAAACCAGGGTAGCAGGGAATCCTTCTCCGATAAACCCTTTCAGCACCCCTGAGGGACTGCCCGTCTATCCACCTTCGGAGGCAGTCGGGGGAAAATTGTCACTGTACCCAGAAGCCTGGCGACTCCTCACACAAGACAAATGGGTACAGTCGATCATATCCAAGGGTTACAAAATCCCCTTTGTCCACACCCCCGTATAAACGAACAAGTCCCTTCCAGATGTTCCACCCGGTCTAAGGGAACAAGCAGTTCTAGAAATTTCAAAACTGCTAGAAAAAAGAGCCATCCAACCAGTCCAGGCAGACCAGCAAGGATCCGGGATTTACTCCAAGTTCTTTTTGGTACCAAAAAAGACAGGGGACTGGAGACCCATTTTGGATCTCAGCAGGTTAAACAAATCTGTTCAAAGAACAAAGTTCCGGATGGTCACGCTTCAGTCCATTCTGCCCTTTTTGGGTCAGGACAGTTGGATGTGCTCTATAGACCTTCAGGATGCGTTCTACCATATCAAAATGAATGGACGCTCCAGAAGGTTTCTCCGCTTCCGGCTGGGAGCCAGTCACTATCAATTCAGGACCCTGCCCTTTGGTCTCACCACAGCCCCCAGAGTGTTCACCAAATGCATGACAGTGGTTACGGCTCACCTGAGACGGCGAGGATTCCAGGTGTTTCCATATTTAGATGACTGGCTCCTAACTGCTTCTACCAGGCATCAGCTAATCCGAGCCAGGGATTATACCATACAAACTTGCTCCGAGCTAGGTATATCTATAAACTACAATAGTCTGCATTGTCGCCTTGTCAATCTATAACCTTTATAGGCGCCATTCTAAATACAAATGAACTGTCGGCATGACTTCCATTAGAAAGAGTATTAGACATCCGCCGACATGTTCAAACATTACTACAGTGCAAAAGAATTCAAGCCAGATTTGTACTGAAAACCTTAGGTCTCATGGCAGCAGCAATCACATTACTTCCCCTGGCACGATTTCACATGCGGATTCTTCAGTGGATGCTTTTTACCCAATGGTCCTTCCAACAGCTTCCGATGTCTCACAACATAATAATCACCCAATCATGCAAAGACCATCTCTCTTGGTGGATGCTCTCCCCTCAACTTTTTCAGGGCAAACCATTTGTCCTTCCTCCTCCGGTTGCCACTGTGACGACGGATACCTCCCTGATCAGGTGTGGGGGGGGGGGCATTTTCAGGGCAGGACTGTCCAGGGCACTTGGCAACCCCTAGAGTACCACCTGCACATAAATGTCTTGGAGATGAGAGCGGTACTTTTAGAATTGCGAGCTCTTCAGGACTCTCTACCTACCGGGACTATTGCAGTTCAGACAGACAATATGTCGGTAGTCTGGTACATCAACAAGCAGGGCGGAACCAGGTCCTATCCCTTATGTCGAGAAACAATCAAACTCTGGCAGTGGGCAATCTCCTCTCAACGGTTTCTGATAGCAATGCACATCCCCGGGAAATCCAACGTCATAGTGGACAGGCTAAGCAGAGCAATTCTTATGTCTCACGAGTGGTCTCTCAATCAGTCAGTAGCGGAAAAAATTTTCTGCAGATGGGGTCAACCTTGATGCGACCTTTTTGCAACCCCTCTCAACAGCAAGTGCAGCGACTTCTTCACTCTCTTTCCCCTCCCAGGCCATTCCCCCAGAGACGCTTTAGTTCACGGTTGGCCCCGGGGTCTTCTCTATGCATTCACTCCCTTTCCCTTAATTCCAAAACTGATTCAGAAAGCGACCGCTTTGGGATCCAGGATGATCCTCATTGCTCCTTACTGACCTCGACAAATTTGGTTCTCATTCCTGCATCGTCACCTGCTGGAGCAGCCCTGGAATCTGGACCCAGTGCCAGACCTCTTGATCCATCAGTCGGGCGAGCTGCACCAATCCCTTCACTCTCTCAACCTCACAGCTTGGTTGCTCCACTTCCAACCTTAGCCAGGCTTCCACATATTTCTCAGTCAGTGCGTGAAGTCATACTTTCTTCGCATAAGTCTTCTACCAGGAAGACTTATGCTAGTAAGTGGAAACGTTTTTCCCTCTGGGCAGAGGCCAGGAATATAGACCCCTTTACAGCCCCTGTCCATAACGTGTTGGATTTTTTGACGGAACTTTTTCGAGCAGGTTCCTTGTCTGCCACCATTAGGGTCCAATTGGCTGCTATTGCTAATTTTCATGTTGGTCTATCCGAGTCCAGTATCATGTCCCACAAACTGCGTAAGGCCTTTCTTAAGGGGACTATTTTACTTAGACCCCCGGTTAAAGATCCCCCTCCTCCGTGGGATTTGAACTTGATATTAGCTTCATTGATTCTCCCTCCTTTTGAACCTGTGGCTTCTTGTTCCTTAAAGTTACTCTCCTGGAAGACTCTCTTCTTAGTTGCCATCACCTCAGCCAGAAGAGTATCGGAACTTCAAACCCTTTGTATTCGCCCTCCTTATCTTATTTTTCGCAAAGATAGAGTTTCACTCAGGACTGATCCTTCTTTTTTACCCAGAATACCCTCAGAGACAAATCTCAATAAGGCTATTGATCTTCCTGTCTTTTTTCCCAATTATTCAAACAGAGCTGAACAAAAGTTACACTATTTGGATGTTCACAGGCAATTACGCTTATATTTTGATAGGACCAAGCAGACAAGAAAATCAGATCAACTCTTCCTGTCCTATGCTGAGGGCAAGCAGGGCCTACCAGTTTCTAAGGTAACCTTGTCCAGGTGGTTGGCCTCTATTATTACCTTGATCTACCAACTGAGACATAAGGAACTCCCTACAAAACCGGCTACGTCGGTAGCTTTTCAGGCTAGACTTCCAATGGAATCTATTTGTGCTGCAGCCACATGGGCCACTCCTCATACCTTCATTTCACATTACAAGTTGGATGTGGCCTCCAGGAGTCGAGCTGATTTTGGTTCCAATGTGCTCAAGAGTCTGTTTTGATGAGCCACCCAGGGCTAAGGTGCTAGGGACGCTGTCCCATCCAGCAAGAATGAAGGCGAGTTAGACAACTTAACATGAAGAAGTTATGTACCTACCATAATGTTCCATGCTAGTTGTCTACATCTTGCCTTCTTTCTTGCATCCCACCCTCCATCCATAGCCTGGTCAGGACCGAGAAGAATCTCTTTTGAGGCCTTCTTCCTATGGTTGACTCCTTTTTAGGTTACGTCCTCCTCTGCTTGTAGCACTGTAGGTAAACCTTGTGGTGGGAATTGGTGTTTGTTCCTTGGTGTTAGCTCTACCTAACGAGATCTGGGTATCTGACACCTAGCATTGTGGGATAAGGGGAGGCCTCGAGCCGGTAAATAGCTCTCGAGCTTTAGTAAAAGGCCGAGTTGGAGCCGATGTTCGGCTCCGAACCCATCCAGCAAGAAAGAAGGCGAGATGAAGACAACTAACATGGAACGTTATGGTAGGTACATAACTTCTTATTGCATACACTTGTACTGTATGAGATTTAGGTGACTGCAGAAGGTACATTTAACTGTTGTATATGTGAAGAACTAACAAAGCTAGAATCAAACAGATTGTGTTTATCAGAACAGGATATATCTTGTGGTATGGCTTACATACTAGACTCCTGTGACAAGATAGACAGAAGTTAGGAAAGTTACTTGCACATAAAAAACAGTCTTTATGAATTGCTGTATATTTTACTTATGGATTATAAACATTTATGCATTTACAAACACAACTGTTATCTAATGTCTGAACATCAAACATTTCAGATTTACATTTCATGTCTGACAGAAGGTTGAACCATGTAAATTTATATATACAATATGTGGGCACTGTAAAGTTAACTGTCTGTACTTGCATCCTTGTTATAACTGTGAAGAAAGTACCATAATTTATGCAGAAGACAAGCAGGTGATAAGGCTGAAGTCAATCTGGAAAAGGACAGAGGTTATCCACAGACGAATTGTAGGTGGTCCGACGCAGGACAGCTTCCACGGCAGTGCTCTGTGTCCACCAACGAAGAACTGGAACTGTTTCTCTGTTAAAGCACTGGAACTGTCAGTCTGTTGAACTAACGTAATAAGTAGTAGGGATCCCTCTGTAATAACTGCTGGTAACAGATATATGGCCACAGTCACTGGCCAAGGCTCGCCACTGAAGAAATGTATCTTTCTTTTCTGAAGAAATGTCCAAAAGTAGACCAGACAAACTCCGTACTACTGTATCTGTTATACTTTATTTGTCTCAGTGCAAATTCTTGCCAAACAGTTAATGTGAAGTTGTTCAATCTCGACGTTTGTTCTTACACGTGGGTTCGGAGCCGATCCATCAGCTCCAAGTCGGCCACTTTCCAAGCTCTAGATCTCTTAGAAGCGTGAGACACAGTCCCTATCCCATGATGCTCTGCTGCCAAACCCCAGATCTAGTTTGCCGCTGCAACGGATCACACAATCTTCTGAAGAAGCTCGGGCCAGTATTCTCTTTTATTATATATTTGTGTATTTAGACTTTAATATTCATCAGGGATCTGATATTTAGTGAGTTTTCACTTTTTTCTTCCTTTTTGGTGATATTAGAGTAGGTAATCTAAGCTAGTATTTGAAAGTAGTTCGGAGCGGTTTGTTCCTAGGCCTTAGCCTTTTTTTTTTATTTACTGTTTTTGACAGGGCTCTGTCAAATTTAATACCCTATCCCCTTATAGTCTGTTTTGAGTATTTGTTTTTTCTTTCTTAGTTATGGTAGTTCAGGGATCTGAATTTCTAAGCGAGTTTTGTGGTGGTGTTGGAATAATTTTTTTCACAATGTCAGAAAAGCAAAAATCTGGTTTTAAAAAGTGTGACTGTGGACAAAAGATGTCCATCACAGATAATCATTCTTCTTGTGTTTATTGTTTGGGTCTGCTACATTTACAGGAGGACTGCTCTATCTGCCATTCCTTCAGTGGCAGGGTGTTATTAGAGAGGAGAAGGAAATTGGTAGACAGAGGACTGTTGAAATCGGACTTCCAGGATTTATTGGATAAGACTGACCAGACCTCCAAGTCCTTGAAGGGGTCAAAGTCGTCTAAGGTGTCTTCGGAGCACAAGTCTTCGGCTCTGAGCACCTCTGGCAAGACTCTGTTGCCGGCTCCACAGCCTTCGGAGCCGTGCACCGAGATCTTACCTCGGAGCTGTCATTGTGTTGGAACCGGTGTCGGAGATTTTGAAATCTCCGATCCTTAAGTCAGTGGCTTCTTCGGCTCCTTCGACCCATTCTTCCGGTGCCCTTTCTGACATTGATGTGGACTGAGTGGTACAGAGACTTTTGGTGAACCCAGCCCTGGCCAAATTGCTTGCTGCTTCGACCCAGTTGGCTTCGAAACCTACAACCCCCTCCTTCCACAAGTTCTGCTACTCCTCCGAGGCCAGTCGAGCCTTTGGAGCTGGAAAGAGAGGATCCAATAGTGGTGGAACCCTTGGAGCCGAGGCCTGTTCCAGTGCTTTCGGCTTCTTCGATTTTGACTTCTTCGGTTCCGATCAAAGAGTCTCGGAGCCGACAATCTCTCGCCGGTTCCGAGGGGGGGGGAGTTGAACCGATACTTCGGTTCCGACTCTCCCTCTTGGGGCTTCGGCGCAGATGAGCTCGGTTCCGTCCTCTGGTTCAGAGCTCGTAGTCTCAGCCCCTGGGAGGCTGCCGTCTTCTTCAGAACCGGCGGACTCTTCGGGTCGGGAAACTGGTGCCTTCGATGCCATGAGGAAGGTCATGTCTGCTAAGCCCCTCACTTCTTCGGTTCCTTCCTCTTCCTCCCCTAAAGGGCCACATTCTTTCTCTACACTACAGGTTCCCACTAAGCGCCGAGACCCAGAGCCTCAGGTAACCCCATTGGGTGACCCCTGCTTGACTGAGACTTCACCAGATGCCCCCACTGATGAAGTTCTCAGGAAAAAAGACTGTGTAAGAGGAGGCATTTAGATTCTCCCCAGGAATCCTTAACATCAGACCGACTTGGAGGAATCAGAAGGGTCCCCACGGTCCTCCTCTGAGGATGTCTGTTTTTCAGACATCCTTGAAATACTAAGGCAGAGGGGTGACTGGCAGTCCCTTACCCCTACTGAGGATGTCGGTGCTCCTGAAGGCTTTTGGGTCTCAGCCCTCCACCTCCTGGGTTACTCCGCCTTTCAATGAATTAATGGACTTGATCACTTGAAATGCGTGGGAGTCTCCTGATTCTATGGAACCGGTCCCTCGGAGGCCCAACAAATTTATCACCTGCCCTCAGGATAAGTCATTTCTCACAAAAGGGGTTCCCGTTGATGCCATGGTGGTGGCAGCGGCCACCAAGAAAGAGATGTCAGACACCTCTTCTTCTGTCCACCCCCCTAATAGAGATTAAAGGACGATAGACAGATATGGGAAACACATCTTTAGTTCTGTGACATTTGCAATGAGATCGCTTAACTACTTAACCCATTTTACCTATCTTCAACGAGATATCCTAAAAGAGCTTGGAGATACTCTACAGGGCAACACAGGTGATGCTGTCTCCCAGAAAGTGACAGCACAGATTAACACCCTTAATTCCATCGTAAACTCTTCCATGAAGCTCATTTCTTATGCAGCCGAGGGATCGAGCCAGGCAGCGGGTTCAGCGATAGCTTTGCGGAGACAATCCTGGATGAGCTTATGCTCCTTTGCAGAAGCCTTCAAGTCTTCCTTTGTGAATACCCCATTTGATGGCTCTTCCTTGTTTGGGCCCAAAGTCAAGGAGACACTCACTAGGTGTGAGCAGGAAGGAAACACGCTATCTGCCGTAGGAGTCTGTTTTTCCACCCCCACTAGACCATACCCCAAAGGGCAGAGAGGTGAATAAATGTGGTTCCGAAAGTCCCAAGGAGCTTTCCAGAACACACGTAGTGAAACCCCCTCCAGGGGCAGAGGAGGGGGGGTATAATGGTAGACGCCGCCCAGGCGGCAGAGGGGGTCTGCAGAACCAGGGTGACAGGGAGCAGTTCCCTGGCAAACCCTATCAGCGCTCCTGAGAGGAGGCCCAACCGTCCTACTCTGGAGGCAGTCTGGGGATGCTTAGCTTTATACCCAGATGCCAGGCTAGGAATTACATCAGATTCCTGGGTAAAAAGCATAATCATCAGAGGCTACATCATTCCCTTTTCAGAGTTCCCTTCCATTCGGACAAGGATCCCAGACGTTCCACCCAGTCTGCGGAGTCTAGCAGCCATAGAAATTCAGAGGCTGCTGGAAAAAAAGAGTCATCCAGCCAGTCCCGGTGGACCAAATACGATCCAGAACTTATTCCAGGTTCTTTTTAGTTCCAAAGAAAACAGAGGACTGGAGGCCCATCTTAGACCTCAGCAATCTCAACTCCTTTGTCAAAAAGGAAAAGTTCTGGATGGTCACGCTTCAGTCGATAATCCCATTTCCTCGAAACGGGCGATTGGATGTGCTCGATAGAACTCAAGAATGCGTACTACCACATAAAAATGGCCAGGCCATTCAGAGATCCCTTACCTTTCCGGCTGGGGCCAGTCACTACCAATTCTGAGCTCTGCTCTTTGGTCTCACCACAGCTCCCAGAGTGTTCACCAAATGCATGGCAGTTGTCACGGCTCACCTGCAACGTTTAGGATTCTGGGCGTTTCCATATCTCGACAACTGGCTCCTCACCACAACCACCAGGCATCAACTGATTCATGCCAGGGATTACACTATCAGCCTGTGCTCCCACTTGGTCATAACCTTAAATTTCAAAAAATCTGCTTTATCGCCGTCGCAGCATATTTCCTTTATAGGAGTAGATCTAGACACCACCACCGCCCTGGTCAGATTGCCTCAAGAACGAGTAATCTGTTTATGAAACCAAGTATCCCTTTTGTTGATGGAAAAGAAAGTCCCTGCATTCCAAGTTCTGAAGCTGTTAAGCACCATGGCAGCGACTCTCATAGCGGTTCCTCTGGGGCGCATGCACATGAGGATACTCCAGTGGTTACTCTTCACACAGTGGTCTTATCAACAACTTCCAATGTCACATGAGATTCTGCTGACAAATACTTGCAAAAAGGACCTCTTTTGGTGGTTGAACAGCCACCAAGTTACTGTAGGTCGTCCGTTTGTACTCCCCCATCCAATAGCCACAGTGCTTCCCTGATAGGGTTGGGGGGCTGTGTCCGGGAAGAACTGTCCAAAGTACTTGATCAGAAATGGAATCCAATTTGCACATCAATGTCTTGGAGTTGAGAGCGGTATTCCTGGCGTTGCAACACTTTCACGACTCTCTACCTCAAGAGACAATTGCAATACAGACAGACAACATGTCGGTAGTCTGGTACATCAACAAGCAAGGGGGAACCAGATCTTACCCCTTATGCTGAGAGGCCCTGAGAATTTGGCAGTGGGCTGTCTCCACCGGGCGCTTCCTGATAGCAACTCACATCCCAGGGTCATCCAACGTGATAGCAGACAAATAGAGCAGAGCCATTCTATTGCCTCACGAGTGGTCCCACAAAGAATGAGTGCCGGAAAGGATATTCCGCAAATGGGGCCAGCCTTGCTGCAACCTTTTTGCATCCCCGATGATTGCCAAATGCAGAAGCTACTTTGCCCTATACCTTCCACCTCGGGACATCCCAAGGGACGCACTCGTACATGATTGGCCCTCAGGTCTCCTATATGCCTTTCCTCCATCCCTGCTAATTCCCAAATTTTTTACAGAAAGCCAAAAGCCTGGGAAGGACTGTTATTCTGATAAACACCGTTTTGGCCTTGCAGATATGGTTCCCCTTCCTTCAACAGTACCAAGTGGAAGAACCTTGGGTTCTGGACCCAGTGCCAGACCTTCTGACTCATTCTTCGGGAGTTCTTCACCCCTCTCTTGTATCCCTCAAACTGACAGCTTGGCTGCTCCACTTGCCAACCTAGCCAGGTCTCACGATTTGTCTCCTGCGGTTCAGCATATTCTGGTTTCCTCACTTAAAGTCTCCACCAGAAAACTATATAACAGTAAATGGAAACGATTTGGTCATTGGGCTTCTCAACATGGTATTGATCCCTTTATCGCCCCTATTCATAGCATTCTTGAATTTTTTACTTCACTTTTCCATGATGGAGTGGCAGCCGCTACTATAAGGGTTCAATTGGCTGCCATATCTAACTTCCATGTGGGATGCGTAGGTTCTAACATTATGTCCCACAGATTATGTAAAGCCTTTCTGAAAGGGACTCATCACCTCCGACCCCCTATCAGACATCCGATTCCTCCCTGGAATCTAAATTTGGTGCTGTCTCAACTCATGCTTCCCCCTTTTTAGCCTGCATTTTCTTGTCCGTTGAAGTTCCTTTCTTGGAAGACAATTTTCTTAGTGGCCAGTATTTCGGCGTGTAGAGTTTCTGAGCTTTAAGCACTCTCTGTTAGGCCCCCCATATTTGGTCTTTCACCCCGACAGGGTGTCTCTTAAGAACAAATCCATCCTTTCTTCCAAAGGTCTGTTCCGAAGCAAACTTGAACCAGTCCATTGAATTTCCCACTTTTTCAGGCATCATGCCAGTAAATTGGAATACATGTTACATAAGCTTGATGTTCATAGACAGCTGAGATTTTGTTTGGACAAAACAAAAGGATTCAGAAAATCAGATCAACTATTTGTTTCCCATGCAGACAATAAGAAGGGCCTTTCAGTATCCAAAGTTGCATTGTCCAAATGGCTTTCTGATTTTATAAAGTTTGCATATTCTTCATCCCATCAACCTTTAGAAAGTGAAGTGAAAGCTCATTCTACCAGGGCTGTTTCCATGTCCTTAGCTCACGCAGCTCATACCTTTGGACACCATTTGTGCAGCCATTACTTGGTTCAAACCTCATACATTTATTACTCATTACAAAGTGGACTGGGCTTCCTTTGGTTCCACCGTTCTCAGGAATGTACTCCCGTGAGCCGCCCAGGATTTAGGGTGCTTGGGACGCTACCCACGTGTAAGAACAAACGACGAGATTGAACAACTTCACATAAAGAAGTTGTGTTCTAACCATAAAATTCCATGTGAGTTGTTCATCTCGCCTTTGTTCTTACACTCCCTCCCACCTTCCCCCTCCATGTTCTGGAAAAACGGGCATGGCTGGTGGTCTGTTTAATCTTACTAATATCCTCTTGTCAGCCAGGTTATCTTTTAGCTAATTGTAAGTAGTTACCTTGTTATATTGGGTTGCTTAGTTGTGTTTCTTGCTGGTTTCAGCAAACTAGATCTGGGGTTTGGCAGCAGAGCATCATGGGATAAGGACTGTGTCTCGAGCTTCTAAGAGATCTAGAGCTTGGAAAGTGGCTGACTCGGAGCCGATGGCTCAGCTCCGAACCCATGTGTAAGAACAAAGGCAAGATGAACAACTCACGTGGAACGTTATGGTAAGAACATAACTTCTTTATTCTGTCAGAGCTGTTTCAATTCCGTTATAACACAGCTAGACAGATGAATAGACTAAGGCACACACAGTCTAAAACGTCACCACCGAATGAAACATACTGTCCAGTTTATATACTCTTTTCAACCAATGTTATTTTTTATGTCCTTGTGACTTGTTCTTCTGGTTTCTGCCTGTGTCATGAAAAAGTCCATGGTTATTTCATGCCCTTTTTTGGTCCTTGCTGTATCTGAAGACGTCACAAAAGTCTCTCCATGTCAACTTTGTGTCACTTGATCTGACTGCATTTTATTTATTTAATTCTGCATCTGAAAGCCAAGAAAGTCAACTTCCTTTTTTTCTATAACAGGATGCATTTACAGTATTGCCCACAGCTATATGTTAATATCTAAGCTGAACATAGCTGTTCTTGCAAAGCAAACATATTATTTTGAAAACTGCTGTTTGGCCTGGCACATTTCCTTTCACTGTACACACAGTATATTGGGGAAAAGCATTTTAATTTACACAATATCTATCAATTCTCAGTGGAAGAATAAAACTGGGTTGCAGACATGTTGGTCTCACCAGGTAGCCAAGCCCTTTTTGTGTGGTTTTTAATGATTTGCAATAACAGAAGTCTCACTGGGCATGAATGTTGCCTACTTGCATGACATTTCTGAATTTTAGGCTATATAATGGATATCCAAACTAAGTATGTCCTTAAGTAGACCAAACTCTGTCCAGTGTAACCCATTAAGGTCATTCTCTTACCACCAGTGGTAAAACACAGTATAGCCAAGGTCTGGCATGGACAGGAGTAATTTTCTGCATTGCAGTGGTGACTACAACATTATAAGTGGCCTTCAGACCATCAGGGTCACTTGCACTGTTGTTGGACTGGAGCTAAGCACAGTCACACGTTAGTGAGATGTTGCTTACGTTTATGCAAATACCAGATATGTTTTCTGCTATTGTAACATCTTGTTGTAAGAAAACATTGTTACTTATGACTGTACAAAATGTATTGCATTGTCCACTCTCTTGTCTTTTGCTCTAACTTTAGAGTTTGGATCTTGGCTGAAAAGAGGTCAGTTGACAAGCTTACCTACCTGACTAACAAATAGTTAAAGATAGGAATATGGTAAGTACTTGTAATGTTGAAATCCATGTACACCCTAGATTAAAACAGCTCAGTATACATAAACTTATCAGAGGATTCTAACCAGGCTGGGATCAGGCCATAACGCTGATTCTAACACCAGGTTAGGTATGACCACATTTAAGTGAAAAGATTGTCTGGCATGTATTATTAGTGCAATGGAAACCTACTCAACATAGCTAAACCTTCCATAGTCTTAAAGAATTCCATAACTTGGCCACACAATTCATTCATGCCCCACAGGCATTATGGCCACTGCAGTAAGCCACCTTGTTGAGCTGTTAGGCACTGAGACAATAATAGGAGACTGAAGCTCTCTGATGTCTTAGTTTATGACATATCATGTAGTTGTTAGGTTCATAGGTTAGTACTAGGCTAACTGCTCTTGTGGGCCATTTTAAGCCTAGCCAATGACCCCATGTGAAATCAAACCCTACACCTTGCGTCTGTAAGTGAAATACTTTAACCATTTTGGCAACCTCCCACCCATTACAGTTTTCTCCTTCGCCAAGAATATATTCAAAAGAGTTGGTCTTATCTACATATGTTGGGAAAAATTATAACCCATGTCTGAAACAGATAGCAACACTTCCACATCTGCAATGTCCTGAGGCTAAATGAAATGGTTGCAGTAAGGTAAAGACCAGTTTTCATTTAGGCAGATTTCAGTAATTAACGTCAAATCAAGATCCTGCACCAGGTCATGAATAATCCCAGTCCTGTTGTGGCTCAATCTAACATTGCACAGTAGGTCTCCAAGCAGGGCTTTTGGACTTCAGATGTTCATCAAAGTCAGTGCATTACTGGCATATAGGTAGTAGTGCCTTACTACTCTTCCTGTGTCGGCTTGTTAAACTTCAGACCTCCTCCTTCCGCCTGTCTTTGAATGAGAAGGGACAGTTACCTGACAGGACCAGGACAACCTTTCATGCTCTCAGACGGGACCTTTTGATTTTATCCTGCCACAGTTAGAGAAAAACCTCTTGGGATATTGCTTCTCTTTTTGGGTGATATCAGCTGCAAAACCTAGATAAGAAACTTCTTTTGTGTTTTATTTCCTCTATCTGCCATTTTCTTAAATAGTGTATTCTGCTGATTGCTTATTTTTTCTTGTTTAATGTATGTGTATACTTTGTGTGATTTTTCTTACAGTACAAGACTTGTGCTGCTTATTTTAAGCTCTCTTTGAATTTCTATGGGTTTTAACCCTTTTAAAGTATTTTATGGCTACATGTGCTTGTTTAACAGAGTGTCTACGTGAAGGTCGTTTTAGTGCAGTTCTTTCATTACCTCATGTTATCAGAACCATGACTGTTCGCAGCTGATATTTCTGTTGATTAAAATCTCCTTTTGAAATTTTGACTGGAAAACTTGGTGTTTTTACAATGTTTTTTTTTTTTTTTTTTACTTTGGGGCTATGACTATTTGAGATCTTTGTGCACATTTACAGCATTTTAAACATTTTTTTAAATTGCAATTTGGGTGTTGTTTTAATTGTGAAACATTTCTGACAGGATTTTTTTTTCAAGTTTATTTTTAATTCCTTGTCTAAGGCTTGGGTTAATTTTTATTATTTTACATGGCTGAGTAGATTTTCAATTTTTTTAATTTTTTAAATTTCTCATTTAAATAACACTGTTGGTGCCATTTTGTTTGTGACAATTCTGACTAGAGTTTGAATTAATGTTATACTTAATTCCTGGCCTAAAGTTATTTTAGGCTGTTCCTATTTATGTTAGTATAAAAATAGCCTTTAGTAACTTATATTAGGAGTTTATGTGATATGTTTGTTGTGCTTTGTGCTGGGCTATAGAAATGGCTGTCTTTTTTCACCTAGTACAGTATACAGTGTAGTTTACCTATAGAAATACACTTCAGTTTGCCATTTAGAGGGAACTTTGTGGGATTTTGTCCATTTTTACTGGGTTGATCATACAACCAGTACTTAGTATTGATCTAGGCAGGTTTTTGCCCCCTGTCTTGATGGATTCAGGTATGCCCCCCCACCACCACCATCTTCCTCATTTTTACCTAAAAAAATGAAATAATCGCAAAAATATAACTCAGCCTATGGCTTGTGACTCTACAGTAGCCTTAAGAGTCAAACAGGCTGTTGGACCATTTACCTTCTGTTATCTCCAGGTCTCCTGGTGTGGTCGTAGTATCAACAACTATGCATGACTTGAGAATCAGACACATCTTCCACAGCTGTATCATTGCCTGGTTCAGGAATGGGAGAAAAAAACCCTTTGGGTGTAGGGGAAGTCAGGGGTGCAGAATTTATTGCCAGTATTGATATTTTTCCCCAGGGATTCTCACATTTGTCTAGGGTATGTTAAAAGAGACAAAAGACCCTCTCCACTCAGTGATTGCTTTGGATATATCCACGGCTCAGTCATTTGGTTACAGGGTGCATACTTGTGTTATAGTAACTCTGGCGCTTCAACCCCTGGTCATTTTGGTAAGGATCCTCTTTTTGAAGGAGATCATGTGACTGCGGACTCTGGTTTGTCTGTGTTGGATCAGTTGGTTTCCTCTGATGACGAACAGCTACAGGGATGCAAACAGACTTTTTTTCTCTCCTTTGATACCAATGTTGGGGGATGTCTTCCAGAAATCCTGTAGTTCTCTGATTATTGAGGGTTTGCCTAAGGAAAGGTTTAAGAAATTTAGGGTTGCTCAGCCTCACCTACCCTCCATGTCCTTTTGTCTACAGACCCTGGCCCCTCTAGATTAACTAGGCAAGTGGCTAGAATCTCATGGACTGCACTGGTTCAGTCCAGCACAGTAGTTTAAGTGAGAACAGAAGCCCCAAGAATTAAGTGCCTCTCAAGAAAATCAGTATAATCCAACAAAAGTAGCAAGGGAGTGCACAAACATGGCTGCGGTAGGAAAAATGTGTATTATAAAATAAATAAGCATATTTCTCTTTAGCCATGATGTAGGTGGTTTCCCAAAATGCCATAACTAGATTAGCATAGGAGTTGGCGTAAGGTGTGCCCATGGCCACACCTTTCCTCTGGAGAAAGTACTTTCCATCATACAAAAATACATTATTCTCTAGAATCAACTCAAGCAACATGCAGTATAAAGAGACTTGTTCACTAGAGACATTCCTTGCATTAGAAATAAATTGTCTAATGTAACCAATAGCTTTCTCAATAGGTATTATGGAAGTGAACAAAGATGTTACATCAAGTGTTATGAACATGAACTCTGAAACAAGAGTTTATACAACATGAATATATATATTTTTTTAATTTCTTGTTTTTTACTGTTTTTATATATGTAAAGGTTTTTATATATAAAAGGGTTTTTTAGTTTGAGAAGTAACATTTAAAGATGCTGTTTAGTGGCAGTCTCATTAAAGACTAAAATGTTTTTCTGCTTTGTGATAGGTTGTTTACAATTATACTTAAATGAATGTTTTTATTGAGTAATGAATTTTGATTTGTGATTAGATGCTTTCAATGAATTATCTCTGTATTTGGTCTGTATTTAAATTGAGAGTTGTTTTGAGTTTTTATTGAAATCTGAAGAAGCGTCATACACAGACGTGAAACCGCTTATTTATTTTATAATAAATATTTTTCCTACTGCAGCCGTGTTTGTGCACTACCTTCCTGCTTTTATTGGACAGTAGTTTGTTTTTAACTGCCAGCGATTTATGTGGATGTTTGTGTTGAGCTGCATATACAGTTTAGGTGAGTTTGCTGCATCACTGCCAGCAGAGCAAAATGTCTGTGCTAATGATATTGGGACACTTTCAATAAAGCCTACGCTAAGTGTTCACGATATGTATTCAATAAAATTATTATTAAATGTTTTGTGTACATGTAATTTACACTTTGTGGTAACCTTTATGAATCCCTGTCAATATTTAAAGCTGCAGGAATATCAGTAGGAAAACTATAATTAGGAGGAAGAAGGTATGAGTTATGTCTGTGTTGTTTGTCCACTCAGAACAGTGTACACTTAGTGTAGGATTTATTGAATCTGGCCCATTGTGTCCAGTGCTTCTCAGGTGTCAAAACCTGCTCTAAAAGGTGCCTTAGAGGAGCCTGATACATTTTCTAGAAATATAGTATTGTTAGTGATAATAGGAGGTATGCTAGGTTACATTCCCAGATTTTTCCTTGATGCATTAAATGAGATTTTGAATGCTCCTGTTGAGTCTGGCTGTGAGTTTGGTACAACAGCTAATCAGATTCCTAAACACTGGGATGACAGAGGTAACTTTATGCAATGAATATCAAAAATATTTCATATTCCCTAGTACTCCTACTTTAAGCAAAATGATTTTCAATGGCCTATCCAGCAGAAGTCCTAGCTGACCAAAATCCAAGGCAATAAAAGTAAATGGCAGGATGATAACTCCACCAAGCCTAACGAGAAAGATGCCTTCACTAGAAAGGATAACCCCCCTTTCAACTTATGACTATGCTGAAGAGCAACACCCATCTTTATCAAGTCCCCTGTCAGGTGCCCCATCTCTCCAGTTAGCTCTCAGTAAGGTGCACAAGCCATCTGTGGTTTCTGACAATGTCTGCCAACGTATTTGGCAGGGGTTTCAGATGGAAGTGGAAAGATCTTCCACCTCCATTCAGAGCCCCCCTCCCCCCATCTATCAGCCGAGACTTTATTTCCACCTATTCTCCAGCAAATGTTGGACTCTTGTCATAGAACTGGTGCCTTATTTGAAAAGAACAAGAGGTTCCTTCTGTAGTATGTTTTTGGTTCTCCAGTTAGAACAGTTGTAGAGACGAGTGGAAACCTTTCTTTTTTGATTGTTTGTCAAGGTTCCCAGTTTCAAGATGCTCATCCTGCAGACAGTGCTTACCCTGTGTCAGGACCACTGTTCCTGGTGACTCTGGTCTTCACGGATGTCTTTCTTCATATCACCATTGCTCATACTTCAGGGGATATATGAGATGTGTTGTGTCTGGTTCACACTACCAGTTTTCTGTATTGCCTTTTAGGATATCCACCACAGTGCAAGTGTTTACCAAATGCCGTACTCTGGTAGTGGCCTGTTGACGGAATGTTGGCATTCACTTTTTTCCTTAATTGGATGACTTGATGATCTGTGCAGAGTCTCCACCCTTGTGTGTGGAATCTCTAGAGAAGGTTTCTTCCATGCTGTATCCCATCTAGAGTTCAAATTGATCCTCCTAAAGTCATGTTCGACACCCCTGCAAGGACTCATCTCTCTGGGGTGCTTTGTAGACTTGTAGAAAAGTCTGGCGTTCAGCCTGAAGACAAGCTGCTGTCATACCAGATGGTGTCTCTGGAATTCTCCCAGTGGAGTGTCACCTTGGCAAGTGAATTCTTAAAAAATTTTTGGACTGATGGCGTCCATACTTCTCTTTTTACCACTGGCCTGTTTTCATGTGACAAAAATTATATAGCATGTCCAAAATTATTGGTTGCAGTGCCTTCATTTTCAGAAATCCCAGTTGTTGGTGCTGCCCTTTATTAGACGAGAATTCCAGTGGTGTAGAGATCAGTTGAGCATCAATCTGAGGCTTCCTTTCTCACCTCTGATGTCAGTACATTTGCCCTGACAGATTCATCTGACTTCGCCTGGGGAATGTCAGTGGGGGATGCAAGTACTAGCCACTTGTAGGTCCAGGGTGCACAGAAGCACATCATATCTAGGACATGTTGGCAGTGTTTCATGCCATGAAATTCTCTGAACACCTTTGGACTCCAGGTCCTCTTTTGGTGGTTATGGACAAAACCACAGTGATGTGTTAACTCAACAAACTAGAAACTAGAGTATGAGGTCTTAACCCTGTGCCAACTGGCAGTGATGGTCTGAAGTGGACTTCTTAGTATTCTATGTCTCTTTAGGCATCGTACATCCCATCAGAGCAGAAAATTGTGGCAGATAGACTGAGCAGATCTTGGACAGACCTGCATGAGTGGAAGCTCAATGCATTATTCTGGGATCTAGTCCAGATGTGGAGAACACCTCTGTTAGATCTGTTTGGCTCCTTTCAAAATAGATGTCTGGAGAAATTCTGTTCTAGACACACTTACAGCCATGCTTGGAGGACAGGAGCATTCTCAGTCTGTGAAATGGGAATATTCCTATAATATGCGTTTCCAACCTTTCCACTTATTCACAAGGTATTGAAAGTTCAGACAGAAATGCCAAAGATCATTGTGATGACCCTTATGGGCCTATGTATTCCTGGTTCTCCCTGTTTATGATTTTGGCCAAGGGCAGTTACCACAGATGTCCTCACACTTTGGGCCTGCTCACACATTGTCAGGGGTGACTGGTATGCCCCTATTTGGAGAAATGTATGTTGACAGCCTGGATGATACTGTCTTGACTCTGTTTAAGCGCTTGTTTTTGAGAAAGTGAAACAAGTTTTAAAGGAGGCCAGAAAACCTGCTATTAGAAAATCTTGTTTGTACAAATGGATGAGGTTTTCTAAGTGGTGCCTAAATGGGAACAGAAGGTCCACTGTGGTTAATATCCCTCTAGTCTTAAAATTTTGGTATTAACTTCCTCAGGATTACTTAACATATGCATCCATTAAGATGCATTTAGTGGTCATCTCTGCTTGTCTGATAATGGGTACCCCTCTTTCTTTCTTTATTTTTTGGTAAAACAGTTCATCAAAGGAGTGTTGCAGATGAGACCCCTTATAAGCAAAATTCCTCCTTCATGGGATCTCAGCAATGTTCTTGAAAAATTCACATCACCACCTTATGAACCAGCAACTAATGCTGGTCTTAAGTTCTTATCATGGAAAACGGTCTTGCTTATTGCTCCAACATCTGAGAAGTGAGTTTTTGAGGGGTCTATATCACATCAGCAAACGCTAAAAATAGCAAACTCTGATATATCAAACTTCAAAGTTGGAAAGGTGAAAACAGAGAAGGAACGGATCAGTGAATTTTTTCCCAGGGAAAAAATTTGCATAGGCCATTCTCCGTGCTTTGCTGTTTTCTCCACTGTGGTGCGATGTCTGAGTTGGTATATTTAAGTTGGGGGTTGGTGTGGGCCCCCAGTTAATTTTGACTGTATACTTTGTTTTGTTCACCAATTTTTTTCCCTAGGAAAAATTCACTAATCTGTTCCTTCACTGTTTTCAGATTTCAGACATTTGAGTTCGACATAACAGTGTTTGCTGTTATGATATAAACCCATTTTTGAGCTACAGGCTTACTCGAGTTCCAGGAGGATAAGGTTTTGTTGCACACACATCCTTTTTTGAGGATGAAAGTGGTTTCAGATTTCACTTTGTCAGTCTTTTAATCTCCCTGTGTTCTTTTTGGAGCCTAAGAATAAGGGATAGATGTTACTTTATAGGTTCATAGGTTTATTCCTTGGATGTGCATAGGCATATCAGGTACTACCTTCCAGAACAAAGCTGTGCAGGAGCACTAAAAGGCTTTTTATTTCCTTTTCTGTGGCACAGAAAGGTCAGTGTGTTTCTAAGCTGTTCATTGCATGCGAGTTGTCCTTTGGTATCATTTTTTGTTACACCCACCATAGTGAGACAAATCAAATCCAGGCAAGATAAAGCCACTTTTCACCAGGGTGTTTTCCTCCTCTTGCCCTGTCCCCCAACAAAAACCACATATGCTGTATTTTTGTTTGTTTTTCAACCTTCTGGGGTTTTGATGTCCTGGTTCGATCTTTTGATGTCTGCTCTTGTGAGCTTTCATCCTTCTGATAGGGCCCCTTAGTTACCCATATGCCAGTAAGGCAGTATGTTTTATGAATATCTACTGTAACAGGTAAGTGGAAATTGCTGTCTTTCACATTTCTTTTGTGTGTGAGTGTGTGTGTGTGTGTGTGTGTGTATATATATATATATATATATATATATATATATATATATATATATATATGTATATATATATATATATATATATATATATATGCCTCCACCGACCCTGGTAATTACCGTCCCATTAGCTTGACAAGCCTTATCTGCAAAGCCATGGAGAGGATCATAATGGAACTCATAAATAAAGACATAGGGAACCTGCAGACTTTGGATCCAACCCAGTTTGGCTATGTCAAAGGCAGATCATGCCTTTTAAACTTGGTTGACTTTTTCGAGACAGTCACCAAGGCCATTGATGAGGGAAAGGCAGTCCATACAGCCTACCTCGACCTGGCAAAGGCCTTCGACACACTCCGGTATCATCGAAAAACTCATCAGCTTGAATGTAAACCCATACATCACAAGATGGGTTGCAAACTGGCTAAGTGACAGAACCCACAGGGTCAGAGTTGCTGGAGCCATGTCAGACTCAAAGCCTGTCACAAGTGGTGTCCCACAGGGCTCAGTCCTGGGTCTACTCTTGTTCGGCATCTACTTTTCTGAAGTACAAGCAAACACAGGAGGGTTATGGCTGACAAAGTTTGCAGATGACTGCAAACTGCGCCATAGTCGAAAACACATCTGACACAGATATCCTTCAGAAGGGCCTCACAGAAACGGATAACTGGTGCCAGAGCCATGGCCTAAAGTTAAACGCCAAGAAATGCATAGTCATACCCTTCGGGAAAAACAAGGTTACCCCTAGCTACCATATAGGTGGCAATCCACTGAGCACAGAAGAAGTCATCAGGGATCTGGGGACCCAGGTTGACAGTAGCCTTCGCTTGACACTCATGTTGCTAAAGTAGTTAGGAAAACCTTCTACATTGCCCACCTGATCATGAAGGATTCACATCTAGATCAAGGGAGGTCATCGTCCCCTGTACTCATCACTCATTAGACCTATGATTGAGTACAATGCCCCATTCGGAATGTATCTGACCCGACACCTGCAGCAGCTGGAAAGGCCCCAAAAGTTCCTCACCAAAAGGATAAAGGGTCTCAAAAATATGTCTTATGCTGCCCGACTGAAAGAACTCCAGCTCTATTCAGTCTCATACCGCTTGCTCAGAGGTGACCTGTGCCTGACATATAAGGCCATGTCAAACCCAGATTTGATGAATATGCTTCACCTCAAAAAATCTAGATCCCTCAGAACCACAAGGGCGGGAGACTTAAACCTTGACACGGTTATAAATAGAACGTGCTGGAGGGACAAATTCATCACCCAGAGATTCCCTATGCTGTGGAACAAAATCCCGGTACATGTGAGGCAGAGCACCTCGCTGGCCTTGTTCAAGAGGAATCTTGACCAATGGATGGGAGATCGCAGATATACCCCAGGGATTACTTCAGTGTCGCTGCTTGACAGAGGCACAGCAAAATAATAGGCATAGTTTTATTCAAACTAAAGGGGTGGCGAAAGCCACATAACTATGGGCTAGGCTTATAAATGCCCTTGGGCAGATAGCCTAGTATGAACCTATGAACCTATATATATATGTGTGTGTGTGTGTGTGTGTGTGTGTGTGTGTGTGTACAGTGGATATAAAAAGTTTACACACCCCTGTTAAAATGCCAGGTTTTTGTGATATAAAAAAATGAGACCACAATAAATCATTTCAAAACTTTTCCCACCTTTAATGTGACCTGTGCAATTCAGTTGAAAAACAAACTAATCTGTTAGGGGAAAAAATATAAACAAATAAAAAACTTACAATGAGCTGATTCATTAGTGTGCACACCCATAAACTAATACTTTGTTGTGTGTACACACCCTTAAACTAATACTTTGTTGGAGCACTTTTTGATTTAATTACAGCATTCAGTCTTCTTTGGTACACACCTGCCATCAGTTAAAGAGACTGATTAATCCCAAGTAAAGTTCAGCTGACAGATTAGGATTTTCCTGGCATTTACTCAGTTGCCTGCTACAGCAAAAGCCATGGTTCGCAGAGAGTTTACAAAGCATCAAAGGGATCTCATTGTTGAAAGGTACCAGGAGATGGGTACAAAAAAATTTCCACAGCATTGGATATACCATGGAACACAGTGAAGACAGTCATCAAAAAGTGAGGAAAATTTGGGACAATAGTGATGCTGCAAGACGAAAACTGGTCAGGGGTGCTGCCAGGAGACCTACAGCAACACTGAAGGAACTGCAGGAATTTCTGGCAAGTACTGGTTGTGTACTACATATGACAACAGTCTCCCATATTCTCCTTATGTCTGGACTATGGGGTAGGGTTGCAAGACAGAAGCCTTTTCTTACACAGAAAAACATCCAGGCCCAGCTAAAATTTGCAAAACAATACATCAAGTCTCCCAAAAGCATGTGGGAAAATGTGTTATGGTCCGATGAGACCAAGGTTGAACTTTTTGGCCACAGTTCCAAAAGGTACATTTGGTGCAAAAACAACACTTTGCATCACCAGAAGAACACCATCCCCACGGTGAAGACTGGTGGTGGCAGTGTCATCCTTTGGGGTTGCTTTTCTTCAGCTGGAACTGGGGCTTTAGTTGAGGTGGAAGGAATTATGAATAGTTCCAAATACCAGTCACTTTTGGCCCAAAAGCTTCAGGCATCTGCTAGAAAGCTGAAGATGAAGAGGAATTTCACCTTTTAACATAACAGTGACCCCAAGCATACATCCAAATCAACAAAAGAATGGCTTCACCAGAAGAAAATTAAAGTTTTGGAATGGCCCAGCCAGAGCCCAGACCTAAATCCAATAGAAAATGTGTGGGGTGACCTGAAGAAGCTGTGCACAAGAGATGCCCTTGCAATCTGACAGATTTGGAGCGCTTTTGCAAGGAAGACTGGGCAAATATAGCAAAGTCAAGATGTGCCATGCTGATAGACTCCTACCCAAAAGACTGAATGCTGTAATTAAATCAAATGGTGCTTCAACAATGTATTAGTGTAAGTGTGTGCACACACAACAAAGTATTAGCTTAAAGGTGTGCACACTTATGCAACCAGCATATTGTACATTTTTTATTTTTTATATTTTTTCCCCTAACAGATTTGTTTGTTTTTCAAATGACTTGTACAGGTTATAGGTCACATTAAAGGTGGGAAAAGTTTTGAAATGATTTATTGTAGTCTCATTTTGTTATATCACAAAAACCTGGCATTTTAACAGGGGTGTGTAAACTTTTTATATCCGCTGTGTGTGTGTGTGTGTGTGTGTGTGTGTGTGTGTGTGTATATACTTGACCCTGGGAACTACCAACCAATAAGCCTGGCCAGTCTGATCTGTAAGGCTATGGAGCGAATCATTATGGAACTCATAAATGGAGAGATTGGGAACCTCCAGTCGCTGGACCCCACACAGTTCGGCTTCGTCAAGGGCAGATCATGCCTCCTGAACCTGGTGGATTTCTTTGAGACAGTTACTCAGGCTATAGATAAGGGAAAGGAGGTACACACGGCTTACCTTGACCTTGCTAAAGCATTTGACACCATTCCCCATTCATGCATTATTGATAAGCTCACCAGCCCGGGCATAAACCCGTACGTCACAAGATGGATCGCAAACTGGCTCTCAGACAGATCTCATAAAGTAAGAGTAGCAGGATCTATGTCCGAATCCAGACCAGTAACGAGTGGTGTGCCTCAGGGCTCTGTCCTGGGGCCGTTCCTGTTTGGCATATACTTCTCAGAAGTACAGGCAAGCACGGAAGAGCTGTGGCTGACTAAGTTTGCGGACGACTGCAAACTGGGTGCTATAATAGAGTCTCCGGCCGACATGGAGATCCTCCAGAAGGGCCTAAATGAGACTGATGCATGGTGTCAAAGCCATGGTCACAAGCTAAATGCAAAAAAATGTGAAGTAATCCCCTTTGGAAAAAACAGAGTACCCGCAAACTACAACATAGGAGGTAATCCCCTGAAATCTGAAGAAGAAATAAGGGATCTAGGGACCCAAGTAGATAGTCAGCTTTCCTTTGATAACCATGTTGCCAAGGTGGTTAGAAAATCCTTCTGTGTGACCCATCTGATCACGAAAGGGTCCGCATCAAGATCTAAGGATGTAATGGTGCCCCTCTACTCTTCCCTCATCAGACCCATTATTGAGTAAAATGCACCAATTGGAATGTACCTGGCTAGACATCTCCAGCAGCTGGAGAGACCACAAAGGTACCTAACCAAGAAGATTACTGGCCTCAAACAGTTGCCCTATGCAGCACGATTGAAAAAGCTAAGACTGTTCTCTGTTGCATACCACTTTCTCAGAGGCGATCTCTGTCTAACGTACAGAGCCATGTCCAACCCAGAATTGTTGAACATGCTCCATCTTAGCAAAACCAAATCTACTCGAGCTACACGCTCTAGGGATATAAACCTGAACACAACAATGAATAGAACATGCTGGAGGGATAGATTCCCTTCGCAGAGACTTCCCTTACTATGGAACAGGGTCCCGATCTACATAAGACAGAGCCCCTCACTATCACTCTTCGAGAGGAACCTTGATGAGTGGATGGGTAACAGAAAGTTCACACCGGGGATCACACCAACAGCACTACTCGATAGGGGCCAAGGGTACTAGCTGCTAGTACAAGGGTCTAGGGAACTACTAAAGGGGCGGTGAATACCGCACAACGTGGCTGGGCTAGTATATGCCTTTGTGCAGATAGCCCAGTACCACCAACCTATGAACCTATATATATATATATATATATATATATATATATATATATATATATATATATATATATATATATATATATATATATATATATATATGAGTATGAGGTCGTTTGGGCAGTTCTCAAATGTAGAACAATAAAATAATCTTTTGTGAACCCTTCCCAGCATGGCAATTCATTAGTGTAAAAAAGTTCCTCCAACCAAGTCATCAAAGGCTAGCTCCTACTTCCCCTCAACCAAAGACATTTGCCTACCCCTTTATCATTAGCTGCTCAGTAACACTGTAGGGGGGAATAAGGCACCTTAGATAAGCACAGGATAATAAGGAGATGCTTATTATAAATAATACACAGGATGAAATTAAAGAATATACTGCAGTAGATCCTGTGCACTGTTGTTATGGGTTAAAAGCTATGTACCAGTGACATACCTTAAACTGCTAATAGAAGCAGTACTGTTTTAACATTTCAAAAGGCAAACAGAAAGATCATGCCTTTGTTCCACAGGGCACCTGGACCGTGTCATTGAACACAGTGGATACCTTTGTTTGCCCATTGCCATTTTTGGCCCATCTAAGGGATTCATCCTATTCACTCTGGTGAAGCATCACTTCCAACACAGAGTATTGCATTTGGGTCTTTGTCAGTGTTCGGTCTTCAACATGATGTTGACTGTAGTGGTCAAAGCCTTGATCAAAGATCTTGTGCTTTTTCTTCTTCTGGATGACTGGATCTGATGTCGTCAGTTTTCATTCTGTACTCAACTGATGAGTTTGGATCCACTCCCTCAAGTCAGCCTTAGCCATTGCTAAAGCTCATGACAACAAAAACTCTCTAGCTTTTTCCTTACCCATTATGCACCAACCATATGTTGCCTTGGGTCTCGTTTGCTACTTTCAGTGAAAGACACGGTTTACCGTACCTCTTGAGCTGTTGAGATAAGTGTTTATTGTTATCTTATAAAATCTTTCATTTTCTAATAGTTCTAATATCCCTTACCTTCCTCGTATTATTTCTTTACTGGTATAATTGTTAATTAACTTTATCTTGCCTTTTCCATATGTTATGTACTTCAAAATTACTATTGCTAGTAATTTTCTCTCTTTCTACACCTAGTGTAGTCTGTTGCTACCATAACTGGTACCTTTCCTAAAATGTTTTACTATTTCCAAAAAATCTAAAATCTTTTTTTTTTGTTTTTTGAAAGTGATTTTCTATTGTAGTGATACAATGTCAGAAAAAAGGCACTTCTGAATTTAAAAAGTGTGTTAAGTGTGGGCATAAGCTTCCTGTGTCCGATGCCCACACTTTGTGTTTAGTGCATTGGACTTTTACATTTGCAGGAAGATTGTTCCATATGCCATGGCTTCAACACCAGGGTACTTGTAGAGTGAAAAAACAAATGTCTGAAGATCAATCTCCCAAATCTAAACAATCAAAAATTTCTTCTCCAAAACCTTCTACATCCTCCATGGTTTTAGAGCTATCCAAGAAAAGAGCCAAGGTGGATCTGACCTCACCCTTAGATCTAAAAAAAAAAATTGGTGCACCTGACTTCCTCAGATTCAACAAAGAAGGTATTGGATCCGACCACTTCCGGCCCTACCAGTTTAAGTGTTATTCACTTACAAAGAACAAAATACTCTCCTTCTGTAGATGCAGTGCCCTCAAGGGTGCTCTCACCATTTTTGGAGTATCACAGACCCAGGTGCTCATTTGTTGTTCCCACTCATTCTTCCAGAAGTTTGACAGAGAAATATGTGGAAAGAGTGGTGTGGAGGATCCTGTCTGTGTAGAGTTAGATGGATGTCTTACCGGCTCCTACCCCTTCGGATCAGAAGGTCTGTCCTTGTACTACACCCCGACTACACGTTCCTCCTCTGACTCCTTCAACTGTCTGAGTCTCTGGATCTGAGCCATCTGGTTTGCATCCTAAGATAACAATATCTTCAGAACTGAAGCTTACTTTGAGTGTTCCGGTTCAGTCGCATCCAGAGAACTCTTGGAGCTGAAGCTCTCTTGTCAGATCCAAGGTGTTAGAGTAGACTCTGAAGTTGTTGGAGCTGTCTCTGAGCGTTGGCGATTCAGCACTTGACAGCTTAGCTCTAGCTTCCACCTCGAGGAGATTGCTTTTGGAGCTGGAGAGGGCAGCTGTCCAAAAGCTTGTCTTTTCGTTTCCGAGGTCTTCTCTTTCTCCAGGGCAGTCTGCCTTTGACATTGTGAAGAGGGGTTTCTCTGCCTTGGTAGAATGGATGGATTAAAGCCTTCTACCTTGATGTCTCTATGCTCAGAGCCTTATCACTGTTTACCAGAGGGGCAGCCAGTCTGAGATCCCCCGGCTTCTCAATGGGGTATCTCGATTTCTTCTGATACCTTCCCAGAGCATCCCACTGTGAAGGTCCCTTGGAAAAAGAATATGTGTAAGAGGAAGCACTTGGACTCCCCAGATGAGTAGATCACCAAAGATATGAATTTTGTTGAAGGTGAAGGGTCCCCATGGTCATTTCCTTAAGATGTCTCATTTGGCGACATTCTCAAGATCCTAACACAGAGAGGTGGCTTGACACCCAGAAACCCTTCATCCGAGGAGTCTGTATTCCTGGAGGCTTTCGGTACTGGCCTGTCTACCTCCTCGGTTACTCTGCTCATCAACAAGCTTATTGCGTTAGTCTCTCAGTGGGAGTGGAAGGAACCTGACACAGTTGAACCCATCCCTAGGATACTGGACAAGATTATGCCACTAACTTTAGATAAGCAGTTTTTGGGTAAAGGGGAGGAACTTGCCGAGGAGAGTTCTTCTGTTCATCCCCATAACAGGGAGTCTAGGATGATGGACAGGCTTGGGAAGCTTGTCTATGCTTCAGTGACCTTTGCCTTAAGGTCACTGAATTATTTGGCATGTTTTACAGGATTACAGAAGGATTTGATTGAGAACTATCAAATACCCTCTCAGGATCAATTTCTGCAGAGGTCCAATCTTCTCTTACTTCTCAGTTGGCTACCCTGCAATCTATTTCAAATTCTTCCATGAGGCACATTTCACATGTAGCAGAAGGAACCTCAAGGGCAGCGGGTTCAGGCATTTCCATCAGGAGACATCCCTGGATACATTTATGTGATTTTGAGGAGTCCTTCATGTCTTCGTTTGTTAATACTACTTTTGACAGCACTTCTTTGTTTGGCCCCATAATGAATAACACATTATCCAGGTGTGAGATGAATGAAAAGACCTTATCTGCTGTAGGTGGACATTTTTCGACCCATTAAAGATACTTTTCCAGGAATCAACAAGGTGGTCAAAAGATGTGGTTCAAGAAATCCCAGGGTCATTTCCGGGACACACATGAAGGAAGTTCCCCCAGAGGCAGAGGGAGGAACTCCTGTGGTGGACACTGCCCCTGCAGCAGAGGTTACCTGCAGAACCAAGGGTCCAGAGTGTCTTTCCAGCACTGAGACCTTACCAGCACTCCTGCAAGGAGGCCCAATATTCTAACTGTGGAGGCAACTGGGGGTTGAATATCCCTGCACCTGAAAGTCTGGCTCGACATAATAAAAGATACTTGTGTGCATAGGATTATTTCCAGAGGTTATATAATACCCTTTTCCCTTCCTCCTCCAATCTCAAGAAAAATCCCTAATGTTCCACCCAGTCCGAGGGGACAGGCAGCAATTTAAATACAAAAGCTGCTAGAAGAAAAAACATCGAAGAGGTTCCACCAGACCAGATAGAATCTAAAACTTGCTCAATGTTCTTTTTAGTGTCAAAGAAAACAGGGGACTGGAGACCAGTTTTGGATCTCAGCAACTTAAACAAGTCAGTTCAGTGCACCAAGTTTTGGATGGTCACGATTCTGTCCATTCTCCCTTTTCTGGGCAAGGACAACTGGGTGTGCTTGTTATAGACCTTCAGAATGTGTACTATCACATAAAGATGAACAGACAATCCAAAAGGTACTTATGCCTCCTACTGGAAACCAATCATTACCAATTTGGAGCTCTGCCATTTGGACACACCACAGCCCCCAGGGTGTTCACCAAATGTGTGGCAGCAGTAGCAGCTCACTTGAGACTGCAAGGATTCTGGTTGTTTCCATATCTAGATGACTGTCTCATTACCATCCTGACCAGGCAACAGTTAATAAGGGCCTCCAGATGTGTTCTCATCTAGGGATAAGCATAAACTATAACAATTCTCAACTGGAACCAACTCAGAATTTGGAATTCATAGGAGCACTGTTAAACACAAAGTTAATGATAGCTTCACTGGCTCCCTCTGGGGTTCAAACTCGTAAGATCATAGGTCAGAAAAGTAATCTGCAGTAGCAAGATTTCAGCCTGCTTGGTTCCTCAAGCTCTAGGACCAATGTCAGTGGCAATAACACTAGTACCTTTAGCCAGATTTTACATGAGAATTCTACAGTGGATGCTACCAACACAATGGTTGATACTTCAAACCATGTCAACTCTGAAATGAATCCCTCACATATGCAAGAGAGATCTCAGATGGTGGATTCAATCAGTTCAGATTCTATAAGGCTGTCCATTCGTTCCCCCTCAACCCAAGGCCATAGTGACCAGGGATGCTTATTAGTTTGGGTGGGGGGCTCTTTCTGAGGAACACAGTCCAAGGCACTTGGCCCCCGAAGAGGCCAATTTTGCATATCAATGTCCTAGAGATGAGAGCAGTGCTTTTAGCATTGCATGCCCTTCAGAATGGTCTCTCTTCAGGGGCAATTGCAGTTTAAATGGACAATATGTCAGTAGTTTGGTACATCAACAAACAAGGAGGGACCAGATCTTACCCCTTGTGTCAAGAAGCGCTCAGTGTGTGGTAATGGGCGATCTCATCCAACTGCTTTCTCATAGCAACACATATTCCAGGGAAGTCCAATGTGATAGCAGATAAGCTGAGCAGGTGCATTCTTCTACCTGGTCTCTCAACAAGAAAGTGACGGAAATATTTTTTTGTTAGTGGGCCCAGCCTTGCTGCATTCTTTTTGCTTCTCCCCTAAACAACAAATGCAGCAACTATTTTGCCCTAATCCCCCCACAGGGGTAAATCTGAGGTTTTTTCTACTTCACTATTGCCCCCCCAGTCTGCTATACACCTGTCCACCAATTTCGCTAATTCTGAAATTCCTACAAAAAGCTGCCATGTTGAAGAGCAAAGTCACCTGAATTGCACCATACTGGCCTCTATAGATTTGGTTCCCCTTGGTTTGGCTTCACTTACTTCACCAGCCTTGAGGTCTGGATATGACTCCAGACCTCCTGTCTCACCTGACCGACACGATCCCCAGACATATCAAAACTCAGGATGACAGCCTGGCTTCTTAATTCCATTAATAGCCAACCAACCTGTGCTCTCTTCCCCTGTTAGACATATACTTGTATCTTCACATAAACCTTCAACATATCAACTCTGTTCCAGTAAATGGAAAAGATTTATGTGTACTGAACACATCAGAATCAGGTTGAATCTTTTTCAGCTCTGATACATAACATCCTTGAGTTTTTTTGCCCTGCTTTTTAAAGAAGGAGCTAGTTCCTCAGCCATTAAAGTTCAGTTAGCAGCAATTTCAAACTTTCACATTGGATTTAAAGAATCCTCAGTGGCTTCTCATAAGTTGTCCAGAGCTTTCTTACAAAGCACTGCACTATTAAGAACTGCTTTCAAGGACCTGCATTCTATAGCTATGTCAAGAATCTCAATGGCAACACCCAGATCTGCTCTGAGTTACAGCACAAAGGCACGAAAATTACAGAACCAACTGATATTGCCAACATCCTGACAGATAGGTTCACTGCTAACTTTAGCCCCCCCCTCCTCACCCCCTAAAGGGCCCATATCTATACAGGAAGAATGCAGAGTCCCTGTAATCACAACTACGTAGGTGAAAGCTGCACTCTCTAAAGCCAAAAACACAGCATCCATGGGACTGGACAACATCCCAGGCTGCATTTTACACAAACTTCAGAATGAACTGGCTCCTCACTTAAGCACCATGTTCAATAATAGCCTCGCATCAGGCTTTGTGCCCACTGTATGGCGCACAACAACAGTTATCCCACTCCACAAAGGGGGAGCCACCACTATTAGCCGGACGAGCCTGGTCTGCATGGCCATGGAACATATCATCATGGAACTCATAAACAAAGACATCAGTAACCTCCAAACTCTGGATCCCACCCAGTTCGGGTTTGTGAAAGGCAGATCATGCCTCCTGAACCTGATCGACTTCTTTGAGGCAGTCACCAAAGCCGTAGATGAGGGTAAGGTGGTTCACACAGTCTATCTTGACCTCGCCAAGGCTTTCGACACCATCCCCCATTCTGGAATTATAGCTAAACTCAATAAACTAGGCATAAATCCCTACATCACAAGATGGGTTGCCAACTGGCTCACTGACAGAACCCACACTGTAAAAGGTGCAGACACCAAATCTGACCTCAAACCAGTGACAAGCGGAGTACCACAGGGTTCTGTCCTGGGACCGCTCCTGTTTGGTATCTACTTCTCTGAAGTACAGGCTAACACAGAAGGCCTCTGGCTAACGAAGTTCGCAGATGACTGCAAACTAGGAGCCATAGTCAAGTCCCCAAATGATGTGAACATCCTACAGAAGGGCCTCTCTGAGACAGATATCTGGTGTCAGAGCCATGGCCTCAAGCTCAGTGCCAAAAAGTGCAGTGTCATCCCCTTTGGTAAAAACTCTGTACCCATGAACTACCACATAGGCAGCAATCTACTTAACACCGAATGCGTGATAAGAGACCTTGGGACCCAGGTGGACAGTAGTCTCTCCTTTGATAGTCACATCGCCACAGTAGTCAGGAAGTCCTTCTACGTGGCATACCTCATCATAAAAGGGTTCTCATCCAGGAAAAAAGAGGTCATCGTTCCCCTCTACTTGACACTCATTAGAGCCGTTATAGAGCACAACGCCCCTTTTGGAATGTACCTCACAAGACATCTGCAGCAGCTGGAAAGGCCACAGAAGTACCTCACAAAGAGGATTACTGGACTCAAACAAATGCCCTACACTGACCGTCTCAAAAAACTCCAGCTTTACTCCATAGCATATCGCCTACTCCAAGGTGATATCTGCCTAACATATAAAGCTGTGTCAAACCCAGAGCTGTTGGACATGCTACACCTAAGGAAATCCCAATCCCTCCGAGCTACACGCTCTAGGGACCTAAACCTTGTCACCACAATAAACAGGACATGCTGGAAACTCTGGAACAGGCTACCCATCTATGTCAAGCAAAGTTCTTCATTAGCACTCTTCAAGAAAAATCTTGATGAGTGGATGGGAAATAGGAAATACACCCCGGGGATCACTTCTGTGTCTCTGCTCGACAGTGGCACAGGAAAATAACTTTCTTGGGTGGCGTAAGCCAGGGAACCTTGTTGGCTAGGCTTACGTAGGCCCTTGGACCGATAGCCTAGTACCTACCTATGAACCCTACTTCCCATGGGACCCCAATCTAGTACTGCAGGCATATACATTTCCCCCTATGAACCAGCAGCTATTACATCTGCTAGATGAATTTCAGAAATTCAAGCATTGTCTTCAGCGCCCACTATACTTGATCTTTCATAAGGATAGAGTTACATTACTAACCAGTACATCCTTTCTTCCCAAGGTGGTTTCAGAATCCAATATCAGTCAGTCCTTTAAATGACCAGTTTTCTTCCTCAAATTTGCTAACAAATGTGAATACATGTTACATTTACTGGATGTTCACAGACAGTTACATTTTTACCTGCATAGAACAAAAGACATAAGAAAAACAGACAGGTTGTTTGTTTCCTTTGTGGACTAGAAATTGGGAAAACCAGTTGCCAAAGTAACTTTAGCCAGAGGGCTAACTGATTGTATCTCATTTATTTTTAAAAAATTGGATGTTACCTTACCACAACCAGCACAAGCTCATTTAACTAGATCCATGGCAGCGTCTTCAGTTTTTCTTTCCAGTACGTCCATGGACAACATATGCGCAGCAGCTACTTGGGCTACTCCCCATACCTTTTTTACTGATTACATATTGGATCTGGTCTCCAGAGGTAGAGCATCGTCTGGTTCAACTTTGCTCAGGAACATCCTTCCTAGAGTCCACCCAGGATTTAGGTAGCTGAGAGACTCTGTCCCATCAGTTGAGGATAGAATGAAAATTGACATCATCAGATAAAGAAGTTATGTACATACTATAATGTTGTCTGTGCTCTCCATTTTCATTCTTTTTCAACTCCTCACCCACCAACCCCCATCCTTTGCAAACTTCTGGAAGAATGAGTTTTTAGGGGACATCACTATCCTTTATATTGAGCTCCAGATAATAGTCTTTTTATGTACTGACTGCATGCAAATTTTCACCTTCCTTTATCTATGCATAATAAGTATTTCCTCTCTGACAAACATCAGCAAACAAGATCTGAGGTAACTTAGGGGTTGGTGCATTATGTGTAAGAGAGAAACTTGAGTGATTTTGGTTGCCACAAGCTTTAGCAATGGCCGAGTTGGAGGACCTGAACCCATCATTTGAGGAAAAATGAAAATGGACAACACAGATGGAACATTATGGTAAGTACATAACTTTTTTTTTTTTTAATAGCATCGTCCAGGGACTCTCTGATGATAGTCATGTTTTCCTGCTTCTTTAGTTGCAGTTCATAGAAGTCAGCATAAACTGGAGGATGTCCTGTGTTATACCTGGTGCGATAAAAGCCTTTATCAGACTGCAGAGTTCATAGGATCGTAGGAAGTTACTAGGCTAATGGCCCTAGGGCCCTTACAAGCCTAGCCAAGTTCTACCCTTATTTTCACAGTTAGCACCTACTGCCCGTGTCCGAGAAGGACTAAGGTGGAACCCCCGGCGTGAATTTACAGTTACCCTTCCAATTGTCCAGATAGCGTTTGAAGAGGGCCAATGAGGTGCTCTATTTGACATGAAGTGAGGGTCTGTTCCAAAACTGTGGTAACCTCTGGGAGACAAATCTGTCCTTCCTGCAGGTTTTTTTATTGCCATATACCAGGTTACTGTCTTTAGAGCGAGTAACCAGTGTACTATTTGACTTGCAGATATCCAGCATTAACAATAAGGCAGGGTCAGAGATTGTGTTGTATGCAAGGCAGAGATTGCCTCTGAGTAGTCTGTTTGAAACAGAATAAAATGACTGATTTCAGATGATACACACAGGACAGATGCTGAAGACCTTTAATTTTCCTTGTGAGGAACCATTGGGGTTTCTCCAATTGCTGAAGGTGCTTAGAAGGGTACCTACCAAAAGGGACATTGTACTCAATTATTGGCCTGAGGAGGGAAGAGTACAGGGAGGTTATAAGTTATTTTTTTCTTGATGCAATGCCCTTACTTATGAGATGGCAATATAGAATGCCCTTCTTACCACTGTGGAGACATGGTGATCAAAGATAAGATTGCTGTCAATCTGTGTGCCCAAATTTCTCACCACTGAGTGTGTACGTAGGGTATTGCTATTGATGTAGCTAGCAGGAACATCACTCTTACTAAAAGGGATGATTATACATTTTTTGCATTGAGTTTAAGGCCATGAATTTGGCACCAATCATTTGTTTGTCTGAGACCCTCTTGTAGGATGTTGATATAATTTAGAGATTCTATGACCACTCCCAATTTGCAGTCATCAGCAAACTTTGTCAGCCACAGACCATAAATTTTCGCTTGTACTTTGGTGAAATAGTTTCCAAACAGTAAAGGTCCCAGGAGTGATCTCTGTGAAACATCACTGGTGACAGGTCTGCTGTTGGAGGTGGATTCCCCTATTTTTCCTACAGTAGAAAGTAGGTTATCTAAACTAATTGGGACCTAGGGTAGTTTGGATAATGAAACTGTTCGGACAATCAAACATATAATTGAACCGGATAAAAAAAATTCTAAACTTTGTTTTTTTCTGTGTGCAGGAATACACTTTATACCCATTCAGTGATTGCATTGGACAATAAAGAATACTTTTCACCCACGAGCTGGCTACAAGCTCAAAAACATGCTCAAGCGAATACATATAATGTTTACATATTCAGGCTTTATGTTCTACCCAGAAACTTTGGAAGGGTGGTTCGGATAATTGAAGTTTCAGATAATTGACGTTCGGATAAACGAGACTCTACTGTATGTGTGTTCTATCAGTGAGCCAGTTAGCAACCCATTTAATGATACAAGGGTTAATACCTAACTGGGATAGTTTGTCAATGATGCCTGAATAGGTGATAGTGTCAAAAGCCTTAGCTAAGTCTAGGTAGACTGTATGCACGGATTTCCCCTTGTCCAGGCCCTTGGTGACTGTCTTGAAGAAATCCTCCAGGTTTAACAGGCATGATCTCCCTTTGATAAATCCAGACTGAGTAGGGTCAATTGTATGGAGATTACCTGTATCTTTGTTGGTAAAGTCCATAATGGTTTCCTCCATGGAACCACCATTTTTATGTAAGGGAATAACTGTGGCCATTTTCCATTCAGCTGGGATGAAGCTGGTGCTTAGACTATGATTCTCAGTGGTGTTGCTAATTCTTGTTGGAGCCCATATAGGACACAGCCTAGGATGTTATCAGGTCCCATAAGTGCTGTGTTTTTGGCCTTAGGGCATTTACGACCTGTTCTTTGGAGATACAAGGTAGGGGACAAGGTGGTAGGGATGTCATGGGATACGTGTGGCAGGGACAGTGGAGTGAAGTATTTACAGAACTTGTCGGCTAACAGGTTGGCTATGTCCACAGGCTCAGTATATGTGGTATCATTAACTACCACTTCGGCACAAATCTGGGCCTTTCCTTATAGGTTATAGATGTAACTAAAGAACGCCTTATGGTTGTCCTTAGTTGAGGAAGCTAATTTGGATATGTAGTTTGCTTTGGAGGACTTCATACGAAGTCTCATTTGCTTGTTTAAGCTGAGGAGGGAGGAGTGTTTATAGTTTAAGGTTTGCTCCCTCTTACTCTTAGACAGCAATGTCTTCCTCTTATTGTAAAGTCTGTTAATGGCAGTTGTCCACCAGGCATGTTTGCTCTTCCTTGAGGAGTTTGTTTTGGTCCTATCAGGTATGGCTGAGCCAATGCAGTTGTACACGTGTTTGTGTAAAGCATTGGTGTTGAACTCTGCATAGCTGCCAATTGTTGGATGCACAATTTCTACCCTTGGAGAGAGCACAGAAAATCATGACCTTGGTTGACTGGATAAGGATGTTACACAGTGTCTAGGTTAGGGCTCTGCTTTGCTTTCTGGGTATATTGGCTGCCATGGTCTTTATGACATCATTTTCTCATCTGATGTCTGTATTGAATCAGCTGTGAGGTGCCCATGACTTCAGAGACACCATATGGTAATAGACCTGCTACTGTGGTCTTGTAGAGGCGGATAGTTACCACCGACATGCTGGTTGGTCTTCCTCTTTTGCCAGTAAACCAGTCTGCAATTCTAATGGATGTTTGCTTGTGGGCTAGAGAGCTAACCACAGTTCCCACATGATGCAGGAAATGTAACCCTTCTGGGTAAGGTCCACAGTTGGAGCTGTGAGCAGCATATTTGACTTTAAGACCTATGTTCATTCTGTCATACAGTGAGTCCATTTTGTGGTTTCTAAACAATCAAGAGGGCACAAGGCCACTTCTCCTGTGTGAGTAAGTGATGCTAATCAGCCAGTAGACCACATGTATAGGCAGCATCAAGATCACTTCATAGAGCAGTGAAAAAGCTGGTGGATCCTCTGATGTGCCTCAGTCAGTTTTCTCCAGGAATTGCAAGATTCAAGGGACTGTACCTAGTCAGGTTCTTCCAGGGCAGCACTTAACAGATTGGCCTATTTGCAGCTTAGGAGAACATGGACCATTACCTCTTTTGCTCAGTTTAAGGTAAGGAGGAGGTTGTGGTGGATGTGTGTGCTTTGGCTGCAAAGGGTATGCTTATGTGTTGTAAGGTCAGGGTGGGAGGGTGGGCACTTCAAAGGGGAAACCCGAGGTGGTATTTCTACTACTAGGGGAAATTTGCTGAGGACATCAGGGAAGTTTCTCTTCTCTTTTAGATAAGTGCCTTAGGGTCTTTTACATTCACCTGAGCTACCACCAACTAAGGCAGATAGGGCTTCAGTTTAATGTTTCATCCAAGGGATAATACTCGAGTCCAAATGGAGAGGTGATAATTCAGCAAGCAAAGGAGAGTTGTATTGCTGGAATTGAATTTATCCTCAAGTCTTGGTGAGTAGCTTCATGAGGTGGACCCTGTTTTTCCTTAGATCTTTTTATTCTAAACTCAGGGCATGTTCTTAGGTTCATGGGTAGGTACTAGGCTATCTGTCCGAAGGCATTTATAAGCCTAGCCGGAATGTGTTGGCTTTCGCCGCCCCCTTAGATTAGTTCCCTGTGCCTTTGTCCAGCAGAGCCATTGCAGTGATCCGTGGGGGAAAGACTTGCTTGTTGGAGCTGTGAGCAACATATATGGCTTTAAGACCTATGTTCATTCTGTCATACAGTGAGTCCATTTTGTGGTTTCTAAACAATCAAGAGGGCACAAGGCCACCTCTCATGTGTGAATAAGTGATGCTAATCAGCCAGTTGACCACAGGTATAGGCAGCATCAAGATCACTTCATAGAGCACTGAAAAAGCTGGTGGATCCTCTGATCTGCCTCATCAGTTTTCTCCTGGAATTGCAAGTTTCAAGGGACTGTGCCTAGTCAGGATCTTCCAGGGCAGCACTTAACAGATTAGCCTATTTGAAGCTTAGAAGAACATGGACCATTACCTCTTTTGCTCACTTTAAGGTAAGGAGGTGGTTGTGGTGGATGCGTGTGCTTTGGCTGCAATGAGTATACTTATGTGTTATAAGGTCTGGGTGGGAGGGTGGGCACTTCAAAGGGGAAACCCGAGGTGGTATTTCTACTACTAGGGGAAATTTGCTGAGGACATCAGGGAATTTTCTCTTCTGTTTTAGATAAGTGCCTTGGGGTCTTTTACATTCACCTGAGCTAACACCAACTGAGGGAGATAGGGCTTCAGTTTAATGTTTCATCCAAGGGATAATACTGGAGTCCAAATGGAGAGGTGATAAATCAGCAAGCAACGGAGAGTAGTATTGCTGGAATTGAATTTATCCTCAAGTCTTGGTGAGTAGCTTCATGAGGTGGACCCTGTTTTTCACAAAAATCTCTCTAAGGTGACACTGATATATACAATGTATTGTATATAGCATAGATCATGGACAGAAGTAGGTTAAAAAATAAAAAAGCTGAATGCACAAGACCCAGGATAAAAAAAGTGCCCAATCATGGTAGGCACACTGGAGCCAGGACTGGGAAAAATGCCAGTGCAGAATACTCAGGATATGGAAGCATTCCTACAGTGGGGCTACTCCAGGACAGGGGAAGGATGCCCCTCCCCCCCGCCCCTGTTGTAGAAGGAAGTAGTAGTCCACAAAAATTACAAAAAAGGGCCATAAAGACAATAGAGTGGACTATTGAGGGTAAGAAAAAAATTGTGTATTGTTACTATTATGCAAAAAGCCCCAAATTTCCTGACAGAAGGTATACAAAGAGAGAAATTAGAGGAAAGAAAAATACTTGCACAAGAAAAACGGTCAGAAGCTTCAAATAAAAATTTGTGTTCATTAATATTCACCGACATCCCACCCTACCTTAATTAAGGCAGCCTACCTGGTCATCCATTTGTTCTTGGCGTCCCTAGGGTATTTTATTCGTAATACAACAGATTTATGAAAAACATTATATAGATCAAGAAACTTTGGGCCATTTGGAAAAGAAGTGACTAAGGAAGTTTGAAAATATGAAGAACAAAATTTACAGATTTTTGAACGGTATAAAAAAGAAGTATGGACATGGGGAAAAAGAGAGATCTGATGTGGTGCAGTATTTACGCAAAGGAGAAAGCCAAATTAATCAGTACAAAAAAAGCAGCCCCAAAGATATTCAAACAGAAATACAGGCAAAGGCATCCAGATATGGAAAATTTCACAATACAAAAAAAATAAAAGATCACAAAGAGGGAACGTAGAACAGAAGATTGGTAAAGTAGAAGTTAAAAAAAATAGAAGTTGAAGTTATGAAAATACTTGTGAAGTGGGGGATTTAGTGTAAAAAGTCTCACACAGGTTATCACAGCATGATGGAACAAGTCCACCAAGTAAAGAGAAACAGGAGGAGCAGGAGACATCTGAAGAAGAAATATGGACATGGGAAAGAAAGATATTTAATGTGGTGCAATATTTATGCAAAGGAGAAAGTAAAACTAATCAATACAAAACGAGCAGCACCAAATATATTTGAAGAGGAATACAGGCAAAGGCGTCTGGATATGGAAAATCTCACAATACAAAAAATAAGAAAACAAGAGGAAAAGTAGAACATAGGATTAGTAATGGTGAAGTTAAAAATAGAAACCGAGGTTGTGGATTACTAGCACACTGAAGGATTTAGTGTAGGAACATCTGATAACATCAAAGCAGGATAGAAAAATAGATCCCCAAATTAAGGAAAAAAACATTGGAGCAGAAAATATCTGATCAGTTGCCATATGAAGATATTTTGGAGCTTTCCATGGGAAGCCAAGATGAAAGTTCAGCTGGAGTTGCACAGCAAGGAAAGGAACAGGAAACTGTGGCAACTCTGACACAGTCAATGTTATGGAGTGATAGGCCAGTAAGTTCCCATATGAAAGAGCAACAGACGACAAAGGATGAAACTGAAGAGAATATGGCACAGGAAGATGCCCTGGAACTTTCTATAGAATACCCTTAACATCTTTACATGAAGATGTAGCCATGAGTAAGAACTATTCATATGCATACCCAGAAAAGACACCAACAAGGTTAATAACAGGAAAAACTGTACTCCTACTTAAAAGAGCGAAGCTGCAAGCTATCCTAAAAACCATAGACCATTAACTTGCCTTTTGATGACATATAAAATATACAGTTGAATTGATGCCGGCAGAGTTTATAGTCATTTAGAAGAAAACTCAATCATGGCAATAGAACAGAAGGGTAACAAAAGAAAGTCATATGGAACAAAGGATCATTTGTTATTAAAGTCATAATGTAAAACTGTTAAAAGGGGAAGAATCTAAGTATTGCGTGGATAGACTACAAAAAAAGTATATGATAGTATCCCACATTCATGGATAAGAGTGCTTAAAAGTGTATTAGTTACACCCTATACTGATTGATTACATTACAGCGACCTTGAAACAGTGGCAAACTACTTTGCAGTTAAGCCATGAGGAAGAAAAAATTATAATTCCAGGTATAAAATCTCAAATGAGGATATTCCAGATAGTGTTACCACCTGTCCACTTTGCGAGGGACAGTCCCTCTTTGGGCAGTTGTGTCCTGACAAAAAATGTTAAAAATGGCAAATGTCCTGAGATTGTAGGACATAATTATGTCCCATATTTTATGTAATAGTTGCATAAAATAGTTATTTCTGTATCTAAAATACCTAAATGTTACAAGAAACAGAATAAACAAAACTACTGCTACAAGAATAAGCTTTTATTTAGGCAAAAAAGTAAAGTTCTATCCTTTGTACTGACCGTGGGTGTGTGTCAGCCTGTAAATTCTGATGTGTGTCGTGAAAATGTCCCACTTTGGCCATTTGAAAAGGTGGCAACCCTAGGGTGACTCTGTCACAGCTGCTCTTTTGTTTTGCCCTTTTAAGCTGCCTACTTAACAGATTAGGTCATGTCTACAGTTTCACTCCCAGAAAACAAAAACATGTAAAGACTTTTCATCTTCTTTTTGTGGATGATTTAAAGCTGTGTAGATCATCAGATGAGGAACTGAAAGCACAACTTCAAGTGGTCAAAACTTTTTCAGATGATATAAGAATGTCATTTGGTCTTGATAAATGTGCAAAAGCAACCTTTAAGGTAGGAAAGCTGCATCACCAAGAAAACATCAGTCTGGGACAGCAATGTGATATAAACGGACTTGATTAATAGGAAGTTTATAAATATTTAGGAACTAATGACGGGTCAACAATAAAAAACAAATACGAATAAAACTTAGGAATATTTTAGAAGACTAAAATGAATACTGAACACCATTGACATCTCGGAACGAAGTCCAAGCTATAAATCAGTTTGCTCTTCCTGTTTTAAATTACAGTTTCAGAGTAATTGGCCCAAACGACGTTGCATCAATTGGACAGGAAAACAAGAAGGATGCTTCATGTTCATCAAATGATTTATAAGTATACCAAGACTGTATATTCTCTGTTCTGAAGGAGGTATGGGCCTCCTTGAAATTGATTACATGTATAGATCTGCAGTCGTAGGACTGCATACATATTTTCTGACCTCACAAGATCCAAATGTAGTGAAAGATTTAAAACATGAGAAGAATAAGTGTAAGATGACTTCCCTGTTTAGTTTAGCAGAAGCATATTGTGTCAAGTGGGAATGGAAATCAAACCAGAAGTAGATAAAAATCTAGCAGCAACTGAATGTACCAAAAAACAAAAGAATGTAAGGTGGAGGATCACATGAGAAGGCAAGAAATGTGGAAAATGCATACATATAGATGATGTTCTTCGTGTTTCACTGTTGCAGTCATTACATTTGGGTAATCTGCTGGCAGGTTGCCCTCAGTCGGCCTGATTAACAAAGTCTTGGGTCCTGCGTTAGTTGCTGTCCCTTCTTCCATGACGTCAGGTCTTCAGGGGTATAAAATATGCAGCCGACACCATTACATCTGTCTTTTTTGCTGTGCAGTGCCTGAAGCTGAAGCAGTTCGCAAGTGCCGGTCGGCCGACTCCTGAAATTTTCGTTTTCGAGTTTCAGAACCGAAGTCTTCAACTAAAAGCTAAGTACCCCGTCGGGGAAACTTTTTCTTGCTCTTTACCGATGTCGGTAAAAGTTAATAATTGCATTACTTGTGGGAAGCAAATACCTCATAAAGATTTTCATTTGTACTGTATTCCTTGCCTAGGCCCTGATCATAATGTATCTTGCTGTCGGTTTTGTGCTAGATTTAATCAATGCACTATTAAACGGTACATTTTTGCTTCGAAATATTTTGGCTCATGATTTAACTATCCAGAAATGATGTTGGTTAGCAATCCGACTACCGGAATACCTAAAAAATGCAAAGAAAAAGAGACAGGCCGTCGAGGTATAAAACTGACAACGATGCTTCTCCTAAGCCAGTCGCTAGTTCGCCGGTACTCAGTGAGGTGCTCTTGAAGCCCCTGATGCCCGTTACTTTTGATTCGCAGGCCTCTACTGAGACCCATTCGGAGTCCGATATACCGTGAGATGCTTTAGGTATTGAACCCATGGATGTCTCTACCTTAGATGGGTCCGGAGCCACTGTGCAGGCACCGGCTTCTGAGGGTGTTTTCAGGCCTAAGGATTTGTATATTAAATCGATGCCATCTTCAAAACTAAGGCCAAAATCTACTTCTATGTCTAAAAAAACGACTCTTGGGTCACGTGTTCAGGCCCCTATGCCTAAAAAACAAATGATCAAAATGGTTGAAGATTTAATTACCTTGATCAGGGGTAGCCAACCCCCTCCTGCTAAGAGGCCTAGGCAAGACATTGATTATGTATCTTCTGATCAGGATTCTATTTCTTCTGATTCTTCTACTGAACAGGATTTATCTATACCTACTTATGAGGACTCTGACGCAGAAGATTCCATTCCTTCTGCTTCTCCCCCTGAGGATTTCTCTTTTGGGGAAACTTTACATACCTTAAGGGAACATTTCCACTGGGAAAGTCAGGATTTCTCAGAATCTAAAAATAGACTTAGGGATTTTCTTCTTCCTCAGCATAGGCCTTTGGCTATACCTCTTGTTCTAGACACTGTTGATGATGTTTTTTTCAGAATCTAGTATGACTCCTGATTCTCTGCCTCTGGCTCCTAGTAAGCCAGACAGATACTACAGGGTTCCTGACTCCCACAAATTCCTTTTCAAAAATCCTACTGCTGATCCTGAAACCATTTCTCTGGGTCCCAAGAGCATTAAGGCCTCTACTGCTAAAAACCCTAACCCTTCTGATAGAGATTCCAGGGTGCTGGATAGCTGGGGTAAGAAGGTTTACACTTCTGCAACTTTGGCAATCAGGGCTTTAAACTGTCAATTTCATATGCTTAAATATCAACAGCATATTATGGGACTACTTAAGCAGAAAATTATGTTGATTTCTGACTGTGTGGAAAATAAAGATTTACAGGATTTATTACATTCAGCTGAATAAGTTGGAAAACATACTTTGCAATGTGGTTTTGATTCCTTGGAGGCCTCTTGCAGGGCTGCTGTAACTGGATCTGTGCTAAGAAGGCATGCTTTGCTCAAACAGCAAACTCTGCCTGATCATGTTAAAGCAAAATTGTTGGATGCTCCTTTACAACAGGACCGTCTTTTTGGTAATAAGGCTGACGAAGTGTTAAAACAGATGGAAAATAAAGCTAAATCTATGCAAACTGTGAAAGATTTCTTACAAGTGTAACCTCCAAGATTTAGTAGGCACTGGCCTACTAAGAACTGGTCCTTTCCAGTCCCTTCAAGAGCCGCTCAAGTCAAATCCAGGCATTCCAAAGGGTCCAGGTTTCATTCACAAGGAACTTTTAGAACAAAACAATGGGGTGCCTCCACCTCCAAATCTGGAAACAACAAGGCACGTCCCTATGGTAAACAGTCTCAATGACTTCCCTCTACAATCACCAAGCACTTACGTTTTAGCCGTCCCTTTGGGGGGAACACTGGCACTTCATGCACGAAACTGGCAACTTATAACCCAGGACAAATGGGTTCTAAATATCGTATCCCAGGGATACAGATTTAATTTCCACACGTTGCCAATCCCAAACGGATGGTCAGATCTGCCCCCAAATCAGTGGGCAGAGACCCAAAAACAAGTTATGTCCCCCAGGAACATGGGGGCTATCCAACCAGTACCAGAAGAGGAAAAGGGACAAGGTTTCTATTCAAGGCTTTTCCTAGTACCCAGAAAAAACAAATCATGACGTCCAATTCTGGACTTATCCACTCTAAACACATTTCTGGACATTCCATAATTCAAGATGCTGACCCTTCAACAGTTGCTACCTATGCTAGGCAAAGATGCCTGGTTGGTAACTCTAGACTTAAAAGAGGCTTACATGCATATCCCATTCAGGGAATCTTGCAGAAGATACTTCCGCTCCAAAGCAGGCTACTTGCATTACCAGTTCTCTGCACTGCCCTTTGGCTTATCTACTGCACCCAGGGTCTTCACAAAGTGCCTGGCTCCAGTAATTGCATTTTGCAGGCAAAGAAATATTCAAATATATCCATACCTGGATGATTGTCTAATTCAGGCATAAAACAAGGACATTCTTCTAAAGCATCTGGCGTTTGTAAAAAGGGTTATAACTTGTCTAGGGTACACCATAAACGAAAAGAAATCATAACTGGTACCCTCTCAAAAATTACATTCCTGGGTGCAAGCTTGAATACAACTGCCCAGATGACTTGCCTACAACTGCCCAGATGACTTACCTTATGCCAGAAAAGCAAATTCAATTGGTGACTTACTTCAAACAGGTGGCCACAAAAACCCTGCTATCTGCAAGATACATTCTGCAAGTCTTGGGGTTCATGGCCTCCTACATTCTTCTAATTCCATATGCAAGACTGCATATGAGGAAACTTCAGTGGTGCCTAAAAAGTTTATGGAGCCAACATTGTCACAGCCTGGAAACAATGATTCCTATTATACCTTGCCTGCAACTAGAGTTCCTATGGTGGGCAGAGGCCTGCCACCATAACAAGGGACTGCCATTCACTCCACCCCCTGCCACCCAAACCCTAACTACAGACGTATCATACTATGCTTGGGGGGGGGGCTCATCTGGCAGAAAAGTGCATTCAGGGCAAATGGAGCCCAAATCAAATGCACCTACATGTCAATCAGAAAGAGATGCTAGCTCTACAGAATGCACTGTCAGCCTTCAATGACTACATTTATCCAGGGCAACTAATGATAAAGACAGACAACACCACAGTTATGTGGTACATAAACAAGCAGGGGGGTACACATTCCTACCCCCTTTGCAGACTACCCATGGCATTGTGGAACATGGCCCTGACCTACCAAATACAACTACAAGCACAATTCCTGCCAGGCAAGCTAAATACTCTGGCAGACGAATTAAGCAGAAATCTTATGGGCCCACGCAAATGGAAACTGGAACCACAAGTTTTCAACATGTTGGCACGCAAATGGGGGAGTCTAAACATAGATCTTTTTGCCTCACCCCAGAACTATCAGTTGGACAAATTCTGCACAAGAATTCATTACAAAAAGCTTGTAAAGTGGCTGCTCTGTCATTCAGCTGGAAAAACCTATCAGTCTATGCTTTTCCCCCTCTGCCTCTGCTCTCCAAAGTTCTACGAAAAGTCAAACAGGACAAACCAAAAATGATTCTGATTGCTCCAGACTGGCTTCGCCATCACTGGTACCCACTCCTGCGCAATGTGTCACACCTTCCTCTGTGGCACCTGCCTCAGACACCTTACCTACTGTCTCTGCAGAACTACCAAATTCTGCACACTCAGCTCCAAACTTTGAATCTTGCAGCGTGGCTAATCAACTAATTTCACCCTTGACATCCCTCAGCAAATGTGTGATGGATGTCATTTTGGAGGCTAGAAGGCCTAGTACTAGAAAATCTTGTGCTGACAAATGGAAAAGATTCTGTGCCTGGAACCAGTCACAAGCAATAAGCACAGCAATGCCCAATATTCCTCAGATTCTGCAATACTTAACTGAGATGCCAAGGGCCTATCTTTTTCTTCCATAAAAATCCATGCCTCTGCCATTTCAGCTCATTACAACACAGAACCTCCACTCTTCTCTCATCCTCTGCTAAAGCAGTATCTCAGAGGGGCCAAAAATTTAAGACCTCCCAGGAGAGCGCCAACTCCTGCATGAGACCTCAATTTTGTTTTGGAAAAACTCACTCTCCCTCCTTTTGAGCCAGCTGCTACTACAAACCTAAAATTTCTCTCCTGGAAAACAGCTTTTCTTTTAGCAGTCACTTCAGCTAGAAGGATTTCAGAATTACAGGCTCTTATGGCAGTGGAGCCTTTCATTATTTTTTATCTGGACAGGGTGTCTCTCAGGACCAATCCATCTTTCATGCCTAAGGTGGTATCCAGTGTAGCTCTTAATCAGACCCTTCATCTGCCAACTTTCTTTCCCAATCCACAGAACAAGGGTGAGCGGATTCTGCATTCATTGGATAGGTTCATAGGTTCATAGGTTTATACTAGGCTATCTGCCCTAAGGCATTTATAAGCCTAGCCCAAATTATTGTGGCTTACGCCACCCCTTATATGAAAAAATACTGTGCCCATTAGTTTGTTGTGCCTCTGTCCAGCAGTGACCCAGAGATGATTCCCGGGGTAAACCTACGATCTCCCATCCACAGGTCTAGATTTCTCTTGAACAGAGTCAGCGAGGTGCTCTGCCTCACATGGACCGGGATTTTATTCCACAGCATAGGGAGTCTCTGAGTGATAAATCTATCCCTCCAGCACGTCCTATTTATATCCGTGCTAAGGTTTAAGTCGCTTGCTCTAGTGGTTTTGGTGGATTTGGATTTTTTGAGGTGGAGCATGTCCATTAATTCGGGTTGGACATGGCCTTGTATGTCAGGCACATGTCACCTCTGAGCAGGCGGTATGCGACTGAATAGAGCTGGAGTTTCTTCAGTCTGGCAGCATATGACATATTTTGGAGTCCCTTTATCCTTTTGGTGAGGAACTTTTGGGGTCTCTCCAATTGCTGCAGATGTCGGGTGAGATACATCCCTAATGGGGCATTGTACTCGATCATTGGTCTGATAAGTGAAGAGTACAGGGGAACAATGACCTCACTAGATCTGGATGTGAATCCCTTCATGATCAGGTGGGCAATGTAGAAGGTCTTTCTAACCACTTTAGCAATGTGAGTGTCAAAGAAAGGCCACTGTCAACCTGGGTCCCCAGGTCCCTGATAACCTCTTCTGTGCTTAGTGGATTGCCACCTATATGGTAGCTTGGGTTACCTTGTTTTTCGAAGGGTATGACTATACATTTTTGGCGTTTAACTTCAGGCCATGGCTCTGGCACCAGCTATCTGTTTCCGTGAGTCCCTTCTGAAGGATATCCGTGTCCGATGCACTTTCCACTATGGCGCCCAGTTTGCAGTCATCTGCAAACTTTGTCAGCAAAGTCCTCCCATGTTGGCCTGTACTTCTGAGAAGTAGATGCCAAACAATAGGGGCCAAGGACCGATCCCTGTGGGACACCACTTGTGACCGGCTTGGAGTCTGACACAGCGCCAGCAACTCTAACCCTGTGGGTTCTGTCCTTAAGCCAGTTTGCAACCCATCTTGTGACATATGGGTTTACATTTAAGCTGGTAAGTTTTCTACAATACCGAGTGGGGTATTGTGTCGAAAGCCTTTGCAAGGTCAAGGTAGGCTGTATGGACTGCCTTTCCTCATCAATGGCCTTGGTGACTATTTGAAGAAGTCGACCAAGTTCAAAAGGCATGATCTTCCCTTGACAAAGCCAAACTGGGTCGGGTCCAATGTCTGCAAGTCCCCTATATCTTTGTTTATGAGCTCCATTATGATCCTCTCCATAGCTTTGCAGACTAGACTTGTTAAGCTTATGGGCGGTAATTACCAGGGTCCGTGAGGCGCCACCTTTGTGGAGTGGGACCACAGTTGCCGTCGCCACTCCTTGGCACGTATCCTGTGGTAAGGCTGAGATTAAACAGCTGCCTTATGTGCGGGTTTAATTCCTCATTTAGCTCGTGTAGCACACAGCCGGGGACACCATCCGGTCCCATTGATGCTGTGTTTTTAGCTTTAGAGAGCAGCTTTCACCTGCGCATTTGAGATGTCCGGGTGGCTATACTCGGCTGGGATAGTTATCTCTCCTTTAGGGAGGAGAGGGGGGTGAAGTTTGCACTGAACCTGTCTGCCAGTATGTTGGCAATGTCTGTGGGTTCAGTGATTTTTGTATCATTTTGGACTAATTCTGAGCATATCTGTGAGTTTCCACCCAGGTTCCTAACATAGCTGAAAAAGGCCTTATGATTGTCCTTTGAATCCATGGCAATTTTTCTCTCAAAATTGGCCTTAGTTGATTTTATGAGTGCTCGTATTTTTTTACTAATAATGATCAGGGGTGACTTCCCTTTTATGGATTTTGTTCTATCATGTAATAGCTTTCTCCTCTTATTGTAAAGTTTGTTAATGGCTGGGGTCCACCAGACTGGACGTTTGCCCTTTGTGGAAAGAGTCTTGGTTGTACACAGACAACTTAGATTCTAATTAAACAGGACAAAATCCCTAAGATAATCTGAACAACTATTAGTGGCATTTGCTGCAGGAGCAGAGGGAAAGGCTATTTCAAAGCAGACTATTTCCAAATGAATAAGCCATTGTATTTGTTTCTGCTATATGTACCATGGTAAACCTATCCCCAAGGGGATCAGATCTCATTCCACCAGGGCTGCATCTACTCTGCAGCCTTTCTCAGAGGGGTTCCTACCAGAGACATTCTAGAAGCTGCTACCTGGAGCTCAGTTCATACATTCACCAAACATTACCATTTTACCTCTCTTCTCTAAATCCAGAGCTGGCTTTGCCACTGCTGTCCTGCAGGGCCTTATAGCAGCTCTTAATGCTGTATAAATCCATCCTCCCAACCATAGCTTTGGGATTCTACCCAAATATAATGACTGCAACAACATAGTGCAGTTGTGTACACTTACCATAAATGTAGATGTTCAAGTGTATTCACTGTTGCAGTCCTAGTTACCCACCCTCCAGCCCCGTTTTTCTCTTACTATACCTCTCCTTTCTTTTACTATGCTTGAAAGCCTTTTTGGTGTATTTGCTTTTGTTTGGAGGTATATTTTTTGTGTTTTAAATTATATATATATATATATATATATATATATATATATATATATATATATATATGTACATATATATATATATATATGTATATCAATATTTTGCTCCCCATTTGGAGGGCACCTGACATCTGGGGCTAGAAAAACTGATGTAATGGCATTGGCTGCATGTTTTGTACCCTTGACGATCTGACGTCATGGAAGAAGGGGCAGCAACGGATGCAGGACCCAAGACTTTAATCAGGCTGACTGAGGGCAACCTGTCAGCAGATTACTCGAATGTAATGACTGCAACAGTGAATACACTCGAACATCTACATTTTGGTATGTGTACTTTCTTCGTGTTTCACTGTTTTAGTCATCACACTTGGGTTATCCTGCCAGGGGTAGCCCTCAGTCAGCCCGAATACCAGAGGCTTAGTATTTCTGCATCAGTTGCTGTCGCTCCAGGACTGACGTCAGGTCGTCAGTGGTATAAAATCAGGCAGCCGACGCCATTACATCAGTTTTTCTTGCCGACGAGCCCGAAGCAGAAGCAGTTCGCATGAGTGCTGGTCGGCCGCTACCTGAGATTTGTTTCCATATTGAAGTCTTCTAAAGCTAAGTAACCCATTGGGGATTGTTTTTTCTTGCTCAAACCGATGTCAGAAAAAGTTAACAGTTGTCTCACCTGTGGAAAGCAAATACCACACTGAGATTTCCATTCTTACTGTGTCACCTGTTTAGGCCCAGACCACGACGTCCCTCGCTGTTGGTTTTGTGCTTTGTTCAACGTCAGAACTATATGTCATCGGGCCCTTATTGTAGCTAAATATTTTCGCTCTCGATCTCCGTATTCCGAAATGGCTTCGGTAAGCCATCTGACAACGGATCTTCCAAAAAAAGTAAGGATAAAGACAGAGACAGACTGCACAGGTCCAAAACTGCCAACAACACTTCCGTTAAGGTAGTCGCCAGTTCTCTGACTGTCAGTGAGGCACTTTCACAGTCCCTGATGCCCGCTTCTGTGGATTCGTAGGCTGCTACTGAGACCCGTTTGGAGTTTGGTATGCCGCGAGACTCTTCTTTGACTAAGGATCCTGCGGATGTCTCTACCTTGGATGGGTCCAGAGCTGCTGAGCAGGCACTGGACTCCGAGGAAGTTCTTCACACTACCTATACTTGACACAAACTGAAGACTTCTTTCGCGTCTTCAGTTCTTTCTAAAATTACCAAGTTTCTAAGACCCAGGGTACGAACTACACGTAAAAAAGCGACAACCCAAGCTCAAGCACCTGCTTCCATGCCTCAATCTCAAATGCTTAAAATGACGGAAGATCATATCATGCTTATTAGGAGAAGCCAGTTTACCCCTTCCAAAAGAAAAAGAGACTTGTCCCCAGCAATTTTAACTGACCAGGAGTCCAATGACTCTGAGATTTCTGAATATGAAGACATGCAACCCTTGTCTGCTTATGAGGATTCAGATGCAGAGGAATCTATTCCTTCTGCCTCTCCCCCAGAGGATTTTTCATTTGGTGAAACCCTACATACTTTAAGGGAACATTTCCAATAGGAATGTCAGAACTATCCTCAGTCCAAAAAGAGACTCGGTGAATTCTTAGATTTACCACAGCACAGACCTTTAGCCATTCCTCCTGTCCTGGATGTTATGGATGATGTCTTTATGGAATCCAGTTTAACTCCTGACACCCTTCCACCTGCTCCCAGGAAACCTGACAGGTATTAGAGTCCCTGACTCACACAAATTTATTTTCAAAAATCCCTCTGCTGACCCACAGTTAATCTCCCAGGGACCTAAAGGAATAAAAGCAAACACAGCCAAGAATCCCACCCCCTTGGACAGGGATTCCCGAGCTTTAGACAGATGGGGTAAAAAAGTATACACCTCTGCAACTCTTGCCATTAGAGCACTAAATTGTCATTTCCATGTGCTGAAATACCAGCAACATACAATGGGACTCCTTAAACAAAAAATGTCTCCCTTTCCGGCTTGTGCAGAAGATAAAGAATTACAGGAGCTTATGCATTCTGCAAGCCAAGTTACTAAACACAACTTGCAGTATGACTTTGAAGCCCTAGAAGCAGCCTGCAGGGCAGCAGTCACTGGCTCTGTACTTAGAAGGCTTGCTTGACTTAAGGAACAGACCTTGCCAGACCATGTCAAATCAAAACTATTGGACGCACCATTGAACAAAGACAATTTGTTTGGCACAAAGCAGAAGAGGTCTTAAAAAAGATGGAAGAAAAAGCTAAATCTATGCAGACAGTTAAAGACTTTTTTACAGGTCCAGCCTCTGAGGTTCAGTAGGCATTGCCCCTCCAAACACTGGTCCTTTCCGGCCCCCTCAGGGCCAGCTCAGACAAGACGTAGGGGAAACAGACCTCCCAGACAGCAGTCCCAGGGAACGCAGAGATCTAAGCAGTGGAGTCCCTCCACTTCAAAAACAGGGAGTGCTAAGCCACCCCCTTATGGAAAGAGATCACAATGACTTTACACCTCCACCCCTTACCTCTTCCCACCTGCTTGTGCTCCTAGGAGGAAAACTCTCCTCCCATGCAAAAAACTGGGCTTCTTATCACCAACGACTGATGGGTCCTCAGCATAGTGTCTCAGGGATGCATATGTTATTTCCACACTCTGCCAACCCCAAAAGGGTTCCCAGATCTTCCTCCAAACCAGTGGGCAGAGGCACAAAACCAAGTTCATTCCCTGCTCTCCATGAGGGCAATACAGTCTGTTCCTGCAGACCAGATAGGCCAAGGTTTCTATTCCAGGCTTTTCCTGGTACCCAGAAAAGAGGGCACCTGGCGCTCAATCCTAGATGTATCAATTCTAAACACCTTCTTGGTGATACTAAAATTCAAAATGCTCACCCTCCAGCAGCTTCTTCCTATGCTATCCAAGGATGCTTGGTTAGCCACCCTAGACCTAAAAGAGGCCTGCCTACACATCCCAAGCAGGGATTCTTGCAGGAAATATCTACGTTTCAGGGCAGGATCTATGCATTTTCAGTTCTCTGCGCTTCCCTTTGGCTTATCCACTGCTCCCAGAGTTTTCACAAAATGCCTGGCTCCAGCTATTGCTTTTTGCAGACAAAGGAATATTCAAATTTACCCCTACTTAGACAACTGCCTGATTTAGGCAGACAGTCAGGAAAAGCTGTTACAGCACCTGACTTTTGTTAAAGGACCTACTGACCTCCCTGGGGTATACTATAAACGAAAAGAAATCCAAACTAGTCCCAACTCAAAAATTGTATTCCTGGGAGCAAGCCTGGACAACAGCATCCCAGATGGCATTCCTTACTCCAGGAAAATGTGATTTAAAAAGCTTGTTTCAGCTACATATTGTACTTATTTTACTGGCTGCACTTTAACAAAGTTGTTTTTGTGTTTAAATTACCTGTTTAACCGTTGTAGCTACACACACTAGTGTGATAGCCATTTCTGTGCATTTAAAGTGTTTTTTTGATTGTATCTGCTTTATTTTCTGAAAAGAAAACAAAAAAGTATGCTTGTTTTCCTGCCTTTCTAAGCTAGTATAGTCCAGTTTTCAGGTTAGTGCTGAATTCAGGGCTGTGTTACAAGTTTTTGTGTTTGCCCATACCTTACCTGGATAGAAGGAAGTTTCTCTGTTCACTGAGAGAGAGAGGTAGAGCTTTGAGCAGCCTATTTGTCCCTGGAGGAGTGGTTTCAGCCCAGAAATTAGTAGGTTATTGGCCATTTTAGGCTAATTTCTATCTCTTTCATTTCCTTGCTGTAAAACCGCATTTGCGCACTGGTTAGCTAGGGTATAACTATTCCCGGCTCCACAAAGTGTACTCTTCAATTTTTCTCTTGGAACTAGACAAACTTTCAACTTAAGCACTCAAACCATTCACTTCTCATACCGGCACTTGTTCAAAACTCATAGCAAGCACTAATAAACCTTAGCACTAGACCTCTACTGTACTGTAGAGAAGGACAAGGCTCTTTATTCGACTTTACCAGCCAATCAGTAAAACAGTTCACTGTACCTATCCAGGCATGTCCAGAGGGCAGTTTTAGGTGTACTCTCTGGTCCAGCTGGTGAATCTGGGCATTTTGAGGCAATGTTACAATTGCCTCATGTACACAGACAACCCTCTCCTCCTTTCACCAAGCACTAATACATGTGAGATGCAATTATACAGTCAAACTGGAGGCTAAGCTCTCTCAACCAAAGACTGGACCAGGCAGTCAAGAGAGAAGGGAATTACTTGCATCACATCACCAGTCTCACATAGACCTATGAAACCAGCACTGGCAAAAAACACACATAAATACACGAAAACATACTCGGAGGCTCTAAATAAAAATCTGCAGAAGCAACAGAGACCTCCAAAGCAGACATCCAAGCAACCTCCACCTCCCAACACAAACCATGAAACGCATACTTCACAAAACCAGTGTGCCACACAATCACAGCCCTTAAGGTAAAATAACATACCCAGCACACTAGTAATAGGTGACTCTTTAGTCAGGCACACTGCTGTCCTACTCACTAGACTGAACAAGGAGAAGGTTACTGTTAGCTACGTGTTGGGGTGCCAGGATCCGCCACATAACACAAGCACTCAGGTCACTCCAGAACAAGTACAAATACGACTCTGTCATTGTCCATGTTGGTGTGAATGACATGAGCCGTACCTCCCTGGAGTACATGAAAAGAGACAATGGAGGAGCTCTCTGATCACATAGCCCAGGCCGGTATGACCCTGACCCTGAGTAGCATCCTGCCCTCACCAAGAATGATACCACGGTATAGAGAAAAAATTATCAATTTCAACAATTGGCTAAGCTTCTGGTGTCATTCAAAGGGGATCCAGTGTCTTTCAGCCTGGGATGACATGCTCGACAATCCACGCAGCTTCGCTAATGATGGCTTGCACCTGTCACCCTTAGGCTTTCGAATACTGGCCAAAGCTTTTGCCACCCCCATAGTGCCTTTTTTAGGCAAGGCTCAAAAGAGAAACCCACCACCGTAAACAGCACAAGTAACAAAAAAACTGAGGGTAATGCTACTCAATGCCAGAAGTCTAAACCTCAAAATGCACGCACTCAAGGCACTCCTCATTATGGAGAAAATCGATATATGTGCAGTAACAGAAACCTGGTTTAAGGCTCCAGAGAGCACCCCAGCACTACCAGGCTACAACTCATACCATACGTTTCAGACACAAAACCCGGACCAAAGTACAAAAGGCGGGGGAGTATCCATATTCATCAAGGTTACCCACACCTTCAGGTTAGTGGCAGCACGATGCTTCAGAGATCATCCACGTGCAACTAGCAATGGGCAAGACTGCTGTTCAAATTATAGCTTGCTACAGATCACCCACCATGTCCCAGGACCCCCACTCTGCATTCCTGGAAACACTGGGAAACATAAAAGACCTACCAAACACCCTGATATTGGGTGACTTCAATTACCCAGACATTAACTGGGAGTACTACTCAAGTACAAACTCCCTTGCCCAACATTTCCTAGAATTTATAAACTCAAACGCTCCGGATCAACTGGTCAACACCTCCACCAGAGGTGACAACATATTGGACCTGGTCATCACCAACATGGGCGACCGGTGTTCCACACCAGAGGTCAACCCCTCGCTGGTTAGATCTGACCATAAACTAATCACTCTGGATATCCACATTCCGCCACCACCCCTGGTCAAAGAAACCACCGACATGTTACGTAAGACCGAGGTGGGAAGTTTCAAAGCCCCCATGCTAAAGGATAACGTTGTCCAAGCTGCAAAATCCTTTACTAATGCACTCTACGGGCACCTACAAGAATGTATGGATCGTGCTATCCCAAATAAAGCCAAGACTCACTCCTCCAAGAAAAGGAAACCAGTGTAGTTGGACCCCTGCCATTAACAAGCTATACAATAGAAGGAGGAAACTAGTACAGAAAAGAGGAAAATCCCAAGAAGAGAAGACATCCCTGATAAGTATCAGCAAGAAACTACATTCCCTCATAAAATCATCCAAGTCTAGCTTCGAAAGAAAAATTGCCGTGGACTCCAAAGATAACCACAAGACATTCTTTAGCTATGTCAAGAATCTAAGTGGCAATTCTCAGATATGCTCGCTGTTAGTGCAGAATGGCACAAAATACACTGAACCGACTGATATAGCCAACATCTTGGCAGACAGGTTCAGTGCAAACTTCACCCCCCCTCTCACCCCCAAAAGGGTCCATAACTATACCAGAAGAATGTAGTGCCCCTGAAATCAGACACTCAGGTTAAAACAGCCCTCTCCAAAGCCAAAAACACATCATCATTGGGACCGGACGGTGTCCCAGGCTGCGTCCTATACGAGCTCAAAGATGAACTAACCCCTCACCTAAACACACTGTTTAAACTCAGCTTCTCCACAGGCTATGTGCCCACAGAGTAGTGCACAGCAATGGTTATTCCACTCCACAAAGGTGGTGCCACAACAGATCCTGGGAACTATCGCCCTATAAGCCTGACTAGCTTGGTCTGCAAAGCTATGGAGAGCATCATGATGGATCTCATTAACAGAGACATTGGAAACCTCCAAACACTGGACCCTACCCAGTTCAGCTTTGTTAAGGGCAGATCATGCCTCCTAAACCTGGTGGGCTTCTTTGAGACAGTTACCAAGGCTATAGATGAGGGAAAGGTGGTCCACACAGCCTACTTAGATCTTGCAAAGGCCTTTGACACCATTCCCCACTCAGTTATTATAGACAAGCTCACGAGCCTGAACATAAACCCCTACGTCACGAGATGGGTTGCCAGCTGGCTCAAGGACGGAACCCACATGGTAAGAGTTGCGGGAGCTAGGTGTGACTCTAAACCGGTTACAAGTGGCATTCCTCAGGGCTCAGTCCTAGGACCCCTCCTGTTCGGCATATACTTCTCAGAGGTACAGGCAAGCACAGGAGGACTGTGGCTGACCAAGTTCGCAGATGACTGCAAACTAGGGACTGTAATTGACTCTCCAGCTGACACAGACATCCTCCAAAAGGGTCTCACTGAGACAGATACCTGGTGTCAAAATTATGGCCTCAAGCTAAATGCCAAAAAGTGCATAGTCATCCCCTTTGGAAAAAACAAAGTACCCACAAACTACCACATAGATGGTAGCCCCCTAAATACGGAAGACATAATAAGGGATCTGGGGACCCAAGTAGATAGTAACCTCTCCTTTGATAATCACATTGCCAAGTGGTTAGAAAATCCTTCTATGTGGCCCACCTAATCGCAAAAGGGTTTACATCCAGATCGAAAGAGGTCATTGGGCCCCTCTATGCATCAATCATCAGACCCATCATAGAGTACAATGCCCCTTGTGGGATGTACCTTACAAGACACCTGCAACAACTGGAAAGACCACAGAAGTACCTCACCAAGAGGATCACTGGCTTCAAGCAGATGTCCTATGCAGCTCGACAGAAGAAACTCCAGCTATACTCAGTTGCATACCTCCTACTCAGAGGTGATCTCTGCCTGACATATACAAGGTCATGTCCAACGCAGAGTTGATGGACATGTTCCACCTAAAGAAAACCATATCCCCTCGAACCACATGCTCCAGGGATCTAAACCTCACCACAACAATAAATAGGACGTGCTGGAGGGATAGATTCCTGTCCCAGAGACTTCCCATGCTCAGAACAAGATTCCAATCTACATTAGGCAGAGCTCCTCGCTAACCCTCTTCAAGTGAAACCTTGACGAGTGGATGGGAAATAGAAAGTTTACCCCAGGGATCACTTCAGTGGCTCTGCTGGACAGAGGCACAGAGAACTAATCTAAGGAGGCGGCGAAAGCCAACACATTCTGTCTAGGCTTATAAATGCCTTCGGGCAGATAGCCTAGTACCTACCTATGAAAACAGGCCTGACAAGCTACTTCTCTCAACTAGCCACCAGAACCCAGTTATCCTCAAGGAAAATCCTGCAAGCTGTAGGGTTTATGGCATCTTGCATTCTATTCATTTCATATGCCAGATTGCATATGAGGAAACTTCAGTGGTACCTAAAAAGCCTTTGGTGTCAACACTCTCAGGACCTGGAAACTATCATACCTATGATACCCTGTCTAAGGAAATATTTTCTTTGGTGGGCAGCAGCATGCAACCACAACAAGGGTCTTCCTTTCTAACAACCCCACGCCATCCAGACCCTAACAACAGATGCATCAGATTATGCCTGGGGTGCACACCTGGACGGCAGGTGCATTCAAGGCCATTGGAGCCCAAATCAAATACATCTGCACATCAACCCCAAAAGAGATGCTAGCTGTTCAGCATGCTCTGACACCTTTCAGACCCCTACTCTCCCCGGGGCCTCTAGGGATCAAAGCAGACAACACCACAGTGATGTATTAACAAGCAGGGTGGAACTCACTTTTATCCTCTGTGCAGGCTCGCCATGACCGTTTGGCACATGGCTTCAGCCATGCAAATTCACCTGCTAGCACAATTCCTGCCAGGCTCCCAAAACACTCTGGCAGACACCTTAAGCAGAGACCTCCTAGAACCACACGAGTGGCAGCTAAACCACAGCACCTTCAACCTTTCAACCCAGAAATGGGGCACCCTGAAGGTGGACCTGTTTGCCTCCCATAACAATCACCAGCTCAGCAAATTCTGCACCAGGGAACCTCACAGAAAAACCTGGAAAGTAAATGCCCTATCCTTCCAATGGGTAAACCTCTTGATCTATGCATTTCGCCCTCTACCTCTACTTTCAAGGGTACTACTCAAAAGAAGGGAGGAAAAACCAAGAGCTATCTCGATTGCTCCAGAGTGGCCACACCAGCACTGTTACCCACTGCTGTGCAGTCTGTCACCTCTGCCACCATGGCACCTACCTCAGATCCCAACTCTCCTGACGCAACAGAATGGAGAATTCATGCATCCACAATTGCAGACCCTGAACCTGGCAGCCTGGCTCATTCCCTGACCTCTCCTCCAGTTGCCAGCCTAAGCAAGCAAGTCCTGGATATGTTATACATGAGGCCAGATGCCCCAACACTAGAAAATCCCATGCTGACAAGTAGAAAAGTATTGCACCTGAATCCAGGCTAAAGAAGCTGAGACAGCAGAGCCCTTCCTACCTCTTTTCCTGGATTACCTAGCAGAACTGCTACGCAGGGGCCTATCCTTCTCTTCTATTAAAATTCATGCCTCTGCCATCTCTGCTCATTACAGCACAGAGCCACCTCTCTTTTCTCACCCTGTCATCAAACAGTTCCTAAGAGGGGCTAACTATTTAAGGCCACCCAGAATAGCTCCTGCCCCAGCTTGGGACCTTAACTTTTTGTTGGAAAAGCTCACACTACCCCCCTTTGAGCCTGCAGCTTCAGCAGAGTTAAAATTCCTCTCTTGGAAAACAGCCTTGCTTCTGGCCATCACTTCAGCTAGAAGAGTTTCAGAGCTACAAGAACTCATGGCTGTTGAGCCCTTCATCATTTTTCATGCTGACAGGATCTCCCTCAGGACTAACCCAACTTTCATGCCTAAAGCGGTGTCCAGTGTGACTCTCAACAAATCAATTCATTTGCCCACCTTTTTCCTTAACCCACAAAACAAGGGGGAAAGGATTCTGCATTATCTAGATGTGGAAAGACAGCTCAGATTCTACCTGGATAGGACTAAATCTTTTAGGAAAACTGACCAATTGCTAGTCAGGTTTGCATCGGGGGCAGAGGGCAAGGCCATATCCAAACAAATAATCTCCAAATGGATAGCACACTGTATCCATTTCTGCTACAAATACCACTGGAAACCGCCCCCTAAAGGGGTCAGGACGCATTCCACTAGGGCAACCTCCATCTCTGCAGCTTTTCTCGGAGGGGTCCCTACCAGGGACATCTTGGAGGCTGCAACATGGATTTCTGTTCATACCTTCACCAAGCATTACCACCTGCCTATCTTCTCCAAATCCAGGGTAGGCTTTGCAAACACAGTCTTGCAGGGCATCCTAGCCAGCCCCCAGTCTTCTTGACTGTCTCCACCCTTTTCTTCAGCTTTGGGAATCAACCCAAGTGTGATGACTGCAACAGTGAAACACGAAGAACATAGTACAGTTGTGTACACTTACCATAAATGTAGATATTCAAGTGTATTCACTGTTGCAGTCCTGGTTTCCAACCCTCCAGCCCCCTTGTCTCTCTTTCTTTCTCTCTTCCTCGGTCCTTACAGGGATTTTTGGTATTTACTTTCTACTGGTGGTGTTTTTCCATCATAACCTAGCTCCCTATTTGGGGGCTCCTGACATTTGGGGCAAGAAATGAAGTAATGGTGTTGGCTGCCTGATTTTATACCACTGACGACCTGACGTCAGTCATGAAGTGACATCAACAGATGCAGAAATACTAAGCCTCTGGTATTCGGGCTGACTGAGGGCTACCCCTGGCAGGATAACCCAAGTGTGATAACTGCAACAGTGAACACACTTGAACAGCTACATTTATGGTAAGTGTACACAACTGTACTTTGTAGGTATAGAAAACTATTGGAATAACCTCATATTGATCAGAATCGAACACAGGAATAATTAAGGAGAGGTGAATTTAAACCAAAAGATGAAAGGTTAATATTGGTGGCCCAAGGTAGTGGACTACAAAGTCCATTGAACATGAGAGAGATGCAGACAAATGTAGATTTTGTAAAACAGAATTGTAAACAGTTGCACATCTTGTCGCTGGTTCTGATATATTAATGGCAGAAGAACTGTATGCTGAAAGACATAGTAATATGGCAAGACTGTTGCATTGGGGATTGTGCAAACATTATACTACTGAAGTAACTGAAAAACACTGGAAACATGAGCCACAAAGCATTATAGAAAATGAAGTTTATATTAAATGGGATCACCCATTGCCAACAGTTCAAAAAACAGATGTGAGAAAAACAGATATAGTAGTCTATGAAAAGAACACTTGAGTAGCATAGATCATTGAAATTGCTTTATCTAGTGACTACAGTGTCTTGCGTACACAGACACAAACTCATAAAATACCAGGATTTGCAGGCAAAAACAAGGGCAGTGTGGAAGTATACCCAGACAGTTTCAGTAGTAGTAGGAGGAATGGGTCTCATAAAAAAGAATTTACAATCTTACTTAGATAAGTTACCGATACATGTAAGTCAGTATGAATTGCAGAAGGAATCATTACTGGGCATATTGCGGGTGCTGCGAATAGTACTTGTGACTAACATCAAAGACTGGAACAATACTAATTTCATGAACTTCAATCATAGTTTGATCCAGGAATGGGGTCCATTGTTGTCGTGGTATTAGAAATCCAAAACACTTGGAGATATTAAAAAGGACGCTGTCCCAGTTCAAGCCCTAGATATCCCTTACAGTTGTCAGAGGTGTTTGAGACTGCTAGTTATTTCAGCAATTAGCAGACCTGTTTCTTTAATGACAAATTTTTTTTAATCATTTGGGCTAAGCAAATATTCTCTGTTGCCTTAAGCAGTCAACTTGGAGGTGATTTTAACTTAATCACAGATTCCTTTGTGACTTGGGCCTCAGCTATTCCATGGTCATGGTGCAATGTAAGCCAAGTTTGCAGATCATAATTTTACAGATGTCAGTATAGTAGCCCAATGCCAGTTGGTCAGATTGCTTCTTAAAAGACTGCTGCATCTCTGTCCTCATTTGAAATACCCCCCTTGTAAGAGGCCTAAAGTTCATGGTAAACAGGCTTGACTTCTCCACTCTCTGAACCTTCTAGCTCAATGTTGTTGAAGTTTGTCTTAGAAAACACACTTGGTGGTCATCACTTCTGTTTATAAGATTTAGGACTTTCAGGGCCTCATGTAGGCAACATAACCTGGACTTTTGCAGGGATAGTGGCTCCTCAGGATAATACCATATCCTTCCAGATGTACTTATGAGTGTCCCCTGAAACAGTCACTTAGTGCCCACCTCCCATCACCCCAATTTTCTTTACTGTGTACTGAAACCAAAGTGAGAGGACCCAGCCACATGAGTATTACTTGCATCAAATGTGAGACTTTAGGAAGACATACCAGTTGTTGTTCTTTATCCCCAGGAGTGAAGGACTTGTTTGTGTAACCTCTACTATCCAGGTGGATTGCCAACTGCAGTTTGTTCCTATCAAGACACTAATGCCTCATGGGAAAATTGTGGCTTGAACTCATTCCATCAGAGCAATGACTGACTCTTGTGGTTTTTCCTTTCATTTTTCTTTTTTTTTTTTTTTTGGTCTCTTCTTTTTCCACTTCCCTTGCTTTATCTTGACAACCATCCCTGTGCCCTGTGTCCATTGCCAGATCTACCAGCCACTACAGTCTATCCCCAGACCATTACCAATGTTTTTGTCAGGGCCAGCATGGAACCTAGTGGCATCCTTGAGGACTGTGCTATCTATCTCTAGGCCCAGAGGTGGTAAGTTCTAATGTATGACCTATCTCAGTTACTCTCTGACATGTGCCCTGTCTGCCTCAGTAGTGGCATGCAGTGGGTGGACAATGCCAAGCCACTTCACACTTTTGCACCGAGTTGACATTGGTAAGCTTCCTTGCCCCTTGACTGAAGTACATTGAGACTGGCTTCATGGCATCCCTCAGTTATCTCCTATCCCTATGTGTGCCTGTGCATAGATCACCCACACCCCCTCACCTAGAAGAGGACCATCCATCTTCCTGTCAGCACATCAAATGCCCAAGCCACTAATCGAACCTAGGTTACCTGGGGCATAATAAGCTCTTTACCCTGCGTACCACAGGACTGGATGCCCATGGTGCTTGTTTCAAGAAATTCTGTTTTACAGAGATCTGTATTGTAGTCACTTGATCTTCAGTGCATGGGTTCACTGAGCACTGGCATCTCAAAACCTTGAGCTGGGAAGTCAAGACTGCATTTTTGAAGTCTGTGTTCTGAGATGTGGTTGTTCAACTGATTGCTTTCCATTTTGATAGCTACTGTTTAATTCAACCTGGGACCCATCAAGAAAGATTTTAAGTGTTAGATATAGCACATAGCTTCTCTCTATGTCATTTGAACTAAAATTGAGACTGTTCTTGCTTAGTCAGAAATGCCATCTTTCAGTCCCCAGTGGATGTGTCTTCACCATTAGCATCTCTCTTGGAGTTCCTTATAGTTTGTGTTTGTGTCAGGTCTTCCATGTTAATTTCATGCTTTGCAGAAATTTGCTCACTAGTGATACACAGGCTGTGTGTTCAGGCAGTTATATAGCCAACATATTACATCACTGCATGTATTGGTATGGTTACGCTGACATTTCTAAATGCAAGATTTTGTAGTAAAAAAATATGAAGCTGTGATTGATGGGTAAGTATGCACCAAACTAGAATCCATCAAGGAGGGTCCTGCTGTAGATATATGGTAGCTGTAATTTTATTTTCCCTTCCTGAGATACTCAAAGTTTTGCTTCAAGCCCTGCCTGTTCTTTAAGAAATAGACAAAGAATAGTTAATAGTTCAGAGAACAGTACTTATGCATACAACAGGGTTGGAGATTCAACAAGGTAAGGAGCAATAAAAATTATTTTTGAGAGCTAGCTCCATCTGTGGAAACGGTCGTCAGTGTCATTCCCCTACCCACCAGTCCTAGTCAAGTGTAACATGCCCTGCCTTAACATCTAAATGGAAGATCTATTCTTTTCCAGCTCGGTGGTTGAAGTTCACTGTGGAAAAATATGTAAGAGAGAGTGTGTCCACAACAGAGCTTATGACATCTTCACTCCCAGAGCCTTTTCCAAATTCTTTACAAGATTGTACAGTTTGTTTGTTTATTTGTTAAATGGGCAGGGCATTTATCCAGTGAACGTTTTTCAGGGTCAGCCAAGAGTTCCAATGAACAAATCAGAAAAAGATAGTGTTTACAAAAGTTGTGCAATTAGGTAGATTTCAAACACTAGATGTAATGTACATACTAAATTAATGATGTAACAAAGATGTAGTTATTTATCACAGTATTTACAGTGCAAACAATGAATCTGGACTGTGTTATCTACAGTGGTGATAGCAGAGAAGATAAAGGGAAAGTGGGGTCATATTTACAGTATTGACAGACAGAGTGGATGAAAGAGAGGGAAGTAGGTTCACTTTAAACAAATGGGCAGTAAAGCTAATGCCTTGTGCAGCACTGAGAGGATTTTGAGAGTCTTCCTGGTACCATAAAAAATCATCAAAGGTCTGTTATAGGTCTTATAAACTTAAATTAGTACATAAAAAAACTGCAAGGTTCAAACACTTACATTCTTAAGGTGCCTTGCTGATGTCAGATGCTGTATTAGTTACTATTGATATGCACGTCAATGATTTCTATATTCCATCCGTAATGATGAGAGACAGTATCTCAAGTTTTATGTAGTAGACTTCCATTTCACTTTCTAGTTGTTAGGCATTTGTATGCTCTAGTTTATTCATCTGAAGTAATTGTACGTTCACCTTTATTGGTTTTGGGTGATTGCTTGATTCAAGTTAGTTCTTTACAGACACTGCATTGTTTGCAGATTTTGGAATTTTTTCTCTCACAACAGAGAAACCAGACTTATACCCCTTTCATACAAAGAGATTTTTTGCAGCAACCCTTGATGCTTTTTCTTATATGAGATGTCACCTCCTTTTCTTCAGATGTCCAGAAAGACTTTAATATGGAAAGATTTTCTCAGAGACTTGGATTTCTATGTCTTCTTTTTTCTCTCCACTTACTGCCATTCTGACAGCCATCCCAGTGCCCCATGTCCTTCACTGAGTCTACCGGCACTCCATTTCAGCTCTGGGCCAGATGTCCTTCAAGGATGCATCAAAGTCTGGGTCTGGCTTTGGCTGCCTCAGCTTTCTTCAACGTCTGGCTTGCCTTTCTAAGGAGGTATAAAGGCATCCATTTCCTCAGTTTTTTCCCTCTCTCTTAGTGGCGCCAAAGCAGCAGCTGTTCGTGCCCGGGGGTCACAGAACCAGATACTACTACCCGAATACTACTTGAAGACTCTAAAAAGCTAAAGTACCCGTTGGGGACTCTCTTTCTTGCTCACCCCGATGTCAGAAAAAGTGAATAACTGTTTAACTGTGGGGAAACAAATACCTCATAAAGATTTCCACTGAAATCATGCCTTCTACCGAGGCCTCTTCTAACCTGGTGGAATAACCTGCTGTTGTGGTTTCTGAATTATCAGACACTATTCAGGCCCAGCCCCAGTTCCCTGGCTGAGGATCTCATTTATCCCAGCCTCATCCAGACAGGACCTCTCATCCACCTCCAGAAAGCAGAGCCCCCAGAGCCAGTATCCACAGATGATTCCTCTGATGACTCAGAACATACAGACCCTCCTGAGGCTCCTTATTCCAGACTCTGATGCTGAAGAGTCCATTCCAGACTCAGAAAAGGCTTAGAACCTTTCTACATTTGCCACAGCATAGGCCTTTAGCTATACCTCCAGTTCTTTCTGTTGTAGATGATGCATTTAATGATGCTTGCACTGCTCCTGATTCATTACGAAAGGGAATCCAGGCTGCTACTTTGTCAGCTAGGGCTTTGAACTGCCAATTTCATATGATTCAATATCAAGAGTTTATGCTAGACCAGTTAACTAAAAGCTGTCCTCTGAAGAATCTTTGCAGGTTAGTAACCATTCTTTAAAATGTGGCTATGATGCACTGGAGGCTTCCTTTAGATCAGCCATGACTGGCACAGTTATCAGGAGACATGCATGGTTGAAAGAGCAGGCATTACCAGACCATGTCAAATCAAAGCTTTTAGATGCACCCATGGACAAAGTCAATTATCTGTACAAACAGTGAAAGATTTCTTACAGGTTCAACCTCCAAGGTTAGCCACCACCACAACAACACAATCACAGTGAGCTAACCTTATTTTCAAACTGCATTGCATGCATCACAAGAAAAATGGATTTTGGTAGACTATAGACCAAGGTTACAGGTTCCATTTCCATACTCTACCAGGAAAGTGAGAGCTGTGGAAAAGGTACCATCTATGGAACAAGGAAAGGGATTTTACTCCAGACTCTCTGGTGTACAAGAAAGAGAGCAGATGGGAGGCCTATTCTTCTAACCTGTCCACTTTAAACACATTCCTCATTGTTCCAAAATTCAAAATGCTGACCAAGGAGTCTTGGCTGGTAACTCAAATTGCAGAAGATACCTCAGATTTCTTGCAGGATCAGAGCATTATCAATTCTCAGCATTGCCAAATGCCTGGCATCAGTAATTGCTCATTGCAGACTAACAGAAGACTTACAAAGAGTCATTTACCTGCTGCAAGCCCTGGGATATACAGTCAATATAAAAAGTCAAGGCTGATTCCATCCCAAAGAATAACCTTTCTGGGTGCAGAACTGGACACATCAAAACAAATGGCATTCCTAACTGCAGGAAAAGCAGAACCATCTAACTGCAAGAAAAGTACTGCAAGCCCTAGGCTTCATGGCATCCTGCATAATTCTGGTCCCTCATGCCAGACTGCATATGAGAAAGCTACAGTGGTACTCTAAAGAATTTGTGGTCTCAACACAAGCACAGCCTAGAAACCAAAATTCCAATAATCCCCTGTCAATCAAACACAGGATTGCCCTTCTGCAACAGTCAACCAAGCCAAACCATCACGACAGATGCCTCAGACCTCGGTTGGGGCACACATGCTGGACAAGTGCATACAAGGCTTATGGACTCAAGACCAGCTGCACATAAATCTAAAGGAAATGCTGCCATTAAAATTGGCAATCCAGTCATTCAGACCATTTCTCCAAGAAGGTCAGTTGATGATAAGGACAGACAACACCACAGTCATGTGGTACATCAACAAACAGGGAGGCACACATTCCTGGCACTGGACCTATGGGATGTGGCTCTGAGCTACAACATTCAGTTACAAGCAATTTTTGTACACATTCTAGCAGACATATAAGCCAGAACTACCACGGATGCCCACGAATGGATGCTGCATCCGGACATCTTCAAACCATCACAAGAGAATGGGGATTACCACAAATAGACTTATTTGCATCCCCACTCAATCACCAGCTAAAGAAATTCTGCACACCCACTTGCTTGGAAGGTGGACTCCTATCTTTCAGTTGGAAAACCTGACAGCATACGCATTCCCACCACTTCCTTTGATGCACAAGGTGCTTTTGAAGATCAAAGAGGGATCATTCTGATAGCTCCAGACTGGCCAAGGCAACATTGGTACCCATTGCTGAGGAGCATGTCAACAAATATGGCACTACCCTTGATCCCATTGCTGTTAACACAGAACAACTACAACATCCTGCATCCAAACCTGAAAACTCTGCAGCTAACTGCCTGGAACATTACATAAGAACAATTAACCCAAATTTATCCCAAAGGGTTAAAGACATAATCCTTGAGGCTCGTAGACCTTCAACAAGAAAGAATTATGCAGCAAAATGGAAAAGATATCTCATTTGGTACTGCAAAGGGAGAAGATGTGGCACTGGTAAACATAGCCAACATCCTGCAGAGCTCTTCCATACAGGCCTGTCCTATTCTTCCATCAAGATACATGCATCAGCTATTTCAGCAGAATACAGCTTGGATCCACCTGTCTTCTCACATCCTCTGCTCAGACAGTTTCTGAGAGGAATTAAAATGTAAAACCCTCCAGGAAACCACCATTGCCAGCATGGGACTTGAACTTTGTGCTAGAAAATTGACACTTACCAGCAGCAACAGCAGAATTACAATACTTATCCTGGAAGACTGCTTTCCTGCTTCCTGATCTTCCATCAAGATAGAGTGTCCATGAGAACAAATCCTACATTTATGCCTAAGGTGGTATCCAGAGTGTCTTTAAATCAGGCTATCCACCTACCTACATTCTTCCCCAACCCACAGAACAGGGAGAAAGACTGTTGCCTACCTTGGATGTACATAGACAATTACAGGACCAAGTCCAATAGAAAAACTGACCAGCTTCTGGTAGCAGATGCAACAGGAAAGGAAGGAAAACCAATTTCAAAACAGACAATCTCAAAATGGATAGGAAATTGCATTAGATTTTGTTACTCCTACCATGGAAAGAAAACTCCAGAGAACATCCAGCCACTACCACAGCAGTGGCTACCAAGGACATTATAGAGGCTGCTACTTGGACCTCCAGGACTGCAGATGCATCCTTGAAGGACATAGTACAGTTTTGTACCTACCATAAATGTAGATGTCCGATAGGAATGCATCTGCAGTCACCCACCTTCCCTCTGTGGTACTCCTAGGGTATTTGCCATCCTTCAGCTAGCTTGGGGGGGATCTATTATGGTGTATTTGTTTGTATATATGTACATACATGCTTATTTTATGTTTGCTCTCTACTATTTGGAAACATTGGCATTTATCCAAATTTAGCCATCCAAGAGGGCACCTGGCATCTGGGCAAGAAACACTGAGGAAAATGGTGTCGGCTGATGCCTTTATACCCGAAGAACTGCAGCTATGGCCAGACCCAGACTTTGAATCCGCTGCCTGACGACAGGACTACCCATTTGTAAGGACTGCAGATACATTCCTATCAGACATCTACATTTATGGTAGGTACAAAACTGTACTTTTCCTATATTTGAGCTGGGCCCATTGAGAATCATAAGGACACGGGGGGGAGGGGGGGTGATTGCTGTCTAATTTCTAGCTGGAGGAGTTGCCTTATGATCTACCCTCTTTCTGCCCTCCCCCATCAAGTTCCTGTAGTTAAACTGGGGGTGGGGGTGTAGTGTATTGCCCTACCTCCAGAACAGCTTAGGCTTGCCTACCCTATTCTCCTTTATGAATTCACTCCCTGATAACATCCCTAACCACCATCTGGGATCAGCTCTGTCAGTCACCTGAGCCAGTAATCAAACCTGGGTCAGCTGGGTCTTAGTCACGGCTTTATCCCTGTGTACTACTGGAGGAGCTTTCTATGTTTGTTTTGATGATATCCAGTGCAAGATGAAATACAAGAAAAACTTGCATCTCATAACATGTGGAATCAGAACTGTCAACTTGTGGACTATATTCTGCATCTTATCCCAGCCATGGTCAAGTAATTTCTGAGGGGGCACACACACAGACTACAAACAATTCATCTTCTTTTTGTTCCTGTATTTCCTGGCCATAAACTGTACAAATATGCCACAAATTTTAATTGGGTGCATATTTTAAGGCTGCCTAGACTTCAGGATTTTGATTCCAGCACATATAAATTCAGTCTGTTGGAAAAGATGGCAAAAGGTTTTCCATCTCTTTCAGCTTTTACATTTTCTGTGACACCAAAAGACCATTCAAATTATAACAGATAAAATCAAAGGGGTGTGATATTTCACAAAGCAAGAAGACGCTTGTGCATACCCATTATGTAGACTGGCATTCACATTTCAAAGGCAAAAATTTCCAAGTGAGTCTGTGTTTTATGCAAATTCCCAAACAGGGAAATCTTTTCTCACAGATGGAAGTTGGATAAGCAGCTATTCTTTGTAGTTGTCAGTATGTGAGATTTTCCAGAAGTGGATCATTTTTTATTGCATTGTGTCATCATTTTTTTTTCTTTTTCAGTTTTCCTTTTTCCATAAGCTGGGAGCTGTGCTTCCTTTACACATTTTTTCTAACTCCTTTGAATTGATGGTTGTGTATAAAAGTAAGAAAGGTAGGACCGTGTTAAATCTCATTGATTTGTGGCTAGGAAACCCATGGGCTGCATGTCTGTGACTCCGACTTTAATTCTTTTATCTCAGGAAACTGTAATTCAGCAGGAGAGCAGAGTATTACATCCTAACCTTTTGTCAACAAAACAGCATTAAAGTCACAAAATGATCCTTAATACTTACCTGTTTTCTCCAAAGATTATTTTAGTATTCTAAATAGCCTGTGATTGGTTGGTTGCATTTAAGTGGTATTGGTTTTCCTGTTGGCTCAAGGACAGGAATCTTAAATGCTGTTTGAGTTTCACTATTGCAGTCCTAACTTGTAGGATTTCCCACCGTGGAAGCCCTTGGCCAGCCCAACTACCAGAGACTCTTTTCCCTCCACCGGGAGCTACTACCAACATCACTATGAGTATAAAGGAGTCAGCCAGCACCATGACCTCAGTTCCTTCTTGCCATCAGAGCCCAAAGCAGAGTAACAGTCAGTGCGTCGATCAATCTGCACAAGAAGAAAGAAGACTCCAAAAAGCCAAAGATTCAGGCCTATGCTTACACTTATCAAGGGTATCAGAACTTGTCAGAGATTTGGGATGCATGGCTAGGCTTAAAAAGGCCCTTGGGGTCGTTAGTCTGGTAAACACCTATGGAACTATGATTCCCTTGGTGAACCTTTAATGTATGGTTTGACTAATGTAAGAGAAAAATAATTGTCTCCACATTGGCAAACAGATACCATACCGGGACTTTCACTCCTTCTGTGTGACTTGCTTGGGGCCAGAACATGACATCTCCAACTGTCATTTTTGTGCTTGCGTTGATAGCAGAACCTTTACGCATAGGGCAGAGATTCTAGCTAGGCATCTTAGTGAGTCATCAGGCCATCCATATACAGTGGCGTCCACTAGTCGAGCTGAAATAGATCTTAGGCAGAGAAAGGAAAACCAAAAAACTCTTTAGGTTTACAGCCTCAGATGATGCTCACTTGCCATTGTGCGTATTGTATTTTAATGGGAAAATGTTAGAAACTGTTAGTTTTCTTTTCTGTTAATGTATGTCGGTCTGTGTATTAAGTGATAATTTAATAAAGGTGTTTAAAAAAAATAAGAGATTTATCACTGCTTGGGTAGATGTTCATTACATTGATCATTGTTGCAGTAGCCTTAGCTATACGAGTCATACCCTGCCAAGGATATAATAGCTGGCCAGATTCCAAAGCTTTAGAGCACCTTTCACAAGCCCAAACCATCAGTCAGCTCCAGCTGAGCCAACCACAAAGACAGGTTTGGGAGCCAAGCCCATCAGGGCTTTCCTGCCATTAAAGAGAGAGCTTCTCTGCTGGCTTTCGAGAAAAGGAAAACCTTCCACATCAAAATATTTTGTTTTATTGTGCTTTCCTATTTTGAAAAATTATTTTTAAGCCAAGAGTTTCCTTTAATAGACCGTCACTAGACATAGTTTAGTTTATAGTTTAGTACTAGGCTAACTGCCCTTGTGGGCCATTTTTAAGCCTAGCCAATTACCCCAAGTGAGAATCAAATCCTGAACCTTGTGTCTGTAAGGTAAACACCTTAACCATTATGTCAACCTCCCCCACAAAAGTACATAACTGTACTTTTAAACAGGTTCACACTTTTTTCCTGTCTGTTTAAAAGTTATTTAAAGTAATTGAAAATGATTCTTTTCTGTGGAAATTTTTTTTTTAATTATGGGGGCTGACAAAGTGTTTTAAAGTGCTTTCTCCCAAGTTTGTGTGAAAAAATGACTTCAAAATCTGATGATGTCAGTCTTCATTCTATCCTCACAAATGGGTTTGTTTCAGACAGTTGATGCTAGAGCTCGCAGTCAGCAGATCTTTTGAGATTCTCCCTTACCTACAATGCATCTTGCCAAATACCTCCGATCTCGTTTTCCGCTTCTAGCTAATGGACGTGGTTTACCAGTCTTTGTCGAGCGATTAGATGAGTACAGTTTATTTTTTCTTAATACTCTTCCACCAACAGTTTTTTCTCTATAGCTTACATTATACCCTTTTAATGCTTACTGTTTTTACTGTATATACTGTCAAACTTTTCTGTTTTTCTCCCTTGCCCTTACGACTTTGTCATATTTTCGACATACCATTGTTAATATTCCCTTGCTTCTCCTCCTTCTTCTCTCTTGAATTTGAGGGTTGTAATCTTTTTCTTTACTTTTCTTCACTCTCCCTCCTTCTTATGACCTGGTCGTACGTCCGATTACCATTAGTGGTTGTCCTTTTCCTTCCTTCCTTCAGCCTGTTAAAAAACAAAAAAATTACTTGCTATTTTCTTCATATTCTTGCCATTTTTTTCTTTAGTCATTATAGAAATAATGAGTGACAAACCTGCAGGATTCAAAAAATGTTCCAAATGCGGACATAAGTTGCCTATCTCAGACGCACACTCCCTTTGCGTACACTGCCTGGGTCTATTGCACCTACAGGAGGATTGCTCGATTTGTCACGGATTCAATCCACTAGTATTAACAGACTGTAAAAATAAATTAATATTAAAAGGTCTCCTTCCATCTTACTTTGGAGATGCCATATCCCACTCTCCAAAGTTGAAGCCCTCCACATCGTCAAAATCCTCTTCTGACTCCTCAAGAAAACAGACTGCTAAACTTCCGGTCTCAACCCCCAGAACAGAGAAAGACAAAACTCTCAGATCTCAGTGTGGCTTCAGATCCTATGACCTCAAAAAAAAAAAAAAAACAGTGGCTCCGGCTCTGTCAAAGTTGGATCAGACACAACCACTCAATGAGAGGCAACTTTCAGAAATTCTGTATATTACCCTTGCACTAGATACTGTCCATCAGTTGACCCAGTACCATACAGGCTTCCATCTCCTTTTCTGCAGAGACCAGCATCCCCCTCCATTTATTCTGCTCTTTCTTCTAGAAGTCTCACAGAAGAAGATGTGGAAACAGTGGTGAGGAAGATTCTGTCGGCTCAGGGGCAGATTGGTCTTCCCTCAGCACCTACCCCTCTGGGTCAGGTAGTCTGATCTTTCACCACACCACCCATGCAAGTTCTTCCTCTGACTCCATCTGCTTTCTTAGAGTTACAGGACCCCAGTCATCCAGATTCATCAGTCTTGGATTTGAGGATCTCCGTATCATCGGATCCAGCATCTTCTTTGAGACCTTCTATCTTTTTGTATCAGGATCTTCTTTGAGACCTTCTATCTTTTTGGGTCAGGAGAGCTCTCGGACCTGAAGCTTGCCTTCTGGTTCCGGGGTGCAGCATTCGACTCCAAAGTTTTTCAGAGCCATCTCTGTTCCTCGGCACCTCAGCAATAGACAGCTCGGCTCCAGCTTCTTCCTTAGGGATGGATCCGACGGATCGGAGAGGCAACAATTCGGAAACCCGCTTTCTTGGTTCAGAGCCTCTCTCTGGGTCCTTTGAGGCTGTGAAAAAAGTGTTCGCTGACTCAGCAGCTGTGACAGAGCCTTCCCACTCAGATCCCACCCATTCCATGATGTCCCAGCATCTGGAGCCTCAACTGCTGTCTCCACGGGACATCCTGTACTGAAACCTCAGGTTTCCTCTCAGGGAATTGTGATTTCCTCTTCCGAGACTTCCCCAGATCATCCCACTGAGGAAGTACACAGGAAAAGGACATTCCAGAGGAAGCACCTACATTCCCCGCAGGAGTCTGTTACCGATGACATGGATTTCGACAAAGGCAAAGGGTCCCCACGGTCACCTCCTGAAGATGTCCCCTTTGGGGACATACTAGAGATCCTGAAACAGAGAGGTGGCTGGCATCCTCTAACCCTATGCTGGATGAATCCATTCTCCAAGAGGCTTACGGTACAGGACTCTACTTCCTGGGTGACTTCGCCCACTGATGAGCTCTTGGATATGATCTCTAAGCAGGCATGGAGGAGGCTGACTCTATAGAGCCAATACCTTGGAGACCAGACAAGATAATGGCACCACCTGCGGACAGACAGTTTTGGGGAAAAGGGGTTCCAGTTGATGCCATTGTCTTTATGATGGCCACAATGAAGGAACTAGCCGATGAAAGTTACACTGTTCATCCTCCAACAGGGAGTCGGAGGCGATGGGCAGACTTGGGGAAGCATGTCTTTGCTTCAGCAACCCTTGCATTGCAACCACTAACTATCTGGCACTTTTGTTAGACTTCCTAGAGATTTGACTAAAGAGTTATCAAATACTCTTTTAGGATCCGTATCTGCAGAAGTTAATGATTCCGTAACTTCTCAGTTGGCAACCCTACAGACTATTTCCTATAACTCCATAAGGTTAATTTCCAGCATTGCGGAAGAGATGCCTAGAACGGTGGGTTCAGGCATTTCCATGAGGAGGTATGCCTGGATGCACTTATGCAACTTTGCGGAGCCATTTAAGTCCAATTTCATCAGCGCTTCCTTTGACAGGACTACCAATCTGATATTGTTAATCCTCATTCATTCCTTACGTGTGGGTATCGGTTCTGACCTCGGAACCACGCCGGCCATCTTTCAAGCTTGCGTCAGCTGCAAACTCTCGAGCTAAAACTCTTACCCAGAATTCCCCTCTCACCTCAGATTTCATTTGCCGCATCGCCATTCAGTCGTGTCAAGCTACTTCTCTTGAGCTAAGTACAGTATTTTTCTTCATATTAAGTTCTATGAGGGCTTTTTTTTTCGCAAAAAAGTTATTAGATATATCTTACCTTATCGCATTTAGTGACTACCCTTTTTCAAATCCTTTTCAACTCCTTTCCTCTCTTTTTGCCGCGAGGTAATTACTTTATTACCATCATTGGTAAACCCCTTTTCCTTCTTACCTTCGGGTATTTCTTGTACCATTGCTGGTATTTTTCTGTTTTTTTCTTCCTTTCCTTAACTAACATGACAGATAAAAAAGGTAGCCCAGGGTTTAAAAGATGTTTAGATTGTGGCCGTAAATTACCTACTTCAGATGCACATTCCCTGTGTGTCTATTGCTTGGGTGTGCCTCATTTAACAGTTGACCCACCTTGCAGGATTTGTAAGAATTTCTCTAACAGGATGTTAATTGAGAGAAAAAATAAATTAATATTGAAGGGGCTACTTAAATCTCCGTTTTCAAAGGCTATTTCTGGGTCGGAGGCTTTAACCCCTCCAGGATCCAATAAGAAAGAGTGATGAACATAAAAAGGCCAGGTCTCTTCCTTCATCCCCAGCTGGGGACCCTCAGGAACCGAGACCCAAGAAAGCTAAGCTTTCCAGTTCGGATTTGACTTCTTCGGCTCCAGCGCTTTTGGTGTCTAGACCTTCGGCACCAAGGCAGTCGGCACCATCTGCGACCTCAGCACAGACTAGTGTGCCCCATACCAGGTCCGTACCGAGGAGCTCCTCAGTTCAGACTCCCTTACCATCACCGACTGTCCAGTAGATGCAGACTGTTATAATGTCGATGGATGTTTCGAAGCCCATTTCCTTTTCGGCTCCAACAACTTACCCGGCACCGACTACCCTCACGGTACCGACCATTCAGCTTTCGTCACTGATGTTTTCGGCTCAGGCCTTAGTGCTGACAACCGCTTCAGTACCGACCTCATCGTCTATGCAGACCATGCCTTTGGCACTGATGATTTCCTTGGTGCAAACACCAGTAGTTCAGTCTATTACAGCTCCGTTGTTCTCAATGCAGACCACCTCCATGGTGGGCACCGAGTTTGCTCTGTCCTTGGATAGACCTGACTCTCCCTCAGCCATGTCCATGAAATCCGCTAGAAGCCTCTTTGAACACAATGTGTTGCGTCTTGTGGATCAAGTGCTTTTGGCCAGAAGTATTCCACCCCCCAGGACCTATCCTTCCTCAGGCGGTGATCACCCTTTACCAAAGAGCCCTACTTATTCTCCTCCTTCATTGCCTTTGAAGCCCCTTGATATAGCACAGTCTTCCCCCACTATGGTTCCTTTTATGGACCTCACTAAGGAGCCGCAGTTGCCTTTGTGGCAGGAGAGTCTTGTCACAGACCAGGATGTCAGCTGTGGGGTACATACTTTGGCGTTTCTCAGCCATCCAGGGACTCCGAGTCGGCAGGCTGAGCCACTTAGGCGAGGGGTGACCCCTGCCCTGGGTCCCCTTCCCTCTTCAGGTGGACCGGCCTTCCAGCTTATGGGGAAGGCTCTGGCGTCAGTTGACGATCCTGTGCTATCATTCTCCCCGCCCTCCTCTGGACCGCAATGTACACAAGCCGCTCCTAGCAGACACCGGGCACAAGGGCCTCAGGACATACTCCCACAGGAGACCCCTTTTGAGCTGTCTTCCCCAGCTTCTCCCTCTGAGGAAGATCATCAAAACAGCTTGTGCAAGAGGAAGCACATGGACTCCACAGAGGAGTCCCTTACTGAAGACACAGACTTTGATGATGGGGAAGGGTCCCCTCTATCACCCTCTGAGGTATCCTTTGGTGATATCCTTGAAATCCTTAAACAGAGAGGTGACTGGCAGCCCTCCAACCCGACCTCTGAAGTGTCTGTGTTCCTGCAGGCCTTTTCGTGCCCAACCCCCTACCTCCTGGGTTACTCCACCTGCCGATGAACTTGTCCGGCTCATCGTGCTGCGTGTGAAAGGCTCCTGACACCGTTGAGGTCATTCCCCAGTGGTCAGATAAAATTTTCTCCCCTCCAGCTAGTGACCCCCATTGGTACAAAGGTCTTCCTGTAGATGCTTTGGTGGTGGCGGCCGCAACTAAAAAGGGCCTGGCGGAAGAAGAAAGCCAGACTGTCCATCCGCCCAACAAAGAGTCCCAGGCTCTGGACAGAATAGGAAAGGGTACTTTTGCATCAGCGACCTTTGCCGTCAGGTCCCTGAACTATATGGCACATTTTAACAGGCTTTAAAGAGACTTAATTTCTAAGCTCTCTGAAACTTTGGCTGCAGCTGTGTATGATGAGGTCAGTGACAAAGTGGCCTCTCAGGTAGCTACTATTGAATTAGATATCTTACTCCTACATGCGCCTGATATCTCACGCATCAGAAGGAGCAGCTAGAGCGGCGGGTTCAGGCATTGTTTTGAGATGACATGCCTGGATGCCCTTGTGTAATTTCACAGAACCCTTCAAGGCTTCCTTTCTCAACGCTCCCATCGAACCCTCGTCATTGTTCGGACCCAAGGTTAAAAGCACACTGGCCAGATATGAACAAGATGATAAGACCCTTTCTGCTGTGGATGTCCATTATTCTTCCCCTCAATGGGCTTTCTCCAGAAGCCAGAAGAGTGGGAAGATATGGCACAAAAAGTCTCAAGGTTCTTTCTGTGACACACAGGCCGAGTTCTCCCCTAGAGGCAGAGGGGGAAACTCTCAGGGAAGACGCTCCTTTCAGGGCAGAGGGGGTCCGCATAACCAGGGTTCCAGGGAGTTTTTCCCTGGCCAATCCTACCAGCGCTCCCGAAGAGCGGCCCAACTTATTTCCTCTGGAAGTGGTTGGGGGTCGTTTCTCTCTGTACCCTTCTGCCTGGCTAACCATTACTACCGATTCTTGGGTACAAAGGATAATAACCAGAAGGTTATCATATCCCCTTCGATCTTTGTCCCGCTCTTTCAACAAGCTTACCCGACGTTCCACCCAGTCAAAGGGAAGAAGCAGCATTAGAGATTTCAAAGCTGCTAAGAAAAAGAGTCATCCAAATAGTTCCTCCAGACCAGATAGGATCTGGATTCTACTCAAGATCTCAGTGTATTGAACAAGTTTGTAAAAGTGCAGAAATTCCAGATGGTCACAATACAGTCTATCCTTCCGCTTTTGGAAAAAGATGATTGGATGTGCTTGATAGATCTTCAAGATGCGTACTGCCACATAAAAGAGAACAGACCATCAAGAGGATTCCTTCGCTTCCATGCGGGAGCCAGTCATTATCAGTTCAGAGTACTGCCCTTCAGACTCTCTACAGCCCCCAGAGTGTTCACAAAATGTGTGGTAGTCGTCACAGCTCACTTGTGACTACAAGGATTCCAGGTGTTTCCATACCTAGATGACTGGTTCATCTCCGCCCCCACTAGACATCTATTGGAAGAAGCCCCTGCATACTCTCTCCTCACTGCAGAAAGGCTAGGCATAACCATAAACTGGCAAAAATCCAGTCTCACCCCATCTCAGTCCACTACAAAGAATTGCAGAGCATCCTTTCCCAAACACAGAATTCTAAGGATAAAGCAGCAACTGATTCCAATCCTTTCAAGAGAGAAATCCACAGCTTATTCTGTTCTCCAGTTTTTGGGTTCCATGGCAGCCTCCATTACGATTGTCCCCCTGACCAGGTTTCGCATGAGGCTTCTGCTCACACAATGGTATCCCTTTCAGTACCCTCTTTCAGCCAAGATTCAGGTAACTCACAGGTGCAAACAAGATCTAAATTGGTGGATGGTGCACAGTCCGTCACAATGGTCTCGCCCCTTCTCCCCCAGCAAACCAAGGCTATAGTTACCATGGACGCCTCCCTGATTGGGTGGGGGGGACTATTTCAGGGACAGACAGTCCAAGGTACTTGGTCTGAAATGGAGGCCCATCTGCATATAAATGTTCTAGAGCTGAGGGCGGTGCTTCTGGCATTGCAAGCATTCCATCTCCTGCTGCCGACTGGAACTTTTGCGATACAATCAGACAACATGGCGGTAGTCTGGTACATAAACAAACAAGGTGGAACCAAATCTTACCCATTCTGTCAAGAGGCCATGAGGATATGGCAATGGGCGATGGCTACGAACCGCTTTCTTCTAGCAACACACATTCCCGGGAGTTCCAACGTGATAGCAGACAGACTCAGCAGGTGTATTCTACAACCTCACGAGTGGTCCCTGAATGGCTTCATAGCAGCGGAGATCTTCAACCGTTGGGGTCTTCCTTGCTGCGACCTCTTTGCGTTCCCGACCAACTACAAATGCAGCAACTATTTCGCCCTGATTCCCCCTCCGGGACAGTCACCCAGGGACGCTGTAGTCCACGATTGGCCCTCGGGTCTGCTTTATGCATTTTCACTTCTCCCCCTCTTTTCCCAGTTTCTGAAGAAAGTTCGATGGTTGAAGAGCAAAGTAATCCTCATAATACCATATTGGCCTCATCAGATTTTGTTTCCTTTCCTTTGGCCTCACCTGATAGATCAACCATGGATTCTCCATCCAACCTCGGGGTTGATCTTCCATACGCAGAATCTGATTCACCCCAACCTGAACAGCCTGAAGCTCACAGATTGGCTCCTCCAATTCCTTTGATTGCCAGGCAGAATGAGCTTTCTTTGCCAGTATGTAACATTCTTATTGCATTTAGTCTTCCACCAGAATTACATATCTCAGCAAGTGGAAAAGATTTACTTTTTGGCTGAAAGAAAAACATGTAGATCCTTTTTCAGCACCAGTGTCGATAGTACTGGAATATCTGTCTACCCTATTTCAGTCCGGTCTATCTGCCTCTACCATTAGAGTTCATTTGGCTGCAATATCTAATTTTCATTATGGTGTCCAAGACTGTTATGTCACACAAGTTATGCAAGACCTTCATAAAAGGTGTGAATCATCTAAGACCCCCCCCCCCCTTTAGAGAACCTCCTCAACCATGGGACCTGTCATTAGTCCTACAAGCTTTGACAATGCTACCTTTCAAACCAGATGCTTCTTGCGACCATAAATATTTGTCATGGAAAACCTTGTTTTTGGTCGCCATTACTTCTGCCAGACGTATCTCTGAGGTTCAAGCCTTATGCATCAAGAGACCATATTTGATTTTTCAGAGAGATAGAGAGTCATTGAGAACTAATCCTTCCTTTCTGCCAAAAGTGATCTCTGAAATGTCCATTAATCAAACCATTGAATTGCCAGTTTTCTTCCCCAATCATTCAAACAGAGGAGAGTATTGCCTACATACCCTAGACATTCACAGGCAAATTTGCTTCTACTTGAACAGGACTAAGGCTTCTCGGAAATCAGACCAGTTATTTTTGGCCTATTCTGGGCCTAGATTAGGATGTGCTGTTGCTAAGGTCACATTGGCTAAATGGTTAAAAGACTGCGTGATCTTCATTTATAGACAACGTAATATTCCATTACCTACTACCATAAAGGGTCATTCTACAAGGTCGGTGGCAACTTCTGCTGCCTTCCATGCCAGAGCCTCTTTACATGACATTTGTGCACCTGCAACTTGGGCTACTCCTCATACCTTCATCAATCATTACAAATTGGATTTGGCCTCCAGGGGAAGAACATCTTTTGGTTCTATGGTGCTCAGGAAAGTCCTTCCATGAGAGCCTCCCAGGAATAAAGGTAGCTGGGGACTCTGTCCCACACTAAAGGAATAAACGAGGATTAACAATATCAGATAAAGAAGTTATGTCTTACCATAACGTTCCATCTGTATTGTTGATCCTCGTTCAGTCATTACGACCCTCCCTCCTTCCTCCTCCTGTGGCTTCTAGTGAATCTCACCATCCGGTTCTGTTAGGTAATTTGACCAGAGGTAGCCTCTACCTACTTTTGACTTGCATACTCAGTCTGGGGTAACAGGGAGAGGGGAATTATGGGTAAGCGTTTTAGCTCGAGAGTTTGTAGCTGACTCGAACTTGGAAGATGGACAGCTCTGTTCCGAGGTCGGAACCGATACCCACACGTAATGATTGAACTAGGATCAACAATACAGATGAAAGTTATGGTAAGACATAACTTCTTTTTTTTGGCCTTAAAGTGAAAGAAATGCTCTCCAGGTATGAGAAAGATGGTAAGATCTTGTCTGCCATAGGTATACATTTTTAGGCCCCCGGAGATCTTTCTCCAGGAATCAACAGAGTGGCCAAAAAATGTGGTTCAAAAAATCCCAAGGTCCATTCCATGACATATGTGGAGAAAGTGCTCCCTGAGGCAGAAGGAGGAACTCCAATGGATGTCATCTCCCTCTTGACAGAATTGGCCTGGAACACCAGGGTTCATGAGAATCTTTCTTCAATAAACCCTACCGGTGCTCCTGAATGGAGGCCCGACTGTCCACCTCTGGAGACAGTTGGGGGAAGATTGTCCCTTCATGAGAGAGCCTAGCTAGAATTAACAAAAGATACTTGGGTGCAGAAGATTATATCCAGAGGTTATACAATACCATTTTCCCTTCCACCCCCAATTCACAGGAAAATCCCCGATATTCCACCCAGTCAGAGAGATCAAGCAGCAATTCAAATTCAAAAGCTGTTAGAGTCATCCAAGAGGTCCCACCAGGCCAGATAGGATTCAGAACTTAATCAAGGTTCTTTTTAGTACCAAAAACGACAAGGAACTGCAGAACAATCTTGGATCTCACAAATCTAAAGAAATCTGTGTGTCAACCAAATTCTGGATGGTCATGGTTCGGTCCAGTCTCCCTTTTCTGGGCAAGGACAATTGGATGTACTCGATAGATCTCCAGGACATCTACTATCACATAAAGATGAACAGGCACTTCAAAAAGCATATACACTTCAGGCTGGGAGCCACTTATTACCAATTCAGAGTACTGCCTTTTGGACTCCCCACAGCCCCAGGGTGTTCACCAAATGCATGACAGTAATAGCAGCACACCTCACACTGCAGGAATTCTGGGTGTTTCCTTACCTGGACGACTGGCAAGAGATCAGGATGTTCTTCGTGTTTCACTGTTGCAGTCATCGCACTTGGGTAATCTGCCTGCAGGTAGCCCTTAGTCGGCCCGAATACCAGAGTCTTGGGATTTCTGAGTCGGATGCTGTCGCCTCTTCCATGACGTCAGGTCATCAGGGGTATAAAACATGCATCCGATGCCATTACATCAGTCTTTCTTGCCGAGAAGGAGCCCGAAGCAGAAGCAGTTCACAAGTGCCGGTTGGCCACTACCTGAAATTTTCGGTTTTTTTTTGAGTTTCAGACCTGAAGTCTTCTAAAGCTAAGTACCCTGTTGGGGATTCTGTATTCTTGCTCTAACCGATGTCAGAAAAAATAATTGTCTTGCCTGTAGAAAGCAAATACCTCACAGAGATTTTCATTCTTACTGTGTCACCTGTTTAGGCCCAGACAACGACGTCCCTAGCTGTCGGTTTTGTGCCTTGTTTAACGCCCGAACTATTTGTTGTCGGGCTATTTTTGTAGCTAAATTCTTTTGCTCTCGTTCTCTGCATTCCGAATTGGCTTCGGTAAGCCATTTGACTACCGATCTTCTGAAAAAGAGCTAAGACAGAGACAGACTGCATAGGTCAAAAACTGCCGATGACGCTTCCGTTAAGCTTCTCGCCAGTCCGCCGGTACTCATTGAGGCACCTTTGCAGCCCCTGATACCCACTTTTGCAGATTCGCAGGCCTCTACTGAGACAAATTCAGAGTCCGGTATGTCGCGAGATGCTTCTTCGACTATGGAACCTGCGGATGTCTCTACCTTGGATGGGTCCGGAGCCGCTGTGCAGATACTGGTTTCCGAGGGTGTATTCCGACCTACCGATATTCATATTAAACCGACAACTTCATTTCCTACTAAAACTACCGAGTTTCTAAGGCCTAGAGTTTGCACTACGCCTAGAAAATCGATGTCCAAAACACATGCTCATTCTCCCATGCCACAAAAACAAATGCTTAGAATGACTGAAGACCTTATTTCTCTAATTAGGGGAAGCCAGCATTCCCCTGCCAAAAGACAAAGAATTGAATTTCTTTCTGATTCTGCAGACCAGGAGTCTGATGACTGATCCTTCTGATTATCAGGACATACCCTTATCTACCTATTAGGATTCAGATGCAGAGGAATCCATTCCCTCTGCCTCCCCTCCAGAGGATTTCTCTTTTGGTGAAACCTTGCATACCTTAAGAGAGCATTTCCGCTGGGAATGCCAGGATTATCCTCAGTCCAAAAAGAGACTCAGGGAGTTTTTAGATTTGCCTCCGCATAGGCCTCTAGCTATGCCCCCTGTCCTGGATATTGTAGACGATGTCTTCTTGGAGTCCAGTCTTATTCCTGACACCTTACTACCAGCTCCTAGAAAACCTGACCGGTACTACAGAGTACCTGATTCTCACAAATTTCTCTTTAAGAATCCTAATGCGGATCCAGAGACCATTTCCCAGGGACCTAAAGGCATTAAGGCTACTACAGTCAAAAACCCTACCCCTTCAGACAGAGATTCTAGAACTTTAGACAGATGGGGTAAGAAGGGATATACCTCTGCAACTCTTGCCATCAAGGCTTTGAATTGCCATTTTCACATGTTGAAGTACCAGTGACATATTATGGAACTAATTAAACAAAAAATGGTGTTACTTCTAGATTGTGCAGAAAATAAAGATTTACAAGAGTTTAATGCATTCTGCAAACTAAGTTAGTAAACATACTTTGCAATGTGGGTTTGATGCCTTAGAAGCATCTTGAAGGGCTGCTGTCACTGGGTCTGTACTGAGAAGGCATGCTTGGGTAAAAGAACAAGTCTTGCCTGACCATGTCAAAGTAAAATTACTAGATGCTCCATTAAATCAGGAGCATTTGTTTGGCACAAAAGCAGAAGAAGTTTTTAAAAAGATGGAAGAAAAAGCTAAATCTATGCAAACAGTCAAAGATTTCTTACAGGTGCAGCCACCTAGATTCAGTGGGCATTGGCCTTCAGAAAACCAGTCCTTTCCAGTCCCTCTCAGGCCTTCTCAGTCCAAACCCAGGGGAAACAGACCACCAAGACTACAGTCTCAGGGTATGCAGAGATCTAAACAATGGAGTGTTTCCACCTAAAAACGAGGGAGTGGTAAGCCACCCCCTTATGGAAAAAGTTTACAATGACTTTCCAATTATCCTTCCCAGCCATGCCCAAGTACTTGCGCCCCTAGGAGGAAAACTTGCCCTTCATGCAAAAAACTGGATGTCCATTACTCAAGACCAATGGGTTCTAAACATTGTATCCCAGGGATACAGATTCTACTTCCACTCATTGCCAACACCAAACGGGTTGCCAGACCTCCCTCCAAACCAGTGGGCAGAGGCTCAAAAGCAAGTACTTTCCTTTCTCCATATCAGGGCTATTCAACCTGTTCCAGTAGAACAAAGGGGACAGGGTTTCTACTCCAGACTGTTTAAAATTCAAAATGCTTACACTGCAACAGTTTCTTCCTATGCTAGCCAAGGATGCCTGGTTAGTCACTCTAGACTTAAAAGAAGCTTATCTGCACATCCCCATAAGGGAGTCTTGCAGGAAATATCTGCATTTCAAGGCAGGCTCTATGCACTATCTTTTCTCTGCACTTCCCTTTGGCTTATTTACTGCGCCCTGAGTATTCACAAAATGCCTGGCTCCAGCGATTGCATACTGCAGGCAGAGAAATATTCAAATCTACCCATACTTGGACGATTGCCTGATTCGGGCGGACAGTCAAGAATTGCTACTTCATCACCTGGCATTTGTAAAAAGACTTCTAACTTCACTGGGATACAGCATCAATGAAAAGAAATCACAACTGGTACCCAGCCAACAAATTGTATTCCTGGGAGCAAGCTTGAACACAACTTCCCAGGTGGCATTCCTCACTCCAGAAAAGCAGGTCCATTTGACAAACTATTTCAAACTAATGGCCAACAAAACCCAGCTATCTGCAAGGAAAATACTGCAAGCCCTAGGGTTCATGGCCTTATGCATTCTGCTAATTCCATATGCAAGACTGCATATGAGGAAACTTCTGTGGTACTTAAAAAGTCTCTGGTGTCAACATTCTCAGGACGTGGAAACAGTGATTCCTATCATACCTTGGCTTAAGGGCAGAGTTCCTTTGGTGGGCAGAAGCGTGCAACCACAACAAGGGACTTCATTTCACTGAACCCTTCGCCACCCAAACTCTGACAACAGACGCATCAGACTATGCATGGAGAGCTCACATGGCAGGCAAATGCATTCAAGGCAAATGAAACCCAGAACACATTCCCCTGCATATCAGTCAAAAATAGATGCTAGCTGTACAGAATGCTCTGACAGTCTTCAAATACCTTATCCTTCCAGGACAGCTCCTGATAAAGACAGACAACACCACAGTTATATGTGGTACATAAACAAGCAGGGCGGGACTCATTCTTACCCACTCTGCAGGTTAGCCATGGCTCTGTGAAACACAGCCTTGAGCATCCAAGTGCACCTAGTAGCTCAATTCCTGCCAGGCAAGCAAAATTCACTGGCAGACGACTTAAGCAGAAATCTACTGGACCCTCACAAGTGGAACCTGGAACCCAACTCATTCAAACTTCTAACCCAGAGGTGGGGAACTCCAGAGGTGGACCTTTTTGCCTCCCCCCAAAACCACCAATTGAACAAATGTTGCACCAGGAACCTTCAAAGTAGAGCCTGGAAGGTGGACGCCCTATCCTTTACATGGGAAAACCTCTCAATTTATGTCTTCCCTCCTCTCAAACGTGCTACTCAAGATCAAACATTACAGGCCAAGGGCAATCCTTATTGCACCAGACTGGCCATGCCAGTACTGGTACCCAGTTTTACGCAGTCTGATAGCAGTGCCACCCTGGCACCTACATCAGACACCTTCCCTGCTGTCTCAGCAGGAGGGACAGATTTTGCATACACAGCTGTAAACCCAAAACCTTGCAGCCTGGTTTATCCCATGCATACACCACCAGAATCCCTCATCAAACAGGTGCTGGATGTCATCCTTGAGGCCATAAGGCCTAGTACTAGGAAATCCTATGCTGAAAAGTGGAAAAGATAGTCACTCTCAAGGAAAGGACACAGTTGTTCCCAACTTACCTCAAATCCTTGATTACCTAGCAGAGCTGCTCCACAGAGGCCTATCCTTCTCATCCATTAAGATTCATGCCTCTGCCATCTCAGCTCATTATAATACTGAGCCTCCTCTCTTTTCTCATCCTGTCATCAAGCAGCTCCTGAGAGGAGCTAACAATTTAAGGCCCCCTGGGAGAGCTCACACCCCGGCCTGGGACCTTAACTTTGTACTGGAAAAGCTCACACTTCCCCCTTTTGAACCTGCTGCTTCAGCAGAGTTAAAATTCCTCTCTTGGAAAACAGCCTTACTTCTAGCTATTACTTCAGCAAGAAGTGTGTCAGAGTTACAGGCACTAATGGCGGTGGAGCCCTTCATTATTTTCCATGCTGGCAGGATTTTTCTCAGGACTAACCCTTTTTTATGCCCAAGGTGGTATCTAGTGTGGCTTTAATCCAATCCACCATTTGCCAACCTTTTTCCCTAATCCTCAGAATAGAGGGGAAAGGATCCTGCACTCCTTGGATGTGCACAGACAGCTCAGGTTCTACCTTGACAGGACTAAGCCTTTCCGAAAATCTGACCAGCTACTAGTCAGGTTTGCTACAGGGGCAGAGGGCAAGGCCATTTTGTAGCAAACCATTTCCAAATGGATAGCACACTGCATCCATTTCTGCTACAAGCACCTTGGAAAACCAACCCCTCTGGGGATCAGGACTCCTTGCACTAGAGCTACTTCAACCTGTACAGCATTTTTCAGGGGGGTCCCCACCAGGGACATCCTGGAAGCTGCAACCTGGAGTTCTGCACACACCTTCACCAAGCATTATCACTTACCAATATTTTCTAAATCCAGAGCTGGATTTGCTACAGCAGTCTTACAAGGCCTGCTAGCCAACCCCAACATTTCTTGACTGCCTCCACCCTTCCTCAGCTTTGGGACTCAACCCAAGTGTGATGACTGCAACAGGGAAACACGAAGAACATAGTACAGTTGTATACACTTAGCATAAATGTAGATGTCGAGTGTATTCACTGTTGCAGTCCTGGTTTCCCTCCCTCCACCCCCCCTGGTTTTCTGTATCCTTTTTCCTTATCCTCTTTATGGCCAGCTTTTATGGCAGGGGTATTTACATTTTACTGGAGGTATTCCACACCATGTAATAGCTTCGTATTTTGGGGGCTCCTGACATCTAGGGCAAGAAAAACTAATGTAATGGCATCTGCTGCATGTTTTATACCCCTGACGACCTGATGTTATGAAAGAGGCGACAGCATCCGACACAGAAATCCCAAGACTCTGGTATTCAGGCCAATTGAGGGCTACCTGCAGGCAGATAACCCAAGTGTGATGACTGCAACAGTGAATACACTGGAATATTTACATTTATGGTAAGTGTACACAACTGTACTTTCTCCACACTTGTGCTCTCCTAAGAATAACCATAAACTACAACAAATCACAACTTCACTCAGGTCAGACATTAGAATTTATTGTTGCACTGCTCAGCACAAAGGTGGCCATTGCTTTCATTCCACCACATTGAGTTCTAACTATAAGGTTGTAGAAAATGCATCTATCTCAGCCTGCACAGTCCTTCAAACTCTGGGTCTTATGGCTGCAGCAATAACCTTAGATTCTCTGATCAGGTTTTACATGCAGATCCTACAGGGGATGCTGGCTACTCAGTGGTCAATCTTCCATCAGTGTTGTACCAGATAAAAATTACCAATACTTACAAAAAGATCGCTGTTGGTGGATCTAGTTCCATCAACTTGCTACATGGCCGTCCATTTATTCACCAGCAGCCAAGGCCATAATGACCACAGAGGCTTCCCAGATAGCGTGGGGGGCATTATCTGGAGAAGACAGTTCAGGGTACTTGGTCCCCTGAAGAGGCCAATTTGCATATAAATGTCCTAGAGATGAGAGCTCTGCTCTTGGTGTTATGAGCATTTCAAGATGTTCTTCCCTGTGGGACAATTGCAATTCAGACGGACAACATGTCAGTCGTCTGGTATATCAACAAACGGGGGGGGGGGGCATCTTACCCATTGTGTTGAGAAGTGCTCAGGGTCTGGCAGTGGGAGATGTCTTCAGACCGCTTTCTTTTAGCGATGCACATTCTGGGAAGATCCATTGTGATTGCAGGCAAGCTGAACAGGTGCATCCTACTTCCACATGAGTGGTCCCTCAACGAGAGAGTGGCGGACAAGATTTCCCATCAGTGGGGCCAGCCATGCCGTGATCTTTTTGCCTCTCCGTAAACAAGTGCAGCAACTAATTTGCCCTGATTCCCCCACATGGACAGTTAATGAGGGATGTTTTACTTTGCGAATGGCCTCCCAGTCTCCTTTATGCATTCTTACAACCCAGTTGATTCCAAAACTTCTGCAGAAAGCTGCCAGGTTGAAGAGTTCGACCACCATGGAACCTGGATCTACTCTGGACCTCCTTTCTCACCCGACAGGCATGTGACACCCCAATATTCTAAACCTCAAGCTGATCGCTTGGCTTCTCCAGTTCCCTTAGTAGCCAGGCAGTCTATGCTCTCATCTCCTGTCCGACATATACTTCTGTCTTCCCATAAACCCTCGACAAGGGAAACATCAAGTAAATAGAAAAGGTTTCCTATTTGGCTCAGCAACATAAACTTGACTCCTTTTCAACCTCTGTTTATCACATCTTAGATTTCTTTGCTCACCTTTTTCAGAACAGTGCTAGTACCTCAACCATTAAGGTACAGTTAGCAGCAATTTTAAATTACCATACAGTGCTGAATGGGCACACCCATTGCTTCTCACAAATTGAGCAAAGCCTTCTTGAAAGGGACAGTCTTTCCAAGGCCTCCTTTTAAATACCCTACTCCTCTGTGGAACTTGAATTTGATGCTGCAGTCTCTAACACAACTTCCCTTTGAACCAGCAGCTACATGTGACCTTAAATATCTTTCATGGAAGGCTATCTTCTTGTTTCCCATCACTTCTGCAAGAAGAATTTCTGAGATCTAAGTGTTGTCTTCTAAATCTCCTTACTTGTTTTTTCACAAAAATAGAGTGACCTTGCATACCAATCCATCCTTTCTTCCGAGGATGGTGTCAGAATCAAACATAAATAGTTCTATCAATCTGCCAGTATTTTTTCCTAAATTTACCAACAAAGGAGAATACATTTTGCATTTACTGGATGTTCATAGTCAGTTGAGTTTCTTTGTGCATAGAACAGAAAAAAAAACAGGAAAGTAGATCAACTGTTTGTTTCCTTTTCTGGACCAAAATTGGGAAAATCGGTTTCCAAAATTTCTCTGTCAAAGTGATTAACAAATTGCATCTCCTTTGTCTATAATAAACTGGGCATTCCTCTCGCACATCCCTTGAAAGCACATTCCACTAGATCTGCGGCTACATCCACAGTTTTCCAATCTAAAATGTCTATGAGTTATATTTGTGCAGCAGCAACTTGGGCTACACCTCATACTTTTATTACTCATTACAAATTGAATCTGGCCTGCAGATGTAGGGCATCATTTGGTTCAGTGGTGCTCAGAAATGTCCTTCCTTGAGTCCACCCTGGATTCAAGTAGCTAGGGATGGTGTCCTATTTGTGAGGATAGAATGAAGATTGACAACATCAGATAAATAAGCTATGTACTTAGCATAACGTTCCACCTGTGTTGTCAATCTTCATTCTTTCCTCACATCCCCTCCCACCTACCCTCGCCCATGACTTCTGGAAGAACAAGCAGTTACATGGTCTCTGAATGGATTCATTTGTATGTTTACATGACTATTGGATATGGCTTCCCATATTTCTCTGTCTTTTTACACTTTATAGCAGCAAATGAGATCTGAGGTATTTGGCAAGGTGCCATGTGGGTAAGGGAGAAGCTTGAGAGATCCATTGGCTGTGAGCTGTCGCATCGGCCGAGTTGGAGTAGATTGATCGGATCTGAACCCATTTGTGAGGAGAGAATGAAGATCGACAACACAGATGGAATCTTACAATAAGTACATAACTTCTTTTTTTTACTTTTTTACTAGCTCTTACTGCTTTTTTGGGGTAAACATGAATCAAGTTACCAGTCCTATGGCTGGTACTCTTTCCAGCCACAAAAATGAAAACGTTAAGCAGACAGCCTTTGCCACCATCGCAAGCTAATAATTTGCCACAGCTGCAGGTAGGTGGTTGCTGTGGCCATAGCATGTTCCTCAGACTACTCATCTTTTACCCAGGATCCCTCTGGTGTAGCACCCACAGCCACTGTGGACTGAGATTAGCCATGACCTCTACAGCTGTTGGGGTTCCCTCAGTGGGTAAGGGAGAACCACTGTTGTCAGTCCTAGGAGAGGGAACAGGAAGACTTCCCTGCTTGATCAGAATGTTGTGCTTATCCTAGTGGAAGCTGCTGCTTTTGCTATTAATAATACTTTTGGATCCATTTTTCCTGTTAAAAGGAAACAGAAAACTAAATATACGTGTACTCCTCAAATTTCCTTAGGAGTAGTTTACAAGGTCTGGCTCAGGGTTTAATTCAGGCTATTGATCACCCTTATAAAGTGGTTTCTGGTAAAAGAAAGAGGGATACTTTCTTCCACAGGAAAAAAAAAAGAAATAGATCTAGATCTATTCCTAAGGTTTTCCACTCAGATTTGTTACTGTGAGGAAATACCTCAGGATTTTGGGTTTACATGGCATCTATGATTCTCATAGTACCTCTGGCAAGACTCTGCATGAGAAGCATGCAGTTGTATCTGAAGTCTGTTTGGTCTTAGCATTGACATCCTTTGTCTTATCAAATCCCAGTACTGGGGTTTGTTAGAAGAGAAATCACTTGATGGAGACAGCAAATATATCTAAATCCAGGTCTCTGTCTTTCTCTCTCCCTCGCTGCACCAAAGTAGTCCATCACCATAGACAGCTCAGACTTTGAGTAGTTTCTGAAGAGATAAAAGTGGAAGGTGCATGATTCATCAAAGACAGATTCAAGCAAATAAATATTAGAGTTATTTACCCTGCTCGAGGTACTTGACTCTCTGAATCATCTTTGTTACTCTGGACTTAAAGTTGTTAGAGACAATACCACAATCATGTTCTACATCAACAAGTAAGGAGGAACCAGGCCGTACCTCCCTTTGCAGGCGAGCTTATTAGCGTGGGATATAGCAGGCACCCTACATTGTCAGAGCAAAATTGTGTTGCAAACAAGCTGAGCATGAGACCTTCCTGAATGTAAACTAGATTGATGGTCTTCCAAAAGTTGATCTATCTTTGGGGAACTCCTCAAGTAGACATGTATGCCTGCTGTCTGAGCAATCTGCTGGTGAGATTCTGCTCTAGGATGTCATCAAGACCTGGATGACAGATGCCTGAAAGAAGGCAGATGTATTTTCCTTTCCTTAACTGGAATGGTCTTGTTTGCTTTTCCACTGATATCCAGAGTGCTTCTGAAGATTCAGAGGAAATCCCCAAGAACAGTGGTTCTCCCTTCTCTGAAAATAGCCTTGGGTAATTACCACAAGCTCCCTCATACAATAGATTTACTCACAGTTTCAGAGGTGTTTGATATACCCTGATCCCAGTCAACTTAAACTGACTGCTTGGATGATGAGGTCTTAATTCCCTTTAGGTACCTGTTTTCTGTGGACATGTAGCAGGCACTAATGGAGACCAGAAACCCTACTACTACAAAATAATTTATTATCAAATGGAAAAGGTTTTCTAGTTAGTGCCAATAACATAACCAGCAGTCATTCATGTCCAGTTATTCACTGGTTTTACAATATATGCATGAGTTACTATCCTATGGCCTTTCTTAACTTCTCCATCAAAGTTCATTTATGGACCATTTCAGCATGTCTGCCCATGGATGCTCCTCTTGAAATGCATTCTAATGTCAAAATGTTTTTGAAAGGGTTTGTGCATAGATGCCTGGAGGAAAACCAGTGGTACCTCCTTGGGATCTTAATTTTGTGTTATAGAAACTAACACTTGCTCCATTTGAATCAGCTAATCTGGTTGTACTAGGCTAATGGCCCTGGAACTTTTACAAGCCTAGCTCATAGAATTACCTTGGCATCGTGCCACCCGACCTTAGTTCCTAGTGCCTCTGTCGAGTAGAGCCACTGGAGTGATCCCCGGGGTGAATTTTGCATTTCCCATCCACCCATCAAGGTTTCTGTTGAAGAGGGCCAGTGAGGTGCTCTGCTTGACATGTATGGGAAGTCTATTCCATAGCATGGGCAGTCTCTGGAAAACTGTTTTATTGATTGCTCTGACTTCTGCAAGAAGAGTATTTGAGTTGCATTATCTTATGGTGAGTCATCTGAATCTCATTTTCCATAGAGACAGGGTTTCTTTGAGAATTAGTCCTTTTATGCCTAAAGTGGTATCTGAGTTTACTCTAAGCCAAACTATCCATCTCCCTGTTCATTGGTTCATAGGAGGTTACTCGACTAATGGCGCTAGGGTCTTTATAAGCCTAGCTGTGTAATAACCTGAGTACCCTTATTGATCATAGTTAGATGGTCATTATTAGCAGAGTGATTTTGTGCTGAGCACTGACTGCCCCTATCCATGAGGTACATAGGTGCCCACCCCAAGGTGAATTTACGATCACCCATCCAGTTGTCAGGGTTACACTTGAATAGGTTCATTAAGGAGCTCTGCTTCACATAGAGTGGAAGCTTATTCCAGAGGAGTGGCGATGACTGGGAGATGTATCTGCCAGTCCAGCATGTTTTTGTTAGTGTCACAGGCTAGGTTGAGATCCCTGAAGTGAGTTGTTATTGTCCCATTTGATTTGTGGATGTGCAGTATTTCTATTAGGGCAGGGTCCAGACTGCCAGGCACAGGTTGCCTATCAGCAGGCTGTATGATACAGAGTACAGTGACAGGGTTTTCAGTCTTTCCATGTATGTCATGTTTTGGAGGCCCTAGATTCTTTTGGTGAGGGGGAGGGAGCCACCATGGACCCCAGGAACTACCGCCCCATTAGCCTGACGAGCCTGGTCTGCAAGGCCATGGAACGTATCATCATGGAACTTATAAACAAAGACATTGGTAATCTCCAAACTCTGGACCCCACCCAGTTCTGGTTTGTAAAAGGCAGATCATGTCTCCTAAACCTGATAGACTTCTTTAAAGCAGTCACCAAAGCCGTAGACAAGGGTAAGGTGGTTCACACAGCCTATCTAGATCTTGCCAAGGCTTTCGAAACCCCCCCCCACTCTGTAATTATTGATAAACTCACTAAACTAGATATAAATCCCTATGTCACAAGATGGGTTGCCAACTGGCTCGCTGACAGAACCGTCACTATGAAAGTAGCAGACTCCAAATCTGACTTCAGACCAGTGACAAGTGTAGTACCACAGGGTTCAGTCCTGGGTCCTCTCCTGTTTGGTATCTACTTCTCTGAAGTACAGGCTAACACAGAAGGTCTTTGGCAAATGAAGTTCACAGATGATTGCAAACTAAGAGCCATAATCGAAACACCTAATGATGTGGACATCCTACAAAAGGGCCTCACTGAGACAGATGTCTGGTGTCAAAGCCATGGCCTCAAGCTCAGTGCCAAAAAGTGCATTGTCATCCCCTTTGGTAAAAATTCTTACGCATAAACTACAACATAGGCGGTAGTATACTTAACACCAAAAGTGTGATAAGAGACCTTGGGACACAGGTGGACAGTAGTCTCTCCTTTGATAATCACATTGCCACACTAGTCAGGAAATCCTTCTACATGGCACACCTCATCACAAAAGGTTTCTCATCCAGAAAAAAAGAAGTTATTGTTCCCCTCTACTCATCACTCATTAGGCCCATTATAGAGTACAACGCTCCTTTTGGTATGTTCCTCACAAGACATCTACAATAACTGGAAAGGCCGCAGAAATACCTCACAAAGAGGATTACCGGCCTCAAACAGATGCCTTACGCAGACCGTCTCAAAAAACTCCAGCTTTACTCCGTCGCATATCGCCTACTCAGAGGTGATCTCTGCCTAACATACAAAGCTATGTCAAACCCAGAGCTGTTGGACATGCTCCCACTTAAAGAAGTCCCAATCCCTCTGCACTACACGCTCTAGAGACCTAAACCTTGTCACCACAATAAACAGAACATGCCGGAGGGATAGATTCCTGTCCCAGAGACTTCCCATACTCTGGAATAAACTACCTATCTATATCAAACAAAGCTCCTCATTAGTACTCTTCAAGAAAAATCTTGATGATTGGATGGGAAATAGGAAATTCACCCCAGGGATCACTTCTGTGGCTCTGCTAGACAGTGGTGCAGGAAAATAATTTTCTTGGGTGGCAAAAGCCAGGGTACCTTTTTGGCTGGGCTTGTATAGGCCCTAGGGCCGATAGCCTAGTACCTACCTGTGAACCTATGAGAAGCCTCTGTGGTCTCTCCATTTGCTGCAGGTGTCTGGTGAGGTACATACAGAAGGGAGTATTGTGCTCAATTAGTGGTTTGATAAGGATCGAATACAGTGGAGTTATAACCTCTGATGTTCTTCATGTTTCACTGTTGCAGTCATCACTTTTGGGTTATCCGTGCTGGGTAGCCCTCGGTCGCCCCGAATACCAGAGTCAAGCTTTTCCCCCTGCACCGGCTGCTGTCTCCTGTGAACTGACATCAGGTCATCAGTGCTATAAAGGAGAGGAGCCGGCACCATTACATCAATTTTTCTTGCCGTGGAGCCCGAAGCAAAAGCAGTTTGCGTGTGGTTGGTCGTTGCTAGAGTGGAAGTTGAATCTGAAAATGACTAAAGGTAAGTACTCCATTGGGGACATTTTTCTTGCACTAGCCGATGTCCGAAAAAGTAAATAATTGTCTCCGCTGTGGAAAACAAATATCACACCGAGACTTCCATACCTTGTGCGTTACTTGTCTAGGCCCAGACCACGACATCTCCTGTTGTTGGTTCTGCGCACTTTTCAATTATAGGACTATTCGCCGTAGAGATGAATTTGTAGCCAGGCATTTCCAAAATAGTTCCTCGCATTACAAATTGGCTTCTGTCAGTCAGTAGTCTGTGGATATTCCCAAAAAACAAAAAGATAAAGAAAGGGACAGACCACACAAACTTAAGCTTTCTAACGACCCATCCCAGAAGCAAGTCATCAGTTCTCAGGAATTCAGTGAGGCAAATTCGCAGCCCCTGATGCCCGACTCATTATCTTCGCAGGCCACTACTGAGACCCTTTCGGAGTCTGGTATGCCGCTGGGAATACTTCATCATCCAATCCCTCAGTTGTCTCTGCTTCAGTTGGGTCCGGAGCCGCTACACAGGCACCAGCTTCCGAGGAGGTTCTTCGCACAACTGATTCAAGGCAAAAACCGATGTCTTCACCTCTGACTACTGCAACCCAATGACAAACGGATTTACTAAGGTCTAAAAGCAAGACCACCCCAAAGAAAACAGTCTCTAGTTGCCATCTTACTCCTCCTCCACTGCCTCAGACACAGTTACCGAAAATGGCGGAGGACTTCATCACTTTCATCAGGAGTAGCCGCACCACTCCTAAAAGAAAGAGGGATACTTCCCCTGAAGTTCACACACAGCTAGATTCTGAAATTTCAGACTACTTCGATTCAGGTGAGGAACAACAACCTCTCACCTCCTTTGAGGATTCTGATGCAGAGGAATCTATTCCTTTTGAACCCCCCCCCCCCCCGAGGATATTTCATTTGGGAAACCCTGCACACTGTCAGAGAGCATTTCCACTAGGAAGCCCAAGATTATCCTCAATCTAAGAAAAGACTAGTGTCTAGATCTTCCTCAGCACAGACCCTTGGCCATCCCTTCTATTCTGGACATGATGGATGATGTTTTCAATGAATCTAGCCTCACACTTGACACCCTACCCTCCTGCTCCTAGAAAACCTGACAGGTACTACAGGGTGCCTGATTCACATAAGTACTTGTTTAAAAACCCTGCAGCAGACCCAGAAGTCATCACACAGGGTCAAGGCTAGCTCATCTAAAAACCCAATTCCCTCTGACAAGGACTCGAGCTCTGGACAGGTGGGGTAAGAAAGTGTACACATCCACAACCTTGGCTATTAGAGCTCTTAACTGCCAGTTCCATATGCTATAAATATATAAACAGCACACCTTGGAACTTATGAAACAAAAAATTTTCATCTTTACCTGACACTAATACTTCCAAAGAGTTAGCAGATCTTCTGCACTCTACTTCTCAAGTAGCTAAACACTCCCTGCACTGCGTATTCGATGCCCTAGAAGTCTTAAGTAGGGCCGCTGTGGCAGGTTCAGTCATTAGAAGGCACGCATGGCTAAAAGAACAGCCACTGCCTGATCATTTAAAATCAAAACTACTTGATGCCCCCCCTGGATATAGGCCACTTGTTTGGATCAAAAGCAGAGGAGGTCATCAAAAAGATGAAGGATAAAGCTAAATCTATGCAAACAGTTAAAGACTTCCTCCAAGTTCAACCTCCCAGATTCAGCAGAAACTTTCCCTCTAAGCACTGGTCTTTCCCAACCCCCAATAGACAGGTTCAAGGGAGACCTCGCAGTGGCAGACCAGTTAGACCACAAAACCAAGGCCAGCGAAGGGCTAAGCAAGTGGCCCTCCACCACACCCACAGCAAGGAGTTCTAAGTCCACTCACTACTCTAAGAATGTGCAATGATTCCCACTCCCCCTCCCATCAGAGGTTAGGAGGAAGGCTATCCCTTTACAGACAAAATTGGCTGTCTGTAACAAAGGACCAATGGATATTAAAAGTAATTTTTCATGGCTACAAATTTACCTTCCAACAAGTCCCAGCCTTAATAGGTTACCAAACTCTACCTCCAAATCAGTGGGCAGAAGCATTAAAACAAGTGTACATACTCCATGCTCAAGGGGCAGTGGAGCCTGTGCCACAGGAGCAAGCAGGAAAAGGTTTTTACTTCAGACTGTTCCGAGTGCCAAAAAAGAAGGCACTTGGCGACCCATCCTCAACCTGTCCACTCTAAATGCCTTCCTAGAGGTCCCAAAATTCAAAATGCTGACTCTTCAAAAACTTTTACCAATGCTGGGCAAAAATGCATGGCTAGCCACCTTAGATCTAAAGGATGCCTAACTTCATATACCCATAAGGAAGTCTTGCAGAAAATACCTACGCTTCAGAGCAGGTTCACAATACTTTCAGTTCTCTGCACTACCCTTTGTCTTATCTATGGTCTCAGGGTTTTCACAAAATGCCTGGCCCTAGTGGCTGCCTTTCTGCAGACAGCAAAACATCCAGAATTACCCTCATCTGGATGACTGCCTAATCCAGACAGACAAAAAGACGTTACTACTGGACCTGCTCCTTGTACAAACAACCCAAACCTCTCTAGGGTTCACTATCAACGGGGAAAAAATCAAACCTAAACCCGTCTAGTCAGATCACCTTCTTGGGCACATGCCTGGACACAGCCTCCCAAACAGCCTTCCTCTCACCAGAAAAACAATGCCTTCTGCCAAATTAGTTCTCCCAGTTAGCTCTCAGAACAAAACTCACAGCAAGGAAAATTCAGCAAGCACTGGGTTACATGCCATCCTGCATTCTGATGATTCCCTTGGCCAGGCTGCACATGAGGAAACTCCAGTGGTACCTAAAGAACCTTTGTTGCCAACACTCAGTCTATGGAGACCACTCTCCCCCTCATTCCATGCATAAGGAAAGAGTTTATTTGGTGGGCAGAGGCCTTCTCTTCAGCTACCTTCCTCAGGACCAGACTATCACCACAGACACCTCAGACCTAGCTTGGGGTGCTCACTTAGACACCCAGTGCACCCAAGGCTCCTGGGACCTCAGGCAACTTCACTGGCACATCAACCTAAAGGAAATGATGGCAGTTTACAAGGCTATCACATCCTTCCAAGACCTTCTAAAACCAGGAGTCCTCTTCATAAAAACAGACAGTACCACAGTCATGTGGTACATCAACAAACAGGGGGGACACACTCCTACTTCCTCTGCCAACTAGCCATGAGCCTCTGGCAGACAGCCTCCTCCATGGGCCAACACCTGATGCTCCAATACATCCCAGGAGTAAACAACACCCTAGCAGATCGTCTAAGCCGAAACTACTGAGAACCCCACGAGTGAAAACACCAAAAGGGGTCATTCCTCCAAATCACCCAGGCCTGGGGGACTCCAAAGGTGGACCTCTTCGCCTCACAACACAACAATTAGCTGCACAAATTCTGCAACAGGGAGTTCCACCCCCTAGCTTGGAAAGTGGATGCTCTCTCATTCCAGTGGACTAATCTCTTCATTTATGCATTCCCTCCCTGCCCTTACTCCCAAGGGTACTGCTCAAAATAAGGCAGGGAAGGGCCAAAAGTCATCCTCTTAGCACTAGATTAGCCCAGACAGCATTGGTACCCCTTGCTACTCAGCCTGACCAAGGAGACTTTCAGACCCCTGCCTTTAACTGCAGACCTCCTGACACAAGTCAGAGGGGAGATTCTGCATCCCAACCTGCACACACTCAAACTTTCTGCATGGCTTATCTCCCAGGGACTGGAGATAACCCACAGTTGAGCAAGCAGATCCTAGACATTATTAAGGAAGCCAGAAGGCCCAGCACCAGGAAATCTTACTCAGAGAAATGGAAAAGATTCAACTCCTGGTGCCTATCAAAAGGTCACCGCAACTCCCAGCTGTCCCTCCCACTTACTCTGGACTACCTAGTGGAGCTACTTAACAAGGGCCTCTCCTTTTCTTCTATTAAAATCCACACCTCAGCCATTTCAGCACACTTTCTTGCTGAACCCTTTAATTAAGCATTTCCTCAGAGGTGTATCTAACATTAGGCCCCCTAGAAGGGCACCCACTCCAGCCTGGGACCTGAACTGTCTTAGAAAAACTTACATTGCCTCCCTTCAAACCAGCTGCGTCAGTAGACCTAAAACACCTTTCCTGGAAGACTGCCTTCCTCTTGGCTATTGCTTCAGTTAGGAAAGTGTCAGAACTTCAAGCACTCATGGCCACTGAACCCTTCATCATCTTCCATGCAGACAGGGTGTTGCTCAGGACTAATCCCTCATTCATGCCAAAGGTAGTATCAGATGTGACCCTAAATCAGGCTATACATCTTCCCACCTTTTTTCCAAACCCTCAGAATAAAGGGGAGGTAATTCTGCACACACTGGATGTGCACAGACAGTTACGATACTACCTGGATAGAACAAAGTCCATTAGGAAGACGGATCAACTGTTGGTTGGCTTCTCACCAGGGAAAGAGGGGAAGCCTATCTCCAAACAGACCATTTCAAAATGGATATCTCACTGCATACATTTCTGCTACACTTTTCATGAAAAAGTTCCCGTTAAATCTATCAGAACACATTCCACTAGGGCAGCCTCTACTTGAACTGCCTTCCTTAGAGGAGCACCCACCAGGGACATCCTGGAAGCTGCCACGTGGACCTTGGCCCACACCTTCACCAAACACTACCACCTGCCTCTGTTCTCTGGGGCTCGGGCAGGCTGTGCCTTTGCAGTCCTGCAAGGCATGCTAGCTCAATCCTTGGAGTTTCATACTGCCATCCTCCCCTTACTCAGCTTTGGGAATCCTCCCACAAGTGATGACTGCAACAGTGAAACATGAAGAACATAGTACAGTTGTGTACACTTACTATAAATGTAGATGTTCGAGTGTATTGACTGTTGCAGTCCTATTTTCCCTCCCACCTTCCCCCTTAATCTTAACCTTTTTGGAGATTAACTGTCATTCTTGTGGCCTTGGGCCACCAGGGGCTCTTTATAACATTTCCTTCAAGGGACTCCTACAGGTTAGGGCAAGAAAAACTGATGTAATGGTGCTGGCTGCTTTTCTTTACACCACTGACAACCTGACGTCAGTCCACAGGCAACAGTAGCCTGCGCAGGGGAAAAGCTTGACTCTGGTATTCGGGCCGACCGAGGGCTACCCAGCAGGGATAACCCACAAATGATGACTGCAACAATGAATACACTCGAACATCTACATTTATGGTAAATGTACACAACTGTGCTTTGTCTTGGATGTGATGCCCTTATTTATTAGATGCACAGTGTAGAATGATTTTCTTACCACTACAAACACATGGTGATCGAAGTTTACATTGCTGTCAACCTGTGTTCCCAGTTCTCACACCACTGAGTTTGAGGTGTGAGGGGTGCTGTCTATATCATAATTGGCAGGGGCTACTTCTTTGCCAAAGGGGATAGAGAGGCATTTTTGTTGCGTTAAGTTTTAGTCTGGGAGTTTGCCACCAATCGTTTGTGTGTGTCAGCCCTTTCTGTAATATGTTAATATCTTTGGTGGACTGTATGACTGCACCCAGTTTACAGTTATCTGCAGACTTGGTAAGCTACAGGCCATCTACCTTCGCCTGGACTTCAGAGGAATAATTCCAAACAGTAGAGGGCCCAGCACAGATCCTTGTGGTACCTCACTGGTAACTGGTATACTGGTGGAGGTGGACTCCCCAACTTTGACAGTGTGCATTCTGTCAGTGAGCCAGTTTGCTACCCATCTAGTAATGTATAGGTTAATCCCTAGCTGGGAGAGTTTCTCTATGATACCTGAATGGAGGATTGTGTCATAGGCCTCAGCTAAATCAAGATAGGTGGTATGCACTGCTTTACCCTCATCCAGGGTTTGGTGACATTCTCAAAGAAGTCCACTAGGTTTAATAAGCAAGATCTACCTTTGACGAAACCAAATCGGGTTAGGTCAAGGGTTTGAAGGTTGCCTATGTCCTGGTTAGCTGGTTAGGCTTATGGGTCGATAGTTCCCAGGGTCAGTTGATGGACTTCTCACTTTGTGCAAGGGGATGTTCTCCACTCTGCTGATACAAAGCCAGTTCTCAGGCTATGGTTAAAGAGACTGCCGAGTGGTTCCACTAGGTCTTGTATTAATTTGTTTAGTAAGCAGCTAGGGATGTTATCTGGTCCTGTAAAGGCTGTGTTTTTGGCCTTGGAGAGTGCATGTATGACCTGTTCTTTGGAGGTACACTGTCAAGGACTGGTGTCAGGAATGCTTTGGGGTATGTCTGGTGGGGACAAGGGGTGAAGTTATTGCCAAATCTGTCAGCTAGCTTGGCAATTTCCTCAGGTTCAGTGTGAGTGGTACTGTCCACTATAAGTTTGGCACACAGCTGGCCATTCCCTTTTAGGTTCTAGATGTAGCTAAAGAATGCGTTATGATTGTCTTTAGCTAGGGATGCTAATTTAAACTCTTAGCTAGCCATAGAGGACTTAACAAGATATCTGATTTGCTTTTTCAAGCTGTGGAGTGTATTCTTCCTCTGTTGAGTAATTCCTTCCTATTCTTAGATATCAGTTTCTTTCTTTTGTTATAAAACCTATTTATACTTGCAGTCCACCAGAATGACTTGTTTTTTTTGGGAAGACCTGGTTTTGCTCCTGTTGGGTACATCCGAATCAATGCATTTGTTTAAGTAGCTGTATAGGACATTTGTGTATTCCTTTACATACAAGTCATTGTTGGCTGTGTTGGCAGGGGCTTTGAAACATTTTATACCATCGCTTAGTAGGCAACAGCATTTTTTGGAGAATTTTTTTCAGTTTTTTTACTCCTGTGGGGGTGGGTGTCTGGTTTGATCTTTACTTCAAACGAGACAGATTTATGGTCTGACCTTGCTAGGGAGGGCAACACACAGGGGGTAGTGCAGTGACCCCCCCCCATGTTGGTGAGCACTATGTCTAGGACACTTGAGCCCCTTATGGGGGTGTGGACAAACTGTTCCTGGGCATTTGAATTAATAAAGTCCGGGAACCTCAGTGATCATGTTTGTGCTCATGTAAGTCACCCATTCGATGGAAGGATAGTTGAAATCTCCCATGACCAATATTTGGCTGTTTACTGAGTGATTCTAGCAAGTCCAGGTACGCATGTGATGATCTGGTTCATGGTAGGGGACCTGTAGCTAGTGATGATGTGGAAGAGAGGTATTTTACCTATTTTTAATTGGATCTGGAGTAGCTCAAAAGAGTCGTACTATTTTCACCAGTCTCGAGGTGTATTTGGATTTAATGAAGATGGCTACACCTCCATGTCTGGTGCTTTCAGTCTCGTTTTGGGGATTGAATGTGTGAAAGGCATTGTAGCCTTGCACAGCTGAGGTGCTCTCAGGAGCCTTGAACCAAGTGTCAGTGACTACATCGATGTCAGTATCTTCCAAGGTGAGGAATGCTTCCAGGGGTTGCAATTTACTGTTTACGCTGCTAGCATTAAGCAGCATGGCCTTGAGTTTGTGTTTAATGGATTTCTTTGTCAGAAGTTTTGTTTGGACATTGCCTAAATAAAACACTATGGGGAGGCAAGCATCTTTGCCAATATCCAAAAGCCTTGAGGAGACAGGTGAAGGCTATCTCTGGTAAAGCAGAGTGGACTGTCGACCATGTCTTCACTGGCAGACAGATACTGGATCCCCTTGGAGTGACACCAGAAGCTGAGCCAGTACTTGAAATCAACCGTTTTTCATCTGTATTGCGCCATCATCCTAGGTGAAGTTAGAATGCTGCTTAGAGCTAGGGACATACCTGACTGGAAGACATAATCTGAGAGTTTGGTCATGTCTCTCTTCATATAGTCCAGAGAGGTACATCTCAACTCATTATCACCAACATGTACTATGACAGAGTCATTGCTGAGCAACTTGATTGCGTGTGTGATTTGATGGATCCTGGAACCTGACGGGTAGCTGATCGTGACCTTCTCCTTGTTCAACCTGGTGAGGGGGTCATCTGCGTGTCTCACTGTTGAGTCGCCTATGAACAGAACATTAGGTTTTGAGGTGTTTTGCCATAGGGGCTTAATTGTTGAGACACTGATATATGTGTTATGTCTAGTGGTGGATTCTGTTTGTGTACCAGTATGTGTATGTTGTTTACACTTGGGAGATCTGTGTTTGTTGTTTGTGCTTAGGAGATCTGTGGTCCTTTAGTAGGTTCTTAATGAGTACCTCCACATATGTGGGTTTATGTGTCTTGACCTTATCTCATGTGAGGGGGGAGTCTTGTATACTGACAACTTGTTGAATGTCTTGTATATTGTTATGTGAGAGGAATGATTCTAATTTCATGGTATAGTTACATCTCTCACATGCTGTGTTTGTTTACTTTAGGGGCAAGTGGTTTTCAGTATACATGAGGCAATTACTACATTGTCTCAGGATGCCATGTCAGTTAGGTTGGCTGATGAAATGGTGGAAACTGTCCATCCATTATGGCAGGTATATATTGTAGTAACTAGTGGAGATGGGCTGGTTAGACCAGGGTTTGCTTTTGAGATGGTGGCTGTCCTTTGAAGGACTAAGGATGTAAGACTGCATCAGTGCCTCAGAATGTGCAACTGATTTGCTTGCTAGGTAGCAATGCACAGCTGCATTGCAAACAGAGAGGCAGTGGAGCTAAGGAGGATTCTGTAGCAGATATCAAGGGAAAATTGTGTTTCTAAGCATTTGCGTCTATACATGCCAGCGCTAAACCCTGCAGTGCAGCTATGCACAAATTCAGGGCTTAAACATAAGTGAAGTTAAACAGTTTTAACACAAATTCACCAGTAGGAAAGCCCTAAACTGAGCCTTTTTCCAGCTGTCCCCAGTTCAGATGTGTCCTGGACTACACACTTCTGCCACAGGGGTGCAGAAAAGCCTTCTTAATGTAGGATGGCTGGTTTTAGTGGTCAGGTAATACCAAGCAGCCTAGATTCAGAAAATCTGTATCTAGCCCATGCTATGAAATACAGAAGTACTAGAAATTAAAAGTGCAGAAAAAAACAGTCACAGCAGGGAAAAACAGCAAAAAATGAAGAAGCAACTAAGCAAAATACAATTCAAAAAAGTGCAATGCAAGCTTAAAATATACTTATTTTTTTGTTGAACGCAGTGATGCTTTGGACTTAGTTCAGATTCACTCCAGATCTCTGGCTAGAGAGTCACTCCAGATCTCTTTCCTTAATCTAAAAATGAGGTAGTTAAGGATACTCCATACCTTGGATGTCCAGAGAGAACTCCAAAAGGATCGTGACAGAACAAAATCTTTCAGATCTTCTGATCACTTGTTCATTTCTTGTGTTTAGGTAAGAAGAAAGGACAACCTGCGTCAAAACAAACTATTTTCAAATGGTGGTCTAAGGCTATTAGAGTTTGTTATACTCGTCATAACAAAACTATTCCAGGCAGGTTCAATGCCCACTCTACCAGGACCTTGGCTTTATCTATGGCTGTTTGGAAAGGTTTGGATTTTAGAAGTATTCTAGAAGCAGCAGCCTGATCATCAGTGCATACTTTTATAAAGCATTACAAGCTTGATTCCTTCCCTAAATCTAGATCAGGCTTTGCTAGTGCCATTCTCCAGGTGCTGCTGGACTTTTCCACTTCTTAAATGTTGTAAGCTAGAGTAATCTACACATATAGCTAAGGTTACTCCAGCAGTGATCAGTATGATGAACATAGTACAGTTCTGTAAATATATTTACCATAACAGATGTTTGAATGATCACCGCTGCAGTAGCCACTCCCTCGCTCTATCCCCCTTGTTTCTTGGTGTGTTGTTTATGCCAGGGTGCAAATACTTATTTTTTTGTTGTTCTAACATTGTACTTTCAGGGCACAGTCTCCATCTCTCTCTTGGCATGAAAACTCTCAAGGGTTTTACAGGTAACCCTGTCTTTTTAGTCAGCTGAGCTCAAGCTGAGTGACTGGGCTTGTGAAAGGCGCCTTGAAGCTTTAGAAGTTGTCTGGCAGGATATAACCCATAAAGCTACGGCTACTGCAGCAGTGATCATGTGAACCTTTACTGTTATGGTAAGTTTGCTTACTCAACGTACTTTCTACTTGCCCGTTTAGTTGCAGATAGTACTGACTGGATGCTTTATATCTGAATTCCCATGCATGTTCAGATTGTCTGAATTTCTGACTTTTTCAAAGCAAACTACTGTCTTTTTGATGATGACATGTATCCTTGGCCAGAAGCATATCTAGGGTGGAGAAAGGGGGCATCTGCCCTGGGTGTAAGGTGATAAGGGGTCACATTTGCCAGATGCTGGTCTGTAGGAAGTGCAGTAGAGGCATTTGTTTCTGTTGTAAAAAGTGCTGGTATAGGAATGACTGAAGTACTTGCTTCAGGGCCTCGTGTGTAGTATAATATGTAGCAAGATGTTTGCCACAAATGTAGCAAGTGGCTTACAGCAGCTTTTAAATGTAGTATTTTTGTTTGTTTGTTTTGCTCCTCAGTAGAGTTGAGAGGGGCACAGACTCTGAAGACCTGGTAATCCTGGGAGAGAGGTGAGGAGCACCACATCAGAAAAGGATCTTTTTTGAGAGGCACCATATAAGGGAACTTCATTGGATGCAATATGAGCCAGTTATGGCCATCTCCCTCATCATGATAATAGTCTTTTGTGTACTAATCACACCAGCACTTGTTTTGTCTATTACTCTGGTTATATAAGGACATGTGGAATAATAATCATCACCTATAAGATACATGGCATTTTTGAATTGGAGCAGATCTGCTTATACCCACTCTGCTTTGCAAATGATCTAGAGTTGGGTATGCTAGCATGTTTTTATGTTTAAATGTTGCTGTAGTTTGCATTGCATGTGGTATAACTGCACAACCTATTCTAGCTGTGTCAACATTCCTGGCAAACATTCTTTTATTTATTTATTTTTTTTGCACTGTGTTGTTCCCACATTTGATTTATGCATCCTGTCAAGCAATTGTCTTCTTACTTTATTTGCAACTGTTATTGTTACTGCTTTGAATATCAGGCAATAGATGTAATTTAGGTTTTTGTTAAAGGATAAATAAGACCAATTTATTTCCTTACTGCTGATCTTTACTCAGGCCATCCTTCCTTTATATAATCTGTGAAGATATGTGAAGGCTGCCAACCTAGCTAGATAGAATTTTGTAGATAATTCTGTGTCATTGTAAATATGAATATAATCCACAGTCTTGTCCTCTTAAATGCAAGAAAACTGTATTGAATGTTAAACTTCAAAAATGTAACCACAGTGCACTCTGCTGTAAGAAAGCTGATAACTCAAGCATTGTATGACTGTTTGATCTCAAAGCTTGGAGTCATAATGTCTGGACTGAGGAATTCCTTCCATTGTTTTGAGACCAGTTAATTGCTAGATTTTACAGATATAATGTATTTTATTGCTGTAGTTTCCTGGCCAGGTGCAAGATCAAAGAAATGTTAAAACTTTGAGTTTCTGTTAGCCTGGGAACCAGAGAAGAATGATGTAATTTAAAATGAGTCAGCAGTGATGTATTATTTTTAAGAATTTCTCAGAGAGAGAGAATCAGAGCATTCTGGATTTTGTTTAAAGAACATCTACTCACCAGTACTCTGACTTTGTTGTATATGTAAGTTTATTTAGATATCAGTGATTGCTCTTAGTTAGATAGGAATTTAGTCAGATTTAGTCTAGCTATATTTATGTCAGACTATTCTACAGTATTATTTTAAGCATTTTCCTGTGATTTCTGGACTCTTGACCAGAGCTGTGTTGAACTTAAACCTTTCAACTGTGGCTGTTTTGTGTAGAGATAATTTAAGTTCTAGAGTATACTGCATGTATATAGTGATATTATACAAAGCCACTCCAGATAAGCCTTGCTGTTTGTCACAGTTACTAATTGGATAATAATATTGCACAGTAATATTTGGACACTCTTTGGTAAGGGCCATTTTAGTAGCTGATAAGAGTAGGCAGTGATTACTACCTTATAGCCTGGCAGGAGGGGGCATAGCTGGAGAACCTTTGCCAGCCTTCCCCAGGAGTGTCTGTGTATTCGTATAGAAACCAAATCTCAAAGTGTGTGTGTGTCAGCTACTTGTGCAAGGACATGAAGCACTAATTGGACAGAGAGGGCACTGGAGATTTTTGGCTTGACTACTCGGCTAAGATATGTACCCTATAGCTGTGCCAGTGGAGATTCTTATTGGGGATCTGGAGAGAAAGGGGGAACCAGCCCCAGACTGACTGTGATCTCTGTGTGCTCTTAAGGGAAATTGTAACTTACTGTGTGTGTATTTGTTATCCTTCCCAACACTTGTGTTAGTGGAGAGAATTGAGGCTCCTTGTTTACTGGGCATCAAATATTAATTGGTTGGCAGTGGTGGGATATCCACACCACCTATTAATTGGTTGGCAGTGGTGGGATATCCACATCACATCTTAATTTGTTGGCAATTGGCTTGTAGTGGTGGATAGTGAATTCCTGTAGCTTGAGTACAGTGATCACTGAAGGTGTTTTTGTACTCTAAATCAGCCATGCAGTGAATATTGAGTTCATATCACAGTTGTTTTATTTCTTTTGTTAGCTTAGTCAGGGAGACCAGGCAAGCATGTCAGCAGAGGAGTATGGCAAGCTGACAAGGAGCCAGTTGGCTGAGATGTGCCAGGCTAAGGGACTGGAGCATGGTAATCTGACTAAGGCAGACATGATTGCAGCTTTGGTTAGAGCTGTATCAGAAAACAGCAATCAGGAGGGAGATCAGACTGACCGTGGAGATGTACAATACTCAGAGAATGGACAGCTCAAGCTTTCTGCAGAGGACTTAAAAAGCCATGTGGAGCTAAAGAGACTTGAGTTGGAGGCCAGGTGTTTGGAAACAGAAGCAGCAGAGAGACTGAGACATCTACAGGCTGAAGAGAATGAGAAACTGCTACACTTGAAAGCTGAGGAAAAGGAGAGGCAGAGGCAGCACGAAAATGAGATGCTGACTCTTTGCTAGAGTCATGGAGGTAATGGGGAAGGGAGTAACCCGACCCCAGAAGCACAAAAGGTCAGTAAATTTCTTCCACAGTTTACAGAGGGGAATAATTTTGATAGTTTCATTCATATATTTGAGAGGGTATGTAAACAGTATGATGCAGACCAAAGGCTCTGGGTACGGTTCCTGACCCCCTTACTCCATGGTAAAGCTTTAAATGTACTTTCCAAACAGTCAGACAATGATTTCTTAAATTATACTGCTTAGAATTGTCTGTTAGAATTTTTTATGTTAACACCTGAAACTTATAGGAAAAAGTTTTGTGAGCATAGACACAAGGCAGAAGAAATTGTGTGTGTATTTGTTATCTTCCCAATGTGGACGCCCCTCACTGGTGTTAGTGGAGAGGATTGAGGCTCCTTGATTACTGGGCCAATGCACAGGAATCACATCATCCTTTAATAATTGTATTCCAAGTCCATGGCGGTGCATCTGTGAAATCTTACTGTACTTTTTCTCATTGTTATTTGTGGGATTACCTAAAGAATCTCTATGTTTTATAAGAAAAGTCCTATATGGCTAAATGGAAGAGATTTTCTGTTTGGTGTCTCAAGTGCTACCAGGATCCCTTCTCAATGGGAGGTCCCTTTGGTCCTTTCATACTTGTGTGAACTGTTCCATGCTGGCTTAGCATATTCTTCTGTTAAAGATCACTTGTCAGCAATCTCTACTTGTCTGACCTTGAACCCGGTATTGACATCTTGTTTTTAGGTCAAACAGTTTCTTAAAACCGTTCTTCATATCAGGCCCCCAAGAAAACATATTCCTGTCTCTTTTGGAACCTTAATTTGAAAAGCTGACTCTGGCTCCTTTTGAGCCTCCTCTTCTTCCTCCTTGCAACATTACACCTGGAAGACTATTTTGTTGGTAGCTCTTACTTCAGCCAAGAGAGTCTCTAAACTTCATGTTCTAATGGTGGGTCCTTCCTTCCTTGACTGTTTGTAAGAGGTAGGGTGTGTCTCTGTGTACTAATCCTTCTTTTTATGCCCAAGGTGGTTAATGAGTTTTGTCCCTCAGATAGTCTAACCAGTTACCTTCTTTTTTTCCTTTTCCATAATCCTCTAGTAAGAAGTTTCTTCACACCTTGTATTTACATGAATAGTTCAGATATTATTTGAATAAGACAAAGATTTTTGTTTCGTTTACTACCTGGACATTGGGTTTGGCAGTTACTAAGCAAACCTTCAGTGCCCGGATTTCTAAGGCCATTTCTTTTTGTTATTCTTTTCATGTTTCAGTTGGAGCTCATTCTGCAAGAGCAGTAAACTATTCTGGAGCTTTCTTGAAGGATCTGAATATTAGATCCATTCTTGATTATGCTGCTTGGCCCTCTGTCTACACTTTTACTTAACATTATAAGTTGTATGTCATTTCCAGGGCAGTGTTTGCCAGGGCTATCCTTCATGGGTTTGTGGAGGGTTCCTGTTTGCCTTCCTCCTCCCATCCTTTACAGTAGCTTTGGTATCTCCCAGGTAATGAATACTGTAGCAGTGATAAGGAGGGACATAGTTCAGTTGTGTAAGATCTTACCATAACAGTAGGTGTTCTGTTTTTCACTGTTGTTGTATTCGGTACCTCCCTCCTGCCCACTTCTCTTTTTTTTCTGTTGGTAATCTACTGACCGAGGGATCTTTTCCATTCTCACCGTATTTCTTTCTTCTCCCCTAGTGGCTGGAAATGTCCTTCTATATCATGGGGTTGCTGTAGTTCTCCCGGGGCACTTCTGTTTGGAGTATTGAGTGTACAGACGTCACCTTTATGACCTATGTCTGCATGGGGAGCATATGCCAGATGTATGACATTGGAAGGATGTAAAGGTTTTTGTAGTTGGCTGAACCTTGTGCTATCTTTGGTGGGAGATCCCCAGTGTAATGAATACTGCAGCAGTAAAAAGTAGGACAATCTACTGTTATGGTAAAATCTTACACAATTGTATTTTCATTGCCATGCTTCATTTTAGGAGCATCAGAAAATGACCCCAGAGTGCCTGTGCTTTTTGGGGTGTTTTGCCATTGAATTTGAACCGTTTCTGTAAGTGAGAACTCCTACATGTTTGTGTGTGTGTGTGTGTGTGTGTGTGTGTGTGTGTGTGTGTGTGTGTGTGTGTGTGTGTGTGTGTGTGTGTGTGTGTGTGTGTATATATATACATACATGTAATTTTTTTGTACTTAGCTGCTGCCTTTAAGTTACCTTTCAGAACATATACTTCTTTCTCTACGTGTTTTTTTTTTTTTACTCGCAGACAATTTTCTGCTGTTCTGAGCCATTGGTTCTTTGCCCATTTCTCATGACACCCCTTTCCTGAATCTCTGCTTCTGGAAGGTCTCCTCCATTTACTGGCAAGTGTTACCACATACAAGAGCCGCTACACACAAACCTATCAAATCTGCTGGGCATTGTCTGTATTTGTACCATGTTACTAAGGCCTGAACTCCTTATCTCTATCTGTCAGGTCAATACCCTCCATCCCATCCTTCAAAACCATTCTGAAAGACCTCCTAGACAAAAACTGGCTCTGTTCTTGCTCAACACTAGGATAAACTATATACCTGAATGTGAACAAATAATTAATGTTAAGTTGTCTATCTCGCCTTCATTCTTGCTGGTTGGGTTCGGAGCCAATCCTCGGCTCCGACTCGGCCATCTTCAAAAGCTCGAGACCACCCCATATCCCATGATGCCTGGCGCTAGATACCCAGATTTCGTTTGCCGCTTCTACTGGCTCAGGTCGTATATTTTCATTACTTTATCTGTTTTTTGATAAAAATTATTAGGGTTAGTGTAGATTGTTAATCGTAGTTACAACTTTTTTCAGTGTATCCTTGTTCTACCTATAATTCTTTCTTAAATCCTTCCCCTTCCCTTCAGAAAACTCGTTTTAGTGAGAGTTTTCCCCTCCCCTTTCTTCTCATAGGTAGCCATTTAAATGAGAGGCTAACCCTTTCCTTTTCTTTAAAAATAAAAAAAATAAAAAAAAAATTTAATTGGCATTTACCTAGTTTAGTTTTATTTAGCTTGTAGGAAAAATATTAGTATCTGACTGTTTTTTGGGTGTGGTAACTTTAGTGTGTGTGGTAGTTATTATATCCTAATTTTTGTGTATTATTCTTGGTGTTCCATTTATTTTCAGGGATGTCCAAGGATACCAAGGTGTCCGGATTCAAGAAGTGTGACTCATGCTGTCAGAGGATGTCTCTGACAGATGGTCACACTTCTTGTGTCTATTGTCTGGGCGCCATGCACCTGCAGGACTCTTGTTCAGTTTGCCATGCTTTCAGCCCAAGAGTCCTGCAGGAGCTTAAAAATAAGTTAATCCTAAGGGGTTTACTTAAGCAGGATTGACCGGCTAAGGCTCAGCCTGTGAAGTCTTCTAAGCCACCTAAATCTTCGGCTCCCAGTTCAGAGCCGTTGATGGGTGAAGCTGTTCCTTCGGCCTCGGTTCCAGCCGGAACCAATTTACCTGCCTCCCAGTCGGTTCCGACTCACACTTCGGAGACGTCGGGGAGTCAAAAGAGATCTAGGTCTCCCTCCCTGGAGTCGATATGTTCAGCTCCAAGGTCTCCTCTGCTCCATTCGGAGCACAGTCATCGGTCCCACTCTTCTTGGTCCTCAAGGCTTTCAGATCACGACGTGGAGAGCGTGGTCAGTAGGCTGTTGAAATCGCAGGCCCTAGCAAAAATGTTGTCCAGCCCTCATCATCAGGTGTCTGCTCCATCCATGTCTGCAGTTATTCCTCCTCCGACTCCTCCCTTGAGCTCAGAGCCAGAGTCCGTTGGGGTTCGAATCATGGAACCGTCGGAACCGATACCTTTTCCTTCGGTTCCGTCGTTGGCTCCGATCACTTTCTTGGTACCGTCCTTGGAAGGGTCTGGGCGTCGAGACTCCCTCGTCGGCTCCGAGGTGGCAAGTGGCATCGGACCCTTGTCTGACCCCGTTCTCCCCCTCGGAGCTTCGGCACAGGTGAGCTCGGCTCCTACATCGGATTCGGAGCCGTCCCCCTCAATGTGGAGAGGGATTCCGATCTCTTCGGAACCGGAGCCTTCTCGGCATTTGAGCAGGGATGCCTTCGAGGTCATGAGGAGTGTGCTGGCCCCTGAGTCAGCCGCACGATCATCCCCATCAGCTCCTCCCACTATGGTGCCTGCGTCTGCCTCTGCCCCTCCTCCAGACCCCAAGCGTGGGGAACCAAAGCTCCAGGGCACCCCCTTGGGTGTATCTTCTTCTTCCGAGGCCTCCCCTGATCATTCAGAGGAGCCACCTCATAAGAGGAAATGCAAGAGGAAGCATGTTGACTCCCCTGAGTCTGTCACATCAGATACCGACTTAGAGGATTCGGAAGGGTCCCCGGGATCCCCCTCTGAAGATGTCTCCTTCTCAGACATCCTTGAGATGCTTAGGCAGAGGGGGAACTGGACTACCCTAAGCCCTTCCGAGGATGAGTCTGTATTCCTGGATGTGTTTTGATCCCAACCCTCCACCTCCTGGGTGTCTCCGCCTTTCGACCCACTGATGTCTGTGGTGGCTCGGAAGGAGTGATCAGCTCCAGACACAGTGGAATCGACCCCCAGAAGGCCCACTAAATTCATAACTGCACCACAGGATAAACAGTTTTTGACCAAAGATGTTCCTGTTGATGCCATGGTGGTAGCAGCGGCCACAAAGAAGGAGTTGGCTAAAACTTCTTCATCTGTCCATCCCCCTAACAAGGAGTCCAGGACGGTGGACAGATATGGGAAGCAGATGTTCTTTTCAGCGACCTTTTCCATGAGGTCTCTGAATTATTTGTGCCACTTTACCCGTCTTCAAAGGGATTTCCTTAAAGAGCTTGGAGATACCCTCCAAGATCCATCAGCTGAGGGGGCCCAGGCTAAGGCAGCCTCCCAGCTGGCGACTCTTAATTCAGTGGTGAACTCCTCCATAAGGCTCATTTCTTATGCAGCCGATGGTGCGAGTAGAGCCACAGGCACAGGTGTTGCCCTTAGGAGGCACGCATGGATGCGGCCATGTAATTTTGCGGAGCCCTTCAGAGCGTCTTTCACCAATACCCCCTTTGATGGTTCTGCTCTCTTCGGATCACAGGTGAAGGACACCCTAACCAGGTGTGAACAAGAAGGCAGGACTCTCTGTCGTGGGAGTCCGTTTTTCCACTCCTTCCAGACCATATCCCAAGGGTCAGAAGAGTGGAAAGATGTGCTTCCGGAAATCCCAGGGAGCCTTGCAGGACACACGTGGTGAGTTCCCATCCAGGGGCAGTGGAGGGAACAATAATAGACGCCGCCCTTGTGGCAGAGGGGGTCCGCAATGCCAGGGCAGCAGAGAATCCTTCTCTGAGAAGCCCTTCCAGCATCCCTGAAAGGTTGCCCAACTGCCCACCTCTGGAGGCAGTCGGGGGAAGATTATCGCTGTACCCAAGAGACTGGCAAGACATAACACAAGACCAATGGGTACAGTCTGTTATATCCGGAGGCTACAGAATTCCCTTTGTTCGCTTTCCCTTAGTGTTAAACAAGTCCCTTCCAGATGTTCCACCCAATCTAAGGGATCAAGCAGTTCAAGAAATTTCAGAACTGCTAAGAAGAAAGAGCCATCCAGCAAGTCCCAGCAGACCAGCAAGGATCCGGAATTTACTCAAGGTTCTTTTTGGTACCAAAAAAGACAGGGGACTGGAGACCCATTCTGGATCTCAGCAGGCTGAACAGGTCTGTACAAAGAACGAAGTTTTGGATGGTCACGCTACAGTCCATTTTACCCTTTCTGGGTCAGGACAATTGGATGTGCTCTATAGATATTCAGGATGCGTACTACCACGTCAAAATGGACAGATGCTCCAGAAGATTCCTTCGCTTACGGCTGGGAGCCAGCCATTATCAGTTCAGAGCTCTGCCCTTTGGTCTCACCACAGCCCCCAGGGTGTTCACCAAATGTATGGCAGTAGTTATTGCTCACCTGAGATGGCAAGGATTCCAGGTGTTTCCATATCTAGACGACTGGCTCCTCACTGCTACCACCAGGCATCACCTACTGCGAGCCAGAGACTCACTATCGAGACTTGCTCCAGACTAGGTTTCTCAATAAATTTCAAAAAGTCTGCATTGTCACCCTGTCAGTCTATCACCTTTATAGGCGCAAATTTAAATAGAAAAGACATGTCAGCGAGCCTTCCACCAAACAGGGTATTAGTGATTCACCAACATGTACAGGTCTTATTAGCATGCAAAAGAAATCAAGCCATGTTCGTCCTCCAAACTCTGGGTCTCATGGCAGCAGCGATCATACTTGTTCCTCTAGCTCGTTTTCACATGAGGATTCTCCAGTGGCTGCTTTTCACCCAATGGTCCGTCCTGCAGCTTCCCATGTCTCGCATGATTATGGTCACAGAAGCATGCAAAAAGCACCTTGCATGGTGGATGGTCTCCACATCAGTGCCCCGGGGCAGACCATTTGTACTTCCCCCTCCAGTTGCTACGGTTACCATGGACGCCTCCCTGATCGGGTGGGGGGGTGGGCATTATCAGGGCAGGACAGTCCAAGGCACCTGACAACCTCACGAGTACCACCTGCATATAAACGTCTTGGAGATGAGGGCCGTACATTTAGCGTTGCAAGCTCTTCAGGACTCTCTTCCTACCGTGACCATTGCAATTCAAATGGACAATATGTCAGTAGTGTGGTACATCAACAAGCAGGGCAGAACCAAGTCCTACCCCCTATGTCGAGAAGCACTCAGACTCTGGCAGTGGGCGATCTCTTCCCAATGGTTTCTGATTGCAACGCACATCCCTGGGAAGTCCCAGCATCATAGCAGACAGGCTGAGCAGAGCAATTCTCATGCCTCACGAGTGGTCTCTGAATCAAGTAGTTGCAGACCAAATATTCCGCAAATGGGGCCAACCTTGCTGCAACCTTTTTGCCACCCCCTTCAACAGCAAGTGCAGCAATTTCTTCTCTCTCCTTCCACTTCCCGGACTTTCCCCCAGAGACGGTCTAGTCCACGATTGACCTCACGGACTTCTTTATGCATTCCCTCCGTTTCCGAAACTAATACAGAAAGCTACCGTATTGGGCTGCAAAATGATCCTCATTGCTCCTTACTGGCCTCGACAAATATGGTTTCCGTTCCTGCATCATCATCTTCTCGAGCAGCCTTGGACTCTGGACCTAGTTCCAGACCTTCTGATCCATCAATCGGGCTGGCTGCATCAATCCCTGCAATCTCTCCAGCTCACTGCTTGTTTGCTACACTTCCAACCTTAGCCAGGCTTCCAGATATCTCCCCCTCTGTGCGCGAAATTATTTTATCATCGCACAAGTCTACGACTAGAAAAATTTACGCTAGTAAGTGGAAATGTTTGTCTTCCTGGGCAGAGGCTAAGAGTATAGACCCCTTTTCAGCCCCAATACACCGCGTTTTGGAATTTCTTGCGGAATTCTTTCATTCTGGGTCCGCTTCTGCTACAATTAGAGTTCAGTTAGCTGCAATTTCATATTTTCACATTGGCCTGTCGGAAAATAATATCATGCCTCATAAGCTATGTAAAGCCTTTCTCAAAGGAACCAATCTGCTCAGGCCTCCAGTGAGAGATCCTCCACCTCTGTGGGGTCTAAATTTGATTTTAGCTTCTTTAATTTTGCCCCCCTTCGAACCTGCAGCATCTTGTTCCTTGAAGCTTTTATTTTGGAAAACCCTCTTTGGTAGCCATTACTTCAGCCAGAAGAGTTTCGGAACTTCAGGCTCTTTGTACCCGTCCTCCGTACCTAATGTTCCACAATGACAGGGTTGCGCTCAGGACTAATCCTTCGTTCCTTCCTAAGGTCTCTTCAGAGAATAACTTGAGTCAGTCCATAGACCTTCCTGTGTTTTTTCCCAACCACTCCAACAGGGCGGAATACAAATTGCATCAGTTAGATGTTCACAGGCAACTACACTTTTATTTGCATAGAACTAAGGATATCAGGAAATCAGGCCAACTTTTCCTTTCTTATGCTGAGGGTAAATAAGGTCTTCCCGTCTCAAAAGTAACCTTGTCCAGGTGGTTGACTTCTATCATCACATTTATCTATCAACTGAGGAATAAAGAATTACCTGTTAAACCAAAAGGTCACTCCACCAGAGCTTTAGCCACTTCTGTTGGCTTTCAGGCTAGGTTGCCCATGGAATCTATTTGTGCTTCGGCTACGTGGGCCAACCCACATACTTTTATTTCACATTATAAGTTGGATGTGGTTTCCAGGAACAGAGTTGATTTTGGTTCCACTGTTCTGAAGAGTTTGTTCCGATGAGCCACCCAGGATTTTAGGTGACAGGGACGCTGTCCCAACCAGCAAGAATGAAGGCGAGATAGACAACTTAACCTAAAGAAGTTATGTACCTACAATAACGTTCCATGTTAGTTGTCTTCTTCTCCCCTTTTTCTTGCGTCCCACCCTCCATTCCCCTATCCCTTGTAGACCGAGAAGAGTTCCTTATGTTTTTTTTTTCCACTGGCTCAGTCTTCTCTGGCTATTCCTTTCTGTCTAGTAGCCTCTTTGGTAGGTTTTGTATATTCCAGGATAGGATCCTTTCCTTATTATGTCTGCAGTTAGACTTACCAAATGAGATCTGGGTATCTAGCGCCAGGAATCATGGGATATGGGGTGGCCTCGAGCCAGTATGCAGCTCTCGAGCTTTTGAAGATGGGCGAGTCGGAGCCGAGGATCGGCTCCGAACCCAACCAGCAAGTAAGAAGGCGAGAAGAAGACAACTAACATGGAACGTTATGGCAGGTACATAACTTCTTTTTTACACCTTACATCTCCTTACTCTCCCTTCTTCACCCACTTCCTTACTTCTATCTATCTCCACTGGCTTTTTGTCTAAATATACCATAAGGCTGCCTTTTTTTCACTCTATATATCAATTTATCAATTCCTGATTGTATTATAATAACTGACCTTTAATTTATCTGTAAACTGACTAAAGTGTTTTTCTATTAAATCATTGTCATGTAACTTGTATCTGTTCTTTTCCAGTGTTACCAGTGTTTTCATATTATGTCTAATTTGGTATAATTATTTAAACTGTATTTTTTTTTTGTATTATTTTTAAAGACTGTAAAGTTATTATTGTTAAAATAGTTTGCAGTACTTTGGAGCTTTTCTCCGTGGGCTTCTGAAAGTTGGCTCCTTCTGGTAACGTAATACTCAAAAAAAAATATGACTTACAGATTGTTGAATGACGTTAGATGAATCCTTAGATGATGTTGAAGAAAACTGTCTTTAATATTAAGTTCCACATCTTGCGAGATATGCAGTGTTATTTGCATTGCTAATTATACAATTAAACATATGTTTTCATATCTCTGTAACTATCTCAAGAAACATGCACTTGTAGAGTAATTTCTTGTCATGTGAAAGCTTATCTCTGGTTAACAAAAATGTTTTAACAATGTATCTCTGGGTTATATAGTTTTCAAGATATCAAAATTTATGAAAGTTTAAAAATATAATTTGGGGTTTGTGTGCATTATAATGCATTATAGTATTTATGGAAAAGACTATGAATGCACTATTATCACTGTAAAGAATATTTCTTCCTGATAGCATTGCTATTTGTACAGTTTTAATAGCTTTTATTGTTCACAAAATATTTACATTTGTTTATCTTGTGCTTTTTTAGTTTATTTTTCAGAAAATGCTCTGGAATGCAAGACATGTGTATGCTGCTAGAGATGTGACATCCCACAACACATAAGTGATACTGAGTTAAAAAATGTAGGCACTACAATGCAAAAAAGAGAAAAAAAGGCTAGGCAAAATCATGTTTAAGTTAATAGGCTGTAATCTTGGGTTTTTGAGGTGGGGGATGGGGAGCAAAAGTACACAGATCTTAATATGTTGATATGTTTTCTCAGAAATGTTTAATCTTGTCTTTAGAAGCCTGTAGCTGAGGACTATATCTTTTTCTGTTACATTTCCATGGAGACAAACTGATTGTAGAAAATAAAAAGCCAAAATACTTGTTTCTTCAAGACTTAAAAGTTAATGTTTTCTGAAAGCATGCAAGTTGTTTTTCACGTATGGAATGGGAATACACACCAATTAGTGTAAGTAGAAGCACAAGCTACAGGAGTAATGGTATCTTATCATGATGACGACACTTTCTATATTATCTTGGAATGTGAATGGCCTCAGAGGTGTAGACAAGGAACAAGTATGTAATTATATCAAGAAATGCAGAGTGCAAATAGCAATGCTACAGGAGACACATTTGGAAATAGTTGAGCATATGAATGTGATAAAGAAAGAATTTCAGGGTGGATATTCAGCAGAATATCAGGGACAAAGGAAAAGAGTGCATATATGAATTGCTAGAATAGTTTCAGTGGTGATCGAAGAGGGGAAAAAGATGATAATGGCAAATTTGTGGTAGCAAGAGGTTACTGGCAAGGGATGAGGATTACGGTGGCATCTATTTATATTCTACCTAAAACTGATATTATGGAGCTTAAAAGGGAGAAAAAGCAGCTTTCAGAAAGGAATATTACTTATAGTTGGGGAATGGAATTTGATTTGCAGCAATGAGGGTGTATCGAGGGGGCAAAAAGGGAAATATAACAAAAGTGGGTACATTTCTGAAGAAATTTATGAAAATATTTGGTATGGAAGACGTGAATTTAGTAGTAGGAATTTAGACAGAATTTAGATATTATTTACCATGGTGTAATAACTGGGCTAGACTAGACAAAAGCTATATTTCACAAGAACATGTGCATTTAATTGAGAACTTAGATACACATCCAATAACTATTTCAGACTGTGTGACAATGATTGCTAATATAAGAATGCAGGGTAATGAAGTAAAGCTGAGGCACTGGCACTTCCTGACTTGCCTGTTAAAAAGAGAGAAATTTAAGGCATGGATAGTGGAAATTATTTGAGTTATTCTGGAGGATAGATAGTACTCCAGAAGTTACAGCTAGTGAGTGGGATAAAATTAAAGTGGAGTTTAAAAGTAATGTAGAAATAAAAGAGATATATGATTGGGAAATAATACAAATTATTTAGAAGGGCTGGCAAAGGTTAAAGTATTATAAAATAAGGGAAATCTTACAGAAAAAGAAGAGGTGCAATTCCAGAGTGCTACAGAAAATAAGGGAGTACCTGGATAATATGCATGGGTTTACAAAGATTGCTGTTAAGCAACTGTTTTTGATGATAATTCCAGGCACAAACCTTTGGCACAGTGACTTAGTCAACAAAAAGAAGAAAGATTTATTGCCAAACTTAGGGAGCCTATAACAAGAAAAATTGTCACAGATCTTGTAGATGCATTAAAGGTATTTCAGAATTTTTATGGAAAGTTGTATAAAGCAGAGAAGTGGGGAAATCAAGAAAAAGTACAGATGAAAATATTTATTAAAGACTTAAATATGCCAAGGTTAGAGATAGACGAGCTCAACAATTAACAGTTAAGATAGCAGGAGATGAGATAACAGAGGTGATGTATAACCAGTCTGCAGGAAAGTCTCCCAAAATAGATGGTATTCCATTTTAAGTTTGGAAGCTAAGAGGGGAGAAAGTGCTAAACATCTGGAAGGTTGTGTTTCACATTATATAAGGGAAGAGAAGTACCAACATCCTGGGGAAAAAACATGCTGTGGTGGCTGTAATATATAAATACTGAAAAGACCCATTAGATCCAGCTTTCATATAGGCTCATTTCAGTTTTAAATCGTGATTATAAGGTGTTTGTCTATAATGGCTAAAAGAGTGACAGAGGTGTTGCCAAAATTAGCAAATATGGATCACTGTGGTTTTGTGGTGGGGAGGCAAACATTTGACAGCATTAATACAACAATGATGATCCAGAGGGAAGCAGAATGTAAGAAAATACCTCTGTTGGTGGTGGTCTTGATGCAGGGAAAACATTTGACAGAGTAAGCTGGAATTTTGTGAGTAGGGCAATGGAAGCGTTTGCGTTGCCTAACACAACAGTAATGTTAAGTGATTGGAGCCAGAAATTACAGTCGGAGGGTTCCTGTCTGGTAAGTTGTTTCTGAACACAGGAAACAGGCAGGGGTGTCCTTTTCCCTTTTTATTTGTGTTATATTTAGAATCATTGACAAAGAAAGTAGTATTCAAAAAGTTGACTTTATTTACAGATGATATTATTTTGTACCTATAAAATCAGAAAAGGACATCTCAGTGTTCTAGCACATTCTGAGACAGTTCCCTGTTTTTCTGGATATAAAATTAATGAAGATAAAACAAAGGTTTGAGCTGTAAATTGTATATCCACAGATGAATTGGTTCAGCAATACCCTTATTTATGGAGACATGATAAAATGAAGTATTTAGGAGTATGAGTTAAAAAGGGCACTGTTATGGCAGCTAAGGATGTAAGAAAAGAGTCTAAAGAAAAGACAGTACAACTGAAAACTCTTTCCAGTGGATATGTATGGCAAGATGCAAGCAGTAAAAATGTTTAGTCCATTTAGTAATATCTTTATCAACCAGAGGAGATTATCCTGTTATCTGCTATATGATCCGACCATAAGCTAATCACCCTTGATATCCACATCCCGCCCCCACCCCCCCATTAAGGAAACCACGGTAAAAAATTTCTCCATATTCAACTTCATGCTTCTTAAGACAGAAGTGGTGAACTTCATGACACCCATACAGATGGACAATACAGTTACGACTGCTGAATCCTACACAAATGCACTCTATAAGCACTTACACGAGTGCATGGATTGTGCTATGCCAAACAGAACCAAGACGCTATCCTCCAAAAAAGGAAGCCAATTTGATGGTCCCCTGCCATAAACAAACTGTACAACAGAAGGAAGAAATTGTTGCAAAAGAGAGTAAAATCCCATGAGTGGAGGAGCTCCCTGGTCAGCCTCAGCAAGGAGCTGAGATCCCTTATAAGATCCTCCAAAGCTAGCTACGAAAACAAAATCACCACTGATTCTACGGACAACCACAAAGCATTCTATAGCTATGTCAAGAATCTCAATGACAACACCCAGATATGCTGTGAGTTACAGCAAAGCTGCACTGTCTAAAGCCAAAAACACATCATCCATGGGACCGGACAACATCCCAGGCTGCATTTTACATGAACTTCAGAATGAACTGGCTCCCCACCTAAGCGTCATGTTCAATCATAGCCTCACATCAGGCTTTGTGCCCACTGAATCGCGTACAGCAACAGTTATCCCACTCCACAAAGGGGGAGCCACCAATGATCCCGGGAACTATAAGCCTGGTCTGCAAGACCATGGAACGTATCATCATGGAACTCATAAACAAAGACATTGGTAACCTCCAAACTCTGGATCCCACCCAGTTCGGGTTTGTGAAAGGCAGATCATGCCTCCTGAACCTGATCGACTTCTTTGAGGCAGTCACCAAAGCCGTAGATGAGGGTAAGGTGGTTCACACAGCCTATCTTGACCTCGCCAAGGCTTTCAACACCATTCCCCATTCTGAAATTATAGCTAAACTCACTAAACTAGGTATAAATCCCTACGTCACAAGATGGGTTGCCAACTGGCTCACTGACAGAACCCACACTGTAAAAGTTGCACACTCCAAATCTGACCTCCAACTAGTGACAAGTGGAGTACCACAGGTTTCAGTCCTGGGACCTCTCCTGTTTGGCATCTACTTCTCTGAAGTACAGGCTAACACAGACGGCCTCTGGCTAACGAAGTTTGCAGATGACTGCAAACTAGGAACCATAGTCGATTCCCCAAATGATGTGGAAATCCTACAGAAGGGCCTCGCTGAGACAGATGCCTGGTGTCAGAGCCATGGCCTCAAGCTCAATGCCAGAAAGTGCATTGTCTTCCCCTTTGGTAAAAACTCTGTACCCATGAACTACTACATAGACAGCAGTCTACTTAACACCGAATGTGTGATAAGAGACCGTGGGACCCAGGTGGACAGTAGTCTGTCCTTTGATAGTCACATTGCCACAGTAGTCAGGAAGTCCTTCTGAATGGCACACCTCATCATAAAAGCGTTCTCATCCAGAAAGAAAGAGGTCATTGTTCCCCTCTACTCAACACTCATTAGACCCATTATAGAGTACAATGCCCCTTTTGGAATTTACCTCACAAGACATCTGCAGCAGCTGGAAAGGCCACAGAAGTACCTCACAAAGAGGATTACTGGCCTCAAACAGATGCCCTACACTGAATGTCTCAAAAAACTCCAGCTTTACTCATTGCATATCGCCTACTCCGAGGTGATCTCTGCCTAGCATATAAAGCTATGTCATACCCAAAGCTGTTGGACATAATACACCTAAAGAAATCCCAATCCCTCCGAGCTACACAGTCTAGGGACCTAAACCTTGTCACCACAATAAACAGGACATGCTGGAGGGATATATCCCTGTCCCAGAGACTTCCCATACTCTGGAACAGGCTACCCATCTATGTCAAGCAAATTTCTTCATTAGTACTCTTCAAGAAAAATCTTGATAAGTGGATGGGAAATAGGAAATACACCCCGGGGATCACTTCTGTGTGTCTGCTTGACAGTGGCACAGGAAAATAACTTTCTTGGGTGGCATAAGCCAGGGAGCCTTGTTGGCTAGGCTTACGTAGGCCCTCGTACTGATAGCCTAGTACCTACCTATGAGGAATTGTGGATAGTAATTAATAAAGAGTTGAAGAATTTTATCTGGGAGGGAAAGAGTGTACTCTTAGTACTAATCTATGAACCTATGAGGGAAAGAGTGCAAGATTTAATTGGGCTAAGTTGATCCTTCCAACAGAACAGAAACAAGCTTACAAGGTAGGAACTCTGCCAGATGATGTAAGCGATCATACTTTGACCTACATCTTAAGGCAAAAAAATGATATCTCTAACCCCCCCATATATAGGATTGCACGTACCAACAAACACTTTAACCCGGTATTATTCCAAAATGAACTTAGTGCCTGTGACTGGAACCCTTTAAAAACTCTACCACTTGAAGAAGCTGTTAAATACCTAAACTCTAAATTCTTATCTATCCTTGATAAGCACACACCCAAACGGTCCATTAGAATGAAGTCCAAACCAGCCCCCTGGCTTTCTAAAGAAACCAGACAGAAATTTTAATAAGAAACAAGTCTTGGGCTAAATGGAGAGCTAACAAAAATATCTCAGATCAACAAATTTTTAGGCAGTTGAGAAATAGTACAAAAAAGGCAATGTTTACAGACAAAAAGAACTACTACTGTAAATTACAGCAAAATCACCAAACCTATTCCCAAAAGTTCTGGTCTAGTACAAATAAACTCCTGTTCCCAGGCCACTCGTGCACACCTACCCCATCTCAGGCCGAACCAGATACCCCCCCACCAAACTGCCAAATACCTTCAATACCTTCTTCACAGAGACCATACAATCACTAGCCAGTCAACTTATCCCTGACATCTCAAACCTTCCCACCACCATACCTGGCACTCTACCAACATTCCATATGCAACCCGTTTCAACCACTCTCATCTACAAATTTATCTAAAAACTTAAACCTTGTACTCCTTCTGCTGACCAGCTACCATCTGAATACCTGCAAAAAGCAGCCAAAGTAATTTCTTATCCCATATCCATCCTCATAAATAGAACCATTAAGGAAGGAATCATTCCAGACATCTGGAAAATCTCCCATATTATCCCCTACACAAAGGGGATACCTCAAATGATTACTCTAGCTACCGGCCAATAGCTCTCTTATCACCCTTTGCAAAAATTATGGGAAAATGCATTCACCAGCAACTATTAAACATTTATCTCAACATAACATGATAGCAAACTGCCAGCATGGCTTTAGGCCATCCCATAGCACCACAGCTGCCCTATTATCCTTTACAGAAGCCATCAATAGAAATCGTAGTAAAAACAACCTCTCATCTGCACTCTTTATTGACCTCTCAAAAGCTTTTGACATGGTAAACCATGCCCTTCTTATCAACATTCTTGAATCCCTTTCCTTTGACTGTCTGGCAGTTAAATGGTTCAAGTCCTACCTTACCAATAGGCAACAGGCAGTTCTCTGGGAAAATAATATAGCGTCCCTTCTGCCAGTCACCCTCGGAGTCCCTCAAGGCTGTATTCTAGGTCCACTTCTTTTCTCACTGTTTATCAATGACCTCCATTTAGCTATTTTACAAGCCACCTGCATTCAATATGCAGATGATTCTACACTAGTATGCTCAGCAAACTCCCCATCAGATCTACATTCTGTAACTCAGAATGCATTTAACATAGTTGAAACATGGTTCACAAAACGTTGCCTCCTTCTCAATGCTAAAAAAACTAAGCACCTTCTCTTTACACCCACCAGTAAGTCCTCCCCCATAGATTTCTCTGTCATCTCCAATAATGGCACAATTATATTCCCCGACTCTACCACTAAATTATTAGGAATTACTATTGACAATAACCTTACATTTGACAGCCACATAAATAACAGCATAAAAACTGTCAACAGAAAAATAGGCTCCTTATTTAGAATTAAACCTTTCCTAACTCCAATAGCCAGAACTAAGACTGCACACTCACATTTAATTTCAACGCTTCTGTACGCCTCACCCATATATACTAACCTAAAGAAAAAAGAATCTTATCAAACTAATTCCTATAATAACATCGCTAGATTTGCCACTGGCAATCCCTTTAGAACTCACCACTGTCTGAATCTAATGCAGCTAGGCTGGCTTGAACTTCAAAACCATCTGAAAGTCTCCCAACTCACCATTGCCCACAAGATATTTTATCAACCTAACAGCACTCCTATACTCTCCAATCTCATAATCCCCTACAAAAATCTAAATTCTCTACGCTCTTCCAGCAAACTTCTTGCTAGCATAAGCAAGTCTAACAACATGGCTGGAGTTTCTCTGTTTTCCAACTCTGTGGGGAAAAAACTGGAACCTACTGCCTAATGAACTAACTTTACTTTCTTCCCTGCCTCTCTTTATACAAAACCTCAAAACACACTGGTTATGCCCCTGCAGCAACCCTGATTAACCTTCTGCTTCACTACTGATATTTCCTCCTCTTGAACCATAACTTTAATTCACACTCCTTGGAAGTAGGAATGTAACTGCTGAACAAAATTCAACATACTGGTGTACTATATCCTGTTTGATGCTCTGAAAGTCTCTATCCTGTTTGATGCTCTGATAGTCCACATGAATCATACTGTATAATAAATTATCCTGTACATATTGTCACCTTTACTATTGTAAATACCTACTTTATTTTATTATTACTTCCTGTATTTTTAGTATTCTTATTACTTCCTGTATTTTTAGTAATCTTTTTTTTGAAATCCTTTCATTTACTATGCAATAATATTGATTTTTAATTTTTAATTTCAATTTTTATTTGTTACTACTGGAGCTTTTCTCCCCGGGCCTCTACTGAAAATGGAAATATATCCAGTTGGACTAGCCCGGTTAACAAATGTAAAATAAATAAAAATAAATAAAGTAAATGAATAAATAAAACAAGGAAATTTAAGATTAAAAGGGTTATTTTAGAACTACACAGTTAAGGCTGTTAGACATTACATAAGCAGAAAGCTGCAATTCAACATGGAAAGGGATGGTGATGAAGTGGTTGGGGGAAATTCACAAAATAAGGAAAAAGTGGGATTTTGGATGCAGATCTGTAAGGAGAATAACAGTCATACAGAATATTTTATTCATAAAGTCACAGACAGTATTCTAAGAACTAAACATGTGATTGAAGAAAGGAGATTCTACTGATAGGGATGACTGCACTTAGAGGTACAGAGAATAGGCAAGAGGAGGCTGGAATTTCATGGAGGTAGCTGACAAACTAACCAATGTATTGGGAACAAATAATTAGAGAGGAAAAGGTAATAGAACGGGAAGAGGCCAAGAAGACATTTAGACTGCAGGTTAGAGATTGCCTTTGCTATCTGGTTTTATGTCAGAGTATAGGCAAAGAGAAAGGGATAAGGTAATAAGTGAAAGACCTGCACTGGTTGAGTTTTTGTTTGAATCTAGAATAGAAGATGTTGCTAAAAAAGGGATTATTTGTAGGGCATATAAAATATTGTGCAATAACTATAGGAATCAATGAAAGGAGATTGCAAAAATTGGGAGGAGAGATTATATAAGCAATTTAAGAAGGAACAATGTATGGCTTCTAAATATGCAGCAAAATCCAGAAGATTTAGGATTTTTGCCTGGAAGTGTTTGCGTAGGTACTTGTATATCCCAAGCAGACTCCAAAGATTTTTTCCTCAGGTAGATTGCAAATGTTAGAGGTATAATGGGGAAGAAAGAGATACCTGGAAGTATATGTTTTCGGAGTGTAATGAGTTAGCAGACTTTAAAAATTCAAAAACCAAGTAAAAAGTCACAGTCCAGAATACAAAACTGAAAAAACAAAAAACTGGACAATGGAGGGCAGAACTACCGGCTGGTGGAGAACAGAAGTTTATTTTTAACGCAACTAAAATGAAACACGTTTTCGTCCAAGTAACTCTCAGACTTCCTCAGAAATTAAAAACCATTGAACCCAAGTTGATTTATACATACATCAATTAGATAAATTATAAATCAATCAAGGATTTAAAGAAACATACCTTAATATACAAAGCAAAACTTTGTATTTAACTGATACAAAATAACATTATCAACTGAAAAACAATATTTACAAGTGCATTAGAAATGAAACGTGTCACAAATGATATAATAAACATAACAATAAGTTTGTAAAAACACATAAAAATATTTATACTAGATGGATAAAATATTTATAAAAGAGACATCAATAGGAGATAAAAATAAATTCATAATTTAGCTGCCCTTAATTTGAGTAGAGGTACAGGAGAAATATTTTCATTAAGGCCCGGGGCTTTGTTAGCTTCTAAAAATAGCTGCCAAAAGGTATCCCTGTATTCTAATTTGTGTTCCCAGAGCCCACCTGAGTTCCTTGGATACAGTTTCTAACACAAAGAAGGAAAACTTGGCGTTACTACATGAGAGAGTATGCTTGTACAGTGCATTGTTGACATTGCACTTGTTGATATTCATATGCTTATAAATTCTGTGTTTGAGCGCTCTCTCAGTTTTGCCAACGTAGAAACTGTCACAACCCCCACAGTTAACCAAATAGACCAGGCCCTGGGAATTACAATTGGAGTAAGTTTTGGCAGTTAATATTTTAGCTCTACTTGCTAACGAGACCTGTTCTTTATTGTTAATAAAGGAACATTGATTGCAGGCCCCACATTTGTAAGTACCTTTCTTTCTGTGAGCAAAAACATCCTCATGTTTAACCAATTCTAGTAAATTTTTAATATTTCGCCCCTTCCTGAACACTACTTTAATAGATTTACCTTTTAAATTGGGTAAATCAGTAAAACTTGAAAATTTGTCCCACTCTTTTAATACTGTATTAATGATGTCGTGGGCATTAGAACTAAATACTGAAAAGAATGGCTTAAGGTTGCGGAGCAGTGCAGAAACTGAAAGCAATAAAAAATAAATGCTGCACCAGAACTTACACACCAAGAGTTTATTTTAAGAAAACAAAAACACACACAAAACGTAAGCGCTTTCACAACCACTCTGGTTGCTTCATCAGACCAAATGACTAGTTAACAGACCCTTAATATTACAAGTGTAGATCATCAGCTGACATACCTTAATTGGAATTAATTATGTGCCATAAGTAAAAACAATAAAAAGTTAAAACTTTAAAAGTACATATTTCTATCTAAAACTATGGAACATAATTAAATCAATTTAGTTTGTAATATGTGATATAAATATATCGGTACAGTCTATGTTAAAACATGTATATAAAAACTATGTATACATTTCAGTAAAAAAAATGCAAATGCAGATGAAAATACATATATATATATCTGTATATATATCTATATAAATATCTTGGTATATAGATATCTCTAAAAAAACTTCATATTATTCAGATCTATGAACACTTAAGTAGATGGAGTGACTGTACATCTGAAAAAGAGACACATAAAAAAGTGCCAATCTCAGTGTTTGAGGTGAAGGGATTTAAGGAAGGGTTTTAAGGATGCCACACCGTTCAGACCAGGGTATTTCTCTGCATGAAGTGATAGAATCCATTTCTGTTCTATACTCTGTTAGATTCTCTATATCACCTCCTCTTATCCATATATGAACCACTTCAATCACAAGGAACTTGAAGCTATGTGTACAATCTATCTCTTTAATATGTTTTGCTAAGGCATTAGTTTCTTTATAATTATTAATGTCTCAAATATGCTCAAGTATCCTATCTTTGAGCATCCTTTTGGTCTTGCCTACTTGAAATGTATAACATTTCTGACAGAAAGAAAAATAGACAATATTGGTGCTTGACAATCAGCATAACTGGAACTGGTAATAGTAAACTTTCTTGTGGGAAGAGTAAAGGTTCTGTGTGTAAATAAGTATTTGCAAGCAGAACATCTTCTGCATGGAAATGTACCTAGGCAGGTTGAACTAAAACATCTATTCATATCCATCTTATTGCATAGATATTGCTTCAAGGACCGATTGTTTCTAAAAGAAAAAGTGGGGTTGTTTCTAATCTTATCTAACAGTCCAGGTACTTCTTGTAAAATGTGCCAATTTTTCTTGTTAATGGAAGTGAATTCATTAATTTCACTTTAATATTGGAACACTATTCTGAACTTGTTGTCGGTCTGTCTATCCCTGCTAGCATCATTATGGTGAGAGTTGTTAAAAGTACAGTTTGCATCTATCATTTCTATATGTCCATGCCTCTCTTATAGTTGTATCAATTTCCTGTTTGGAGTAGCCTCTCTCCAAAAATTCTTGAGCCATAGCTTCTAGAACCTTATGTGCATCATCATCTTTATTGTGTAATCGTAAGACCCTGTAAATTTGTCCCTTCAGCACATTCTTACGGATATGTCTTGGATGCATGCTTGATTTATGTAGTAGGGTATTTTTTCTAGTAGTTTTTTTTATATATGCTACTGCTGACATCATTCAACTCTGATTTAATAACTTTAACATCTAAGAAGTCAATTTCATTAGATGAGTACTGATAAGTAAATCTCAAAGTCTGTGGTAGTATGTAGATAGTGAACAAGGCTTTCTATCTCACTTGCATGTCCTTTCCATAGCAAAGAAATATTGTCCACAAATCTAACATACCACAGAATCTGTTCAAGGTGGGGATTGACATCAGAGAAGAGAAATTGTTGCTTCCAACAGGCTAGGACTAAGTTGGCGTAACTGTTGGCACAAGCAGTGCCCATTGCGACGCCAACTTTCTGGAGATAGAATTCATTCTCAAACACAAATATATTGTTTTCCAAAATAATCTTAAACACAAATATATTGTTTTCCAAAATAATCTCAAGTAAACTGCAAATTAATTGCACCTTACTATTATCAAAACATCTATTTATATTGAGGAAGTTCCTAATCATATTTATACCCCATATGTTAGGAATTAATGTCCATAGTTACAAAAATGTAATCACCTTTGACAGTTCTGAGTCTATCGTGTAGTCTCTCAAGAAACATCTTAGTGTCTCTTAAAATGGTGTGGCATCCGTCTAATAATGTATGTAAATTACTTTTTACAAATATAGAGAGTGGTTCAGTGCACCGCTCTGCACCTGACACAGTGGGTCTCATTGGGGGTGCTTCGAGATTCTTGTGTATTTTTGGTAATCCATAGAGTCTAGGAATTACAGGTTTTGTAGTGTTAAAATATTCAAATAATTTTCCATCAATTAAGTGTAGTCATTAAAAGATCAAAAACTAAGAAAGACACCTTTTCCATAATAGCATTCACAGTAATCTTGTTGATGCATTGATAGGTATTTGTGTCTTCTAATAAAAGTCTCATCTGATAAAAATACAATTCCTTGTTTAAAATTACTGTAGCACCACCTTTGTCAGCTTGTTTAACTTCAATAGATTGCATATTAATTAATTCTTGTAAGGCTCTATTCTCATTAATGGACCTATTAAAAAAACTTAACTTAGTCTCATCTAGACAAACTTTCCTAAAATCAGTTTCACAAACATTTATAAACATTTGTATTTCTGGGTGCATAGTGGGAATAAAGCTGCTAGGTCTCTTAAACTGTGTGTCAGTAAAGTCACTTTGTTCATTGCTCGGAAAAATGTTTTTTAAACACAGGTCTCTGCCAAGCAGCCTAAGATCTTTGAGCATTTCTACTGGGCTCGCTCGTCTTGCAGGAATAAAAGACAGACCTTTGTTTAATAGGTTAATCTGTTCTTTAGTAAGCAAGATAGATGAAATGTTAATAACCAAACCTGTGTCTAGGTTCTCCTGCGTTTCATCTGTTGTATTGCATCGTCTGGGCTCTGTGCATTCTGTATTTTCTTCTGTCCTGTTATACTCTTCGAGCATACCCTGAAAGGCAGTGAGTTTTTTAGAGTAAAATCCCCCTTGGATGTTCTGTCCAAAAAAGCACCTTTCATTTTGTTATTCTCTGAGTGTGATGCATTCTGTGTAATGGCTAATGACCCACAAGGAGCATTGGTGCTAGTGCTAGCTTCAATTACAGTTCCTTCGTTCAACTCATTCATTTGCATAATAACTTATTTTCCTATGATGATATTTTCAGAATATAGGCTATTGCTAATAGCTGATCGACTGTGCCTCTTCGCAGAATGGAGGTTTCTTCCAAACTAGAAGAGGAAGTAGTAGTTGATTAGATGAATGATTGGCATTCTCAGGCACCGTTGGATTCGTCCGCTCTCGGCCATGCAAAGACATTGTTTTCAAAATCTCTTCTATCATGTAGTTTTCTTAGTTTAGTTTGTTGTAATCTCTTTTCATAGAGAGCAATATTCTCTTGTAGCTGATCCAACTTGTCAGCTACAATGTCAGCTGAAAAACAGAGATTTTGCTGTCCAAAGCGATGATCTCACTCTTCAGATGATTTTCTAATGGTAAGAAGAACTCAATTAATAGTTCAATGTATTTCGAACTGAATTGGAGGTTGAGTTTTTGCCATTTGCGAAGCAGTACCGGATACATTTCTCCATAGCTCGACATGTTCAGGATCCTCAGTCCTCGAGGGATAATTCTGTTTTCGAGTGACGCCTGCAAATGCAGACACTGCCATTGCATTCTTTTGTACTTGTAGACCATGTTTTCTAAATCACGGTAACTTTTCATAAAGTCGGCTACCTGTGTATTAGTTAATGTGCAGATGTTCATCGTGCATACAGCTGTAGTCATAACAGATGGGTTTTCTTGCCGTCAGGCGGGTCCTCCGTCGGCCGAATTCCAAAGTCTAGGTCCGGCGTCGGTTGTTGTCGCTTCTTCCCTGATGTCAGTGCGACAGGGGTATAAAAGAACCAGCCGACGCCATTTTCTTCAGTCTTTCTTGCCGTGCGGTGCCCGAAGCAGAAGCAGTTCGCAAGTGCCGGTCGGCCAGCTCCTGAGATTACGAATATTTTGCAACCGAAGTCTTCTTGAAAGCTAAGTACCCGTTGGAAACTTTTCTTGCCTCAGACCGATGTCAGACAAAGTTAATAATTGCATTTCATGTGGGAAGCAAATACCGCATAAGGATTTTCATTCCCTCTGCATTCCTTGCTTAGGCCCAGACCACGACGTCTCGGCCTGTCGTTTTTGTGCTACATTCAACAGACGCACCATTAAGCGTCGGGCGGAGTTCGCCCAACACTATTTTGGCAAAAAATTTAATTACATTATGTCGTCGGATACTCCGACTCCAGTTTTGAGTAAAAGATGCAAAGATAAGGACCGACATACGAGGTCCGCGGCTTCTACCGACACCACGCCAAAGCCGACTACAGGTGGTCCGGTTCTCAGTGAGGCGCCTACGCAGCCCCTGACTACCGACGACACTTCATTGGCGGTGTCTACTGTACCCGAGGTCGCAGGCTCTTCGGCCCACACCCCGACTACCGATACCAAAGCCACTCTTGGCAGTGAAACTCAGAGTTTAGACAGGTCTGCCACCTCTCAAGGTGTCTTCAGGCCTTCCTCTTCTTTTTCCATCAAGGCTTTCACTAAGTCTAAAGCAGCCATGCATACTAAAAGACAAGCTCCACAGGGCCCTTCTCAAGGCCCCATGCCTAAAAAGCAGATGCTCAAAATGGCTGAGGATTTGATTACTCTTATCAGGGTTCTCAACCCCCGGACAAAAGGCCCAGAGTGGAGGAAGAATCCCCCTCCTCGACCAGGCCTCCATTATTTCAGAGCATTCTGATGACCAGGAACATTCATACTCCCCTTTTGAAGATTCTGATGCAGAGGTGTCCATTCCCTCTGTCTCCCCCCCTGAGGATTACTCTTTTGGGGAAACCTTGCATACCTTGAGGGAACACTTCCACTGGGAAGGCCAAGAGTACTCAGACTCCAAGAAAAGGCTTAGGGATTTTCTCTTGCTCCCTCAGCACAGGCCTCTGGCTATACCTCCTGTCTTAGACATTCTAGATGATGTGTATTCGGAGGCCTGCCTTAACCCAGACTCTTTGCCTCCAGCCCCAGTCAAGCTTGATAGGTATTACCGGGTTCCTGACTCACACCAATTCCCATACAAAAGCCATGCGGCTGACCCAGAAACTATCTCACAGGGCCCCAAGGGAATTAAGGCCTCCACTGCTAAAAATCCATTACCTTCAGAGAGAGATTCCAGAGCTTTAGAAAGGTGGGGGGGAAAAGGTATACACCTCGGCCACCTTAACCATGAGGGCATTAAACTGCCAGTTCTATATGTTAAAGTACCAACAGTTTCTGTTATTACAGTTGAGAAGCAAAATGTCACAACCTGAACAACCAGACTTGAAGGAGTTGCAGGATGTGATGCATAGTGCAGAACAAGTGGGTAAACATACCTTGCAATGTGGTTTTGATGCTTTAGAGGCTTCATGTAGAGCTGCTGTTACAGGATCAGTCATATGTAGACGTGCCTGGCTCAAAGAGCAAACCTTACCAGATCATGTCACAGCTAAATTACTAGATGCCCCTCTGCAAAAAGATGTATTATTTGGTGTTAAAGCTGAGGAGGTATTAAAGAAAATGGAGGAAAAGGCTAAATCAATGCAAACAGTGAAAGATTTCCTACAGGTACAACCTCCACGTTTCAGTAGAAATTGGCCTTCCAAAAATTGGTCCTTTCCATCCACGGACAGACCCCAAAGAGGTAGATACAGGCGCCCGAGGGGCAGAGGGCAATCTCAAGGATCGTTTAGAGGCAGACAGTGGCAAGCACCTACACAAAGAGGTGGTGAGGATAGCTCACAGCCATTCAGAAAGCAGACCCAATGACTTTCCCCTTTGCATGCCAAGCAAGGCTCTAATGGCAGCACCTTTAGGTGGAAAGCTGGCATTATTTTCGAAAAATTGGCATATTGTCACAAAAGACAAATGGATCCTGGACATTATAGACAGAGGCTACAGATTCCATTTTCACACCCTTCCAAAAATGAGAGGCATGCCAAACCTGCCACACAATCAAAGGGCAGAGGCACAAAAACAAATTTCAGATCTCATGGACATGAAAGCTATTCAAGAGGTACCTACACAAGAACAAGATCAAGGTTTTTACTCCAGACTATTCCTGGTACCAAGGAAGGGAAAAGATTGGAGACCTATTTTGGACCTATCCATCCTAAACACATTTTTACTTGTGCCAAAATTCAAGATGCTGACATTACAGCAGCTTCTTCCCATGCTGGGCAAGGAGTCTTGGCTGGTAACATTGGACCTCAAGGAGGCATACCTGCATGTCCCAGTCAGACAAGATTGCAGAAGATACCTCAGATTTCTTGCAGGTTCAACCCATTATCAATTCTCTGCATTGCCCTTTGGCTTATCTACTGCGCCCAGAGTATTCACGAAATGCCTGGCATCAGTAATTGCCTACTGCAGACTTCAAGGGATACAAATATACCCATATTTGGACGACTGCCTGATCCAAGCGGACAGCAAGCACATACTTCTGAAACATCTGGCTTTTGTAATAATGTTGTTGAATTCTCTGGGATACACAGTCAACAAAAAGAAATCAAGGCTAATACCCTCTCAAACAATAATTTTCCTCAGTGCCAACTTGGACACAAACACCCAGATGGCCTACCTCACGCCAGAGAAACAGGGGCAACTAACTCAATACTTCAGAAAACTAGCAAATTTCACCAGGATGACTGCAAGGAAAATCCTGCAGGCTCTGGGATTCATGGCATCTTGCATCCTACTAATCCCATGTGCAAAGCTGCATATGAGGAAACTTCAATGGTACCTGAAAAACCTATGGTCTCAACACAGCCACAGTTTGGAAACAAACAGATTCCATGTCTTCAAAAGGAATTTCTGTGGTGGGCTCAAGCATGCCAAAGAAACACAGGTCTCCCATTCTGCAAGCCTCAAGCAAATCAAGTCCTCACAACAGACGCCTCGGACTACGCCTGGGGGGCGCACATGACAGATCGGTGCATTCAGGGCAAATGGTCCCAAAAAGAAAAGCACCTACACATCAATCAAAAGGAAATGCTAGCGGTAATAAATGCTATTATAGCTTTCAAAAACCTTCTGCATCCAGGTCAGCTATTGATAAGGACAGACAACACCACGGTAATGTGGTACATAAACAAATAGGCTGGCCATGTCTCTTTGGAACATGGCTCTACAGAGATAATTCAAGCATGGGGAAGGCCAGACATAGATTTCTTTGCCTCCCACAAAAATCACCAGTTGGCAAAATCCTGCTCAAGGACCTTTCATCCACAGGCCTGGAGAGTGGACGCACTCTCTCAGTTGGACAACAATGACAGTTTATGCCTTTCCACCTCTTCCTCTGCTGCCCAAACTTCTATTAAAAACCAGAGCAGACAGACCAAAGATGATTCTCATTGCTCCAGACTTGCCAAGACAACACTGGTACCCACTCCTGAGGAGCCTGACGCATTCCCCACCATGGATCCTACCCCTAATGCCTCTTCTTCTGACTCAGCACAGCTTCAAAACTCTTCACAGTCAGCTGAAAACACTCAATCTGGCCGCATGGAAGATTCCTTAACTTCACAACAAACCCTACTCTCCAAGGAGGTGCAGGATGTCATTTTGGAGGCCAGAAGGCCTTCTACTAGAGAAGCTTACTCCGCAAAATGGAAACGGTTTTGTGCCTGGAATGAGGAAAAGGGTCAGAATCCTGGAATACTGAATTTACCTCAAATATTACAGTATCTAGCTGAGATGCTAAGCAGTGGACTTTCATTCTCCTCCATCAAAATCCATGCCTCAGCCATTTCTGCAGAATACAACACTGATCCTCCTTTATTCTCTCACCCCCTCTTAAGACAGTTCCTCAGAGGGGCTAAGAATATAAAACCCCCAAGGAAACAACCAGTACCTGCTTGAGACCTCAATTTCATTCTAGAAAAACTGACCTTGCCTCCTTTTGAGCCAGCTGCCTCAACAGAACTGCAATATTTGTCCTGGAAAACAGCCTTCCTTCTGGCTATCACCTCAGCTTGCAGGGTATCGGAACTACAAGCCCTCATGGCTGTGCAGCCTTTCATTATTTTCCATCAGGACAGAGTTTCCTTATGAACCAATCCGTCCTTTATGCCAAAGGTGGTATCCAGGGTAGCTTTAAATCAGACTATCCACTTACCTACCTTTTACCCTAATCCTCAAAACAAAGGGGAGAGACTACTACATTCCTTGGACATCCACAGACAGCTGTGTTATTATTTGGACAGAACAAAGCCTTTCAGAAAATCAGAGCAACTCTTTGTGTCCTATGCTACAGGAGCTCAAGGGAAGCCAATTTCCAAACAGACAATCTCAAAATGGATAGCCCACTGCATACGCTTTTGTTACTCTTTTCATGGTAAAACTGTACCTGCAGGCATCAGATCTCACTCCACAAGGGCCACAGCTACCTCTGCAGCTTTCCTCAGGGGGGTTCCTACCAAAGATATTTTGGAAGCAGCCACTTGGAGTTCTGTGCATACCTTCTCCAAGCACCATCACCTACCATTATACTCCAAATCTAGAGCAGGCTTTGCCACTGCAGTCTTGCAGGGCATCCTGGCTCCTCCTAGTTCCACCTAGTGCCTACCACCCTTTTTTAGCTTTGGGATTCTACCCATCTGTTATGACTGCAGCTGTATGCACGATGAACATAGTACAGTTTTGTACCTACCATAAATGTAGATGTTCGAGTGCTAATACAGCTGCAGTCCAGGTTTCCCTCCCTCCTTCCCCTCTTGGGACAGGCCTAATGGCTAACACCTCCTCATACAACCTGATTGGGGTATTCATTTATGGTGTATTTGCTTGCAACTACTGTTTTTTGATTATATTGCATTGCATTAATACATAAATTTATGTATTGCCTTCCTTCTGGGGGCACCTGACATCTGGGGCAAGAAAAACTGAAGAAAATGGCGTCGGCTGGTTCTTTTATACCCCTGTCGCACTGACGTCAGGGAAGAAGCGACGACAACCGACACCGGACCTAGACTTTGGAGTTCGGCCGACCGAGGACCCGCCTGATGGCAGGAAAACCCATCTGTTATGACTGCAGCTGTATTAGCACTCTAACATCTACATTTATGGTAGGTACAAAACTGTACTTTGTCCATAGCCAAAGCTGAGGAAATATCCATCAAAGGGTTGTCATATATATCCAAAATACATAGAAAAACGATCATTGTTAGATCGATTAGTTGCAGTATTATCAAGAACATCCATTTTAAAAACAATTGGTGTGCCCCTATAGCCAAGCAACAAAGAAATGATACTGAAAAGAATGGCTTAAGGGTGCGGAGCAGTGCAGAAACTGAAGGCAATAAAAAAATAAATGTTGCACCAGAACTTACACACCAAGAGTTTATTTTAAGAAAACAAAAAACACACACAAAACCTAAGTGCTTTCACAACCACACTGGTTGCTTCATCAGACAAAATGACTAGTTAACAGACCCTTAATATAGCAAGTGTAGATCATCAGCTGACATACCTTAATTCCTCGCGATCTAGGCTTCATTTGGCTTGAGGAAGCACTAAGAAGTAGACCAGGGGTCACTGACAATGATATTTTTCTATGTAATGAATTGGCAGAGCTGGTCTTGAAGAATAATTTTTTATTTTTCGAGGGGGAATTTTACTGTCAAAAATCAGGCATTGCCATGGGAGCCAGTTGTGCCCCAACCTTTGCAGATATTATTGTGTCTGTGTGGGAACACAAATTTGTGCACCACTGTGTTTTCTCCCAACATTGGAATTTTTACTCCAGGTTCCTGGACGATATTTGTATTTTTTGGCTTGGGGGTGAAAATCTTTTGAAGGATTTTATTTCTTATCTCAACCAAAGTACTGACTTCTTTAAGTTTACCTACCATGTTGATCCATCTATTATTCATTATTTAGATGTTACATTACAGAAAACTGATTTAAGTTTTAAATCTGTAAGTTTCAGAAAACCTACCTTTTCTAATACATACATCAGTTTTGATAGTATACATCCTTTTTATCAGAAAAAGGGCATCATCAAGGGTCAGTTTGTGCGCATTTGTCGCATGACCTCTGATGATTCTGATTATTTTTATGAATGTAATGTGTTACAACAGATGTTTAATGAGCGAGGGTACCCTGGTGAGCTAATGAATTCAATCAGGGCAGAAGTCACACATGGTAGAGATACTGTCTATAGGCCCATCTTAGGTATGGGTACTGACTTCTTTAATCATCATGGTTGTATCAGTTCTAATGAGGCGGTTATAGTAGGGCATTTGTAACTAATTTTAGTTCTAATGCCCACCACATCAAGAATACAGTATTAAAAAAGTGGGACAAATTTTCAAGTTTTACTGATTTACCTAATTTAAAAGGTAAATTTATTAAGGTAGTGTTCAGGAAGGGGCGAAATATTAAAAATTTACTAGAGTCTGTTAAACATGAGGATGTTTTTGCTCGCAGAAAGAAAGGTACTTACAAATGTGGGGCCTGCAATCAATGTTCCTTTATTAACAATAAAGAACAGGTCTCATTAGCAAGTAGAGCTAAAATATCAACTGCCAAAACTTACACCAGTTGTAATTCCCAGGGCCTGGTCTGTGTGGTTACCTTTAGACTTTAAAAATTCCCTACAGAGTACTCTTTTAGGAATACTGGGCAAGCAAATGAGTGTAACTAAAAAAAAATATTTTTGTAGCTGAGATACAAGGTCTGAATTGGCTGGAAGTACTAATGTCGTCTTACGTTTAATTCTGATGGCTGTCAAAAAAGCAGTTTCCAGAAAATGGAAATTGGAATCTAAATCAACCATACTTGAAGTAGTGAATATTGTAACAAAGACAAAAGAACAGGAAGTATGATCTATAGAAAAGTTACACATTAAATGCAACAAAGACATGCGTCTGGAGCGTTTCTCCCCGGGTCTTTGCTGAAAATTGGCTCGTTCCAAGTCGGACTTTCCCTATTAATAAATGTAAAATAAATAGGTAAATAAAATGGTAGGAATACATAGAAAGGAACAAAAACTGTGGGAACATTATATGCAGAAAAATGTTTTAGAGAAGGAATGCGATTTAAGAGAAGTCAGGAATTGAACAATTTATGTAATGTTAGATTGATTATATTGCATGGAACAGTGTTTATAAATGTGAACTTGTTAATATGGTTTAATTATTGTTATATAAATGCAAGTTTGCTTATGTCAGATGAGGTAATCCAGTAAAGTGTTTTGAAAGTGTTATTGTCTAGATTTTAATTTGACTATTTGATACAGATGATAGGAAGAGTTAAAGATGCTAGTAATATTGTATTTGGGACAAAATGTTGCTGCTGAAGAAGTGCCTATGTTAATGAACACACCTTACTATGCAGAGGTAAGTTTTAATTCTCTAATGGTTCTAAACATGAGACTTTGTTACATATGTGTTTGTCTATTCATCTTTATCTATTTATGTATATGAAGTGTGGTTGAACATGGAAGAAAAAGATAAAGTGCCACATTCGCACCTTGTTTAGCCATTGAACGGTAAGGTTTCTTAAAAGTCACATCTTGAGTTTAACATCTAACCTTTAGGGGATAATTTATTCATTTTGTCACTATAGGTAGGTGGATTGGACACTCTAAATTGGCCCTAGATGTAAGTGTGTGCGTGTGTGTGCCTTCTGTGGAAGGTTGGACGCCGGGCTGGCAACTCGGCACTGTAAAACTCCACTGCCAGTCATGAGCGGACAGATGATCCGCTGTGGCGACCCCTAACCGGGAAAAGCCAAAAGAAGACGATATACCAAGGAAGCCAATAATTTTTATGTTGTTTGTCGGTTGTCTGTGTTGCATTTCCATGGAAAACTGTTTTCCTAAAACATGTTAACTAGGTAGAGGCTGTGCAACCTCAGAGATGATTATATTAAGGAGTTTTTTTTTTTTGGGGGGGGGTAAGCTTGTCCGCTTCATAGAGAAGTATGTGTTTTGCACATTACTGCACTTTTGTGCATATGGCATATGAACATAACTCACTAACACATAGCCATGAACAATTTTTAGAAGTAGACGATAGTGAAAGTGATGTATATCTGTACCTCCACAGGCTAGAGAGACTGTGACCTTGAGAATGACTTTTGAGGACTTGTGTCCTTGGTGTTGTTTTAGCATGGCTTTTTATATCTCTGTTCATTGTTCTCATTCATTGTTTGTCTTTTTTTATGCCAGACACACAGCTTTATGACTGTGTATATGTATATAACATGCCCTGGAGCACATTTTTGATTGAGTGCTTACTAACAAGTTACTTGCTGAGAACTGTTCATTCCACTTGGCAAGATCTTGGGGGAGGAAAATAAAAATGCAGTGCCTTGACTGTTTATGAAGCATCAGTACATCTTGTGTTGCTGAAAGAAAAATAAGATATGGTGGTTATTTCAGTCTTACAGTTTGGTAACATAATTTTCATTTTCTACAGGTATCAGGTTTACCTTTAGAATGCAAATGATTGTATGTCAGTAAAGTAGTGTGTGTGTTTTAGCACTTAATTTTGTTGATAATTTGTTGCGTCAGTGTTTTAAAGCAGAAGTAAGAATCGCAGGTTGTGTCGATGACAGGAGTGCTGCCAAACATTGTAATGCATTAATGAAGTTATTATGTTTGCTGTTAATACAGATATCCAAGCCATTTACTGATTTAAGTAAATAATTAGTAGAAAAGAAAGAAAAAAAGACTTGGAATGTGTTTTTTTATTTTATTATGATCTGAAGATTTAAATAGGAAAAGATTAAACATTGAAAAAGAAAATCTACCTATTATCTGAGGGGGAGATAGAGTTTGGTTTAATGGTTAAGGTCTTTACCTCAAAGATAGAAAACACAAGGTTTGATTCTGGCCTCTGGTTAGTGGCAAGACTGGGTGGCGTAAGCCAGGGAACCTTGTTGGCTAGGCTTACGTAGTACCTACCTATGAACCTGTAAATACCCCAGAAGTTCCTTTAACAAATTAAAATTGGTTTCATCCAAATTAAATCTTCAGGGAAAAAACTGTAAATAAATCATATATTTTGATCCCAGACAGTGAGGGAGACAGGTAGGTTACAACACAAAGCTCAGCTTTTTAAGTGAAGTTTATGCCGGATTTTGGCAAGACACACCAGCAAGGTAATCAGCAGAAAGTCCTAATCACTGTAAAAACTGTCATTAAATGAACAGGGCTGTGACCAAATGAATTATTTTACCAGGAATTGTCATGTTTAAGAAAAAATATCTGCTGTGCTGCACTTTCCAAAAATGTTACTTTATGAAATATAAAAGATCACAGGAATGCTTTTTTTTTCTTCTTCAGACAAGACTGTCTCTTGGTGGCAGATGAGGGCCTGCTTTGTAGCCTAAAGGGAGGGTTGCTATACTATCATGGCTAACTATATGAGCACTTTTAACTTAAATACACTGTGCTTTTTCATGGGGAAACCTTGAGTGTGGTTTTAATGTGCAGTGGCCAATAATGCTCTTAGGAATTAGTATTGCGGCTCATTTAAAAAAAAAAAAAAAAAAAAGATCTGTGTTAGATTTTAAAGAAATTATTGTGACTTTAGTATCATGTGAAATTGTACATTTCTTAGATGAACCAGCGAGGTTTTTCCACAGCTTTATATATTTGCCCCTCATGTTGATACTTCATTGAGGCCAAACATCATCTCCTCATCTTAATGTTAAGAAACTGAATAAGAGCATGAATAGTTAGTTTTAAAGAATGTTTCCAAGTCCAAAGAGGTAGCCATGAAGTTAAATGGTATGTGCCAATTAGTGTATTTGTATCTTATATTGCAGGCTGACTCCAGCGATGTAGAGAATCCAAGCATCAAGAAAAGTCTGTTTCCTCTTTTTAATTCAAAGAATCATTTAAAACATAGCTCTTCTCTGAAAAAGGCTCCTGTAGTCAATCTGCCCATGGTATTCATTTTTAAGTACTGTACCCTTAAAAACTTAAACAAAAATCTCTTCATAGTGACCAGTCACCGCATGACTTTTTATGCTTTTGTTAAGGTTCTGTTTTTCCTACTTTTTTATAAGCAGTTCTATTTTATAATTGTGAGCCAGTTCCATAAATACACTAATACCTCCAAATATATTTTGTGGTGTTGGCCTTCTTCATAAAAGCTTGAGTTTGTGTAACTGTGGCACAGAATGTGGCCAGCTTTGTTAATGTGTATCAGAATATGATGATGAAAGGCATTGATTAATTTACTTGTGTACTTCTAAGGTGCCTTTATAAAGGTGATTGTCAGATAAATATCTGTGATATGTTTGCTTTATATCTTTTAGTGGAACCAGCACAAGTCTAAATGCTGCGGTCCTTCATCAGCTACATGCATACTGAATATTGGTTTATAGACCTGGCTCATATTTTACTGATCATCTGGAATGCCAGTTTAAATTATGAACACAAGTTAAAGGTCTTGTATGGCTTGTTCAACTATGTGCACGCTCTCTCTTCTCCTCTCTTACAGCAGCCAGACTAACAGCATGCCAGCACTTTTATTTATTTATTTATTTTTTGTAATGGGATAATATGGTAACTGCATGAGACAGACTGGAGAGAGTGGCACACCATTACATAATAAATTATATAACTTTGTACATACCATGCTGTTGACACTGATTAAATAGACACTGCATTGCATTGACATTGTTTGCCAGTTAATTCACGACTGTCACCTTTCATCATCATTCCAGATACCCAGCAGTGACAGTGAAAATCGTCTGGTATTGCAGAAAGCTATGCGTTCTGCTAATCAAAGCAGCCGACAGAAAGACTGGCATCCTGAGAAGATGGCAGAAGTTCAGACTCAGGTAATTATTCAGAATTTGTCATGTCATGGCAAGAAGGTGGCAGAGAGTGGAAAAATGTATTCAGAAAAGCATGATTTATGTTACTGTAGTGAATTTCAATCTACCAAGGTATCATTGCATTGTCTTGACAAGTATATCCCATGGAGCCTTTTGCTGTTTTGATGGATGGAACCTAGGGAGATAAGCTATAGACTGTTTAACATTCATCTGCATTACAATTAGTATCGCATCACTTCCAAAAGACAAGTCTTGAACATGAAGTACCTGTCTTGCTGTACTGCATCGTCAAGTCTTCATAGGTTCATAGGTTGGTACTAGGCTATCAGCCCTAGGGCCTATACAAGCCTAGCCATAACAATTCCCCTGGCTATTTCTTCTCACATTATTTACTTTCCTGGACCCCTGTCTAGCAGGGCGACTGACGTGATCCCTGGGGTGAATTTCCTTTCTCCCATCCAATCGTCAAGGTTCCTCTTGAAGAGGTCCAAAGAGGCACTCTGCTTGACATGTATGGGCAATCTATTCCAGAGTCTGGGAGTCTCTGGGTCAGGAACCTATCCCTCCAGCATGTTTTGTTTATTGTGATGACAAGGTTTAGATCCCTGGGCGTGTATCTCTGAGGGATTGGGATTTCTTTAAGTGTAGCATATCCAACAGCTCTGGGTTTGACATGGCCTTGTATGTTAAGCAGAGATCGCCTCTGACTAGGCGATATGCGACAGAGTATAGCTGGAGTTTTTAAGGCGGTCAGCGTAGGGCATCTGCTTTAGGCCTGTGATTCTTTTAGTGAGGTATTTCTGAGGCCTTTCCAGTTGTTGCAGATGTCTTGAGAGGTACATACCAAATGGGGCGTTGTATTCTATAATGGGTCTAATAAGGGATGAGTACAGTGGGACAATGACCTCCTTTTTCTGGATGAAAAGCCCTTCGTGATGAGGTGTGCCACATAGAAGGATTTCCTGACTGTTGTGGCGATGTGGTTATCGAAGGTGAGACCACTGTCCACCTGTGTCCCTAAGTCTCTTATCACACTTTCTGTGTTTAGTATACTGCCACCTATATGGTAATTCATGGATACATGTTTTTCCCAAAGGGATAACAATACATTTCTTGGCATTGAGCTTGAGCCCATGGCTCTGGCACCAAGCATCTGTTTCTGTAAGGCCCTTTTGTAGAGTATCCACATCATTTGGGATTCAATAATGGCTCCCAGTTTGCAGTCATCTGCAAACTTTGTTAGCCAGAGTCCCTTAGTGTTGACCTGTACTTCAGAGAAGTAGATGCCAAACAAGAGGCCCCAGGACTGAACCCGGTACTCCACTTGTCACTTGTCTGGAGATGGATTTGGAGTCTGCTACTTTTACAGTGTGGGTTCTATCAGTAAGCCATTTAGCAACCCATTGGGTGACATAGGGATTAATGCCCAACTTAGTAAGTTTATCTATGATTCCAGAGTGGGGGATGGTGTCAAAGGCCTTGGCAAGGTCTAGATAGGCTGTGTGGACCACCTTACCCTTGTCCATGGCTCTGGAGACTGATTCAAAAGAAGTCAATAAGGTTCAGGAGACAAGATCTGCCCTTCACAAACCCAAACTGGGTGGGGTCCAGTGTTTGAAGGTTGCCAATGTCTTTGTTTATAAGTTCCATGATAATACGCTCCATGGCCTTGCAGATAAGGCTTGTCAGACTGATGGGACGGTAGTTTCCGGGATCCAAGGTGGATCCCCCCTTGTGGATTGGGATAACTGTAGCTCTGCACCACTCAGTGGGCACGAAACCTGAGGTGAGGCTATGATTAAACATGACACTTAGGTGAGGTGCCAGTTCATATTGTAGTTCATGTAGTACACAGCCCAGGATGTCATCTGGTCCCATGGATGCTGTATTCTTGGCTTTAGAGAGTGCGTTTTGTACCTGTGTGGCCATTATTACTGGAATTTGTCAATCTTCCGGTATTGAGATGGGCCATTTAGGGGTGAGAGGGGTGAAGTTGGCACTGAATCGACCTGCCAGGATATTGGCAATATCCTTTGGATCAGTATATTTAATGCCATTCTGTTTTAGCTCAGCGAGATCTGAGCATTGCCATTTAGATTCTTGACATAGTTATAGAATGCTTTGTGGTTGTCTTTGGAATCTTTGGCAATTTTATTTTCGTAACTAACTTTGGAGGATTTTATGAGGCATCTCAGTTTCTTACTGAGGCCAGTAAGGGAGTTTTTTGCATCCTGAGATTTTCCTCTTTTCTGCAAAAGTTTCTTCCTTTTGTTGTAAAGTTTGAGGACATAACTTCTATTTTATGGCAGGGGACCACCAGATTGGCTTCCTTTTTTTGGATGAGAGCATTTGGAATATAAAGCTAGTTGCCTAGTGAGAATATAGAACCATGTTCAAAACACTAAGCTATTTATTGGCAGAATGAAAAAGACTTCTTAGTAGAGTCTTGCCTCCTACTTCTGTGACTATTTTCTGTATTTTGTGCTGTTCTTCTTTACTTGGGAATCGGGTAAGATAGCTGGTTAAAGATCTTTTGAGCCTTGAGTTGGGTCAGAGGTATTGATAAATGATAGCTCTGTGGGAGTTGTACAGTAGTTTTACATTGATAATATGAACATAATCTGAAGCTTCGTGGTATAGATTGTTACACACTTTAAATAAACTTTGGAGTCAGATAAATTTGTTAACTTTGAAATTTAGCAGAAAGTAAAGATGTGCGTGTGCGACTGTTAAAAAAAAAAATCATCTTATTTTCTCACCTTTATTGTTGTCAATACTTTTACTGTTATTATCTTTTTGTCTTAGTATCTAAGAATGTCTAAAAATAAGGAACACAAGGATCATCGCCCTTCGGGGTTCAAAAAATGTGATAGATGTGTGCAGAAGATGTCTCTTACAGATAGCCACACCAGTTGTGTATATTAACTTGGCGAAGCCCAGTTACAGGAACCCTGCACCTTCTGTCATGCTTTTAGCAAAAGAGTTTTGAATGAAAGGAAGAGAAAACTCATTGACAGGAGTCTCATGACCAGTTCCTTCCAGGAACAGCTGGAACTTGGTCAGGCAGCACCAAAATCCTCAAAGAGAAAATCATCGGCCCCGGCTTCAGAGCCGACAAAAAAGACTAAAGCGTCGGAACCAAAAAGTTCTGGTTCCGACTCAGCTTCATCTTTGGTGTCATCGATTTCATCGGTTCTAAGACCGTCTTTGGTACCGAAAATTTTGCCCAACATCGAGACTGTATCTCCTACATTGAGATCTCCTATTTTAGAGAGAAGGAGGTCTCCTCCTGTCTCCACCAGATCCTCCAGGACCCTATCAGATGAGGACATCGAGAGGGTGGCAAAGAGGTTGCTTTCGGATCCAGCTCTGCCTAGAAAATTGGCCCCTCCAGACCCAAAGGGGACTGGAGATCAATTCTAGATCTCAGCAGGCTCAACAAGCATGTAAGAAAATCAAAGTTCCGAATGGTCACTCTGCAGTCGATATTTCCCTTTATCGGGAAAGACAGCTGGATGTGCTCAGTCGATCTCCAGGATGCATACTACCACATCAAAATGGACAGGTGCTCCAGGAGACACTTACGCTTCCGGCTGGGAGCCAGTCATTTTCAGTTCAGAACACTGCCCTTTGGCCTCACTACAGCCCCCAGAGTGTTTACCAAATGCATGGCAGTGGTAACGGCTCACCTGTTACGTCAAGGATTCCAGGTATTTCCGTACCTAGACGACTGGCTCCTCACTGCTACCACCAAGTATCAACTCATAAGGACCAGGGATGAGACTCTATCCTTGTGCGCCAGTCTAGGCATCACTGTCAGCTTGCAAAAGTCAGACTCATTTCCCTCGCAACATATTGTATATCTCGGCTCAGAAATATACACATCCACCATGTCAGTAAAGCTAACACTGGAAAGAGTGGAATCTCTATGCAGTCAGGTCAGATCCTTACTAAATAAACAGAGTCCAGGCCAGAGTAGTCCTTCAAGTCCTGAGGACTATGGCTTCCGTCATCCTATTAGTTCTTGCTTGCCTAAATATGAGGATTCTCCAGTGGATGCTATTTGCACAATGGTCGATGCAAGACCTTCTATTGTCTCACCAGATATTAATAACAAATGCATGCAAAAAGGATCTGACATGGTGGTTACACACGAAACAACTTGTCCTAGGTCGTCCACTTGTTCCTCCCCAAGAGAAAGCAGTTTTGACCATGGATGCTTCCCAGATAGGGTGGGGGGGGCATTATCTGGGAATGACAACCCAAGGTACTTGGCAGAACCACGAGAACCACCTGCACATCAATGTTCTGGAGATGAGAGCAGTGTTATATGTGTTGCAAGCACTTCACAGCTATCCTTCCCACGGGGACGATTGCGATTCAGTCAGGCAAGCAGGGGAGAACCAAGTCTTACCCGTTTTGCTGAGGGGCCTTAAGAGTTTGGAAATGGATGATGGATACTCAGCGCTTCCTGATAGCAACGCATATCCTGGAGAAATCCAACATAATAAGCGGACAAACTCAGCCGAGCAATTCTGATGCCTCATGAGTGGTCCTTGGATCCAATGGTTGCGAAAGAGATCTTTCACAGATGGGGCCAGCCTTGCTGCAATCTATTTGCCACTCACCCGAACACCAAATGCAGCAGCTACTTTGCCCTCATTCCCCATCTGGGGATGTCACCCAGGGATGCTCTAGTTCACGATTGGCCCTCGGGACTTCTTTATGCCTTTTCTCCTTTTCCACTCATCCCCAAAGTAATACAGAAAGCAAGACAGTTGAGGATTTCCTTGATCCTCATTGCTCCTTATTGGCCTCGACAAGTTTGGTTTCCTTTCTTGTTGCCCTATCTCTTGGAGGAACCATAGATTCTGGACCCATCTCCAGATCTCCTGATTCATCAATCGGGACAGTTCCATCCCTCCATCCACACCCTCAAATTGACAGCATGGCTGCTCCAATTCTATGAATAGCCAGGTGTATTCCCTTATCCCCAGCGGTCAAACACATCCTAATTTCATCTCATAAACCTTCCATTCAGAAACTATATTCCAGTAAGTGGAAAAGGTTTTCCCTTTGGGCTACGAATCGGAGCTTAGATCCATGGCTTCTTTAGAATCCGTTTTATCCTTCCTAACAACAATTTTTCATGAAGGAGCGGCAGCCGCTACAGTTAGAGTTCAGTTAGCTGCCATTTCCAATTTCCATTTTGGTTTCATGGGAAATCCAGTCATGCAGCACTCCCTGTGTAAAACTGTCTTAAAAGGAGTTCTTCTTCTTAGGCCCCCAATAAAACAACCATTAGAACCCTGGAACTTAAACTTAGTCCTCTCATCTTTGATGTCTGCACCCTTTGAGCCATCCTCGTCACACTTAAAATTATCATGGAAAACCTTGTTATTGGTAGCCATAACATCTGCTAGGAGAGTTTCAGAACTACAAGCTCTAACTATTCAACCTCCTTACTTTATCTTTCACAAGGATAGAGCCTCTCTCAGGACAAAACCTTCCTTTCGTCCTAAAGTATGCTCAGAGCACAATCTGAATACTACCATTCAGCTACCTGTGTTTTTTTCCAAACCACTCTAATAAATCAGAGTATAGACTACACCAGCTAGATGTCCACAGGATACTCAGGTTTTGCATACACAGGAATAAAGAATTTAGGAAATCTGATCAACTTTTTCTTTCCTTTTCTGACAAAAGGAAAGGCTTGCCTATTTCTAAAATTACTCTTTCGAAATGGCTTTCGGATTGCATATCCTTTGCTTATCAACAAGCTGGTAGACAATTACCTGTCAAAGTTAAAGGTCACTCTAGTAGGGCTGTAGCTACTTCATGTGCCTTTAGATCTAGGCCTCCCAATTGATACTATTTGTGCAACAGCTACTTGGGCAAGACCGCATACGTTTTTCACTCATTACAAATTGGATTTGGCCTCCCGGGACAGGTCATCCTTTGGGTCCACAGTGCTGAATAGTCTCTTCGCTTGAGCCACTCGGGATAAAGGTGCTAGGGACGCTGTCCCATCCAGCAAGAATTACGGCGAGATAGGACTACATAACATAAAGAAGTTATGTACTTACCATAATGTTCCATGTTTGTAGTCCATCTCACCTATATTCTTGCGACCCTCCCTCCAACCCCCTTCCTGTTTTCTGGGGGCTCTGGTGGACCTTTTTGGTGCTGCGTGACATTGTTCTTTTATTGTCCACCTGGAATGGATTATATTTCTAATCCTTTGCTGTATTTATACAGCTTATTTCGTATTGTTACCCAATAGGTATTTATTGCTTTCTTGCAAACTAGATCTGGGGAATTGCCGTGAGGCACCATGGGATAGGGGCTAGCCTCAAGCTAGTAAAAGCTTTCGTGCTTTAGTATCAGCTGAGTCAGAGCAGAATATCGGCTCCGAACCCATCCAGCAAGAATATAGGCGAGATGGACTACAAACATGGAACATTATGGTAAGTACATAACTTCTTTTTACTAGTAATACAGTATAAAAAGCTAAGAAAATCTATATCTAAAAGACAAAGCAACCATTACCTGAAGGAATTAAAACAGTAATTGTCATTGAGATAGTTTGTAGAGAGGTAGTGGAGAAGAAGTTGGAGATGAGAATAATAATCCACATGACCATTCCTACACTTGGAGAAAACATGACAAAAGTTCCTAGAAACCTGAGTTTGATAGTCCTACATTGGTTGTAAGTCTTGGAAACATTGGTAGAATTAGTGCAGACTAGTATAAGGACCCAGTGATACAACAACAAAAACAATGATCAGACTTCTCAGTGGGAGTGGGTGTTCAGATCTGAGCCCACTGCTGTTCTTATGAGTGATGGACATCATTAGCATGCAGATCAGAGAAAACAGATCAACAAAGCTGCTTATGCAGATGATGTGACATTACAAGCAGACTGAACAGGAACTTCAGAAAATGCTAGAGGAATGGAATGTGAATCGGAAGGCACACAGGATGAAACTGAGTCAAGCAAGACAGTTATTAGGGCACCAAGTCTGGGGAGACAGAAGCTAAAATAGTGGAACAAGTTAATAGCTTCAGGTATCTGGCAGAGGTTGAATGAGGAGGGAAGATTGAATGAGGAGGTCAAAGCTAGAGTCAGAGGGTCTGCAGCCAACTGGCACAGTATCGGAGGTAGTGTGTGACAGAAGAATATCAAAGAAGCTGAAAAGTAAGGTGTACAAAACCGTGGTGTGACCACTACTTCTGTATGGCACAGAAACCTGAGGAATGAAGGCAGAGCAGTTGAGGACACTATATGCTAATGGCAACAAAGTGCCCTAGACAGGCAATAGGATGCACACTGTGGGACAGAAGAAGAAATTATGAAAGCAAAAGCTGATTTGGTGAAGATAGTGTGAGACAGGAAAGAGAAACAAAGACATCCAGCTAAGAGATGGATGGATTATGTGAGAGAAGACATGTGACTAGCAGACATGACTTTTGAAGGTAGGAGAGTGGCACTGAATAAAGAGAGGTGGCCACAGTTGATGTGATACCCCAACCCCATGTAGTAAATGAGAAAAGGGGAGTTGTTGATGATGATAGAGATACTCTTTGGTGAGGTCCTGTTTCATTGAAATTATATAACTTACCTTGAGATTGTACAACTTTAGAGTATGCCTTACAGAGTAAGGGGTTATAGCATGCAGTGACATCTGCAATGGGTGTGTGTGTGTGTGTGTGTGTGTGTGGGAAGGGTTTGCCCTCTTCCACTTCATTCAGGGATGCAGTTTGTTTTATTTTTAGTCAGTCTGTGAAATCAGTCATTGGTGATGAGCTTTTTGATTTCATCTGTCATATGAAGCTGAAATGCAGTGATGATGTCCTTCTGTATCACTGTTGCAGTATTCTCCTGCCAAGGATTCCCGACGTCTGACCAGTATACCAAAGCCTTAAGAATCTTGTAGGTGCCGTATGTCACATGTATGCTTTCCATACAGGATGTAGGGTGTAAAAATGACGTATGGACGCAGTTACTTAGAACTTCTTTACCTCCGGTCCAAATGCTATCAACGCTCATCTGTCTGAACACCATTTGATGTGCCGAATACCTAGTTGTCAGATAAGTGCCCTGTTGGGATTTTTTTTCTTCTCATGGTTTGTCTTGTTTTCTTCTGGATACCTGAATGTTTTTGTCATCCAAGAAGGGTAAATGTCAGTGTGGGAGGCAGATTCCCCATAAAGATTATCACAGATGGCATTTAGATTATTTGGATGATTCCCACGACCATACCTTCTGTAGAATTTGTGAGACATTTGTTCCTAAGACTCTTAAAAGTCGGCTGTCTTCACTGGCCATCTATCTCTAGAATCAGCAGCTTTTAACAGTTAGCCCAGGGCAGCATGGTGAAATCTGTTAACCCCAGGGTAATTCTGCTAAGTAAGAAGAAGGCCATTGAATCTCTGCTGGATCATCTGCACGGAAGAGTAAACCTGTCTGGCGGACATCTGCAATAAATATAAGCTATATAACAGAAGGAAAAAATTGCTGTCCAGGACCAAGAAGGAGCAGGTGCCCAATTGGAAGCAATCTGTCCTTGCCTGAACAAGCAAATAAGAGCACTAGTGAAATCCTCTAAAGCCAACTTCGAGTCCAAATTGGCCACATCTACTATAGACAATCATAAGGCCTTCTTCACATATGTCTGCAGTCTCAAAGGAAGTACCCAGATCTGTGCAGAACTGGTGGTCAAGGACACCACATACACAAATGCTGTAGATATAGCCAATCTACTGGCTGACAGATTCATTGAAAACGTCACCCCTCGGTCCCCCCATCAGTAAATCAGGACATCCCCAGTACCTACCCCCCATCCCAGGTAACAGGTCATCACTGTCCCCTCAAAGGCAAAAAATACAGCCTCCATGGGACCCGATAACATCCCAGGCTGTGTCACACATGAACTTAGGCATGAACTTGCAGCACCATTAGGTACCCTATTTAACCAAAGCCTGAGTACCGGCTTTGTCCCAGATGAGTGGAGGACAGCCCTGTCATCCCTTTATATAAAGGTGGAGCCTGGACCAATCAGGGAAATTACAGACCCATCAGCCTAACTAGCCTGATCTGCAAGGCCATGGAATGGATTATCATGGACCTCATTAACATGAACATTGGCAACCTTCAGCACTCAACCCCACATGGTTTGGCTTTGTCAAGGGGTGGGCATGTCTGTTAAATCTCATTGACTTCTTTGAGACAGTCACCAAAGCCATGGACGAGGGGAAGACTGTGCATACTGCCTAACATGACCTGGCCAAAGCCTTCGACACTATTTCCACCTCTGGCATAATAGATAAACTTTCTCAACTAGTCATCAAATCCATATGTTACCAGATGGGTAACAAACTGGCTCACTGGTAGAGCCCACCTAATCAAAATAGGGGAAGCCATCTCAAGCAGTAGACCTGTAATGAGCAGCATACCCCAGGCATCAGTTCTGGGGCGTCTGTTATTCAGGATATAATTCTCTGAGGTGCAGGGCAAAACCATTGGTTTATGACTGACCAGGTTTGCAGATGACTGCAAGCTGGGCGCGGTCATCAATTCTCCAAGTGATGTGGATGTCCTCCAAGAGGGTCTCACCCAAACAAATGACTGGTGCCAGAAACATGGCCTCAAACTGAATACCAAAAAAATGCATCATCATCCCCTTTGGGGAGAGTGATGTCCCCACATATAACATTAATAACATCCTAAGTGCGCAGTCAGTAGTGAGGGATTTGGGCTTTTGACCACCATGTTGCTTCCATTGTATGGAAAGAATTCTACGTGGCCCACCTCATAAGTAAGAATATCTCATCCAGGGGCAAAGAGGTCATAACATCCCTGTATTTTTCCCTTATGAGGCCAATTATTGAGTACAGTGCCCCCTTCAGCATGTACCTCACAAAGTACATGCAACAGCTGGAGAGACCACAGAGGTTCCACACCAGGGGAATCCAGGGCCATAAATATCTACCTTACACAGATAGGCTAAAAGCCCTGTCCCTCTACTCAGTTTCATACAGACTCCTCAGAGGTGACCTGTGTCTGGCATACAAAGCAATCTCAGACCCCACCTTGATGGGACTGCTGCATATCCGCAAGTCAAGCTGCACTCGAGTAACCCATACTCGCAACCTCAACCTGGTCTGTGATATCAATAGAACTTGTTGGTGGGACTCATTTGTGTGTTAGAGACTCCCCCATCTGTGGAACAGTCTCCCTGTCCAGGTCAAGCAGAGTACCTCATTATCCCTTTTTAAGCACAATCTGGGTAACTGGATGTGAAACAGAAAATACACCCCTGGGATTCCACCTGTGTCCCTTCTGGACAGGGGGCTTTGGGTGCTGACTTGTCTAAACATGAAATAAACTCTTGGCTAGGCTTATAAGGACGTCAGGGCCAATAGCCTAGCCAAGTAACTTCCTATGATTCTTTGGCTGACCAGCCTACACTAGATGCTCTCTAGAAGCAGGGTATATCTCTGTAGGCCATCCAGTGTAGACTTCGAATTCCTATGCTGTGATCCTTCTTATGGCCAGCATGGATCCTTCCTTTCATATGTCCTGTCAGATTTTTGGAGGCGTCTACTCTGGACATGTGGGGGTTATCTCGGAGTCCCCTAGAGGGACTCGATGGATTCTGGTCAGGGAAGAGGTTCTGGGTACTCTTATTGAATCTCATTAAAGGTTGGAACCTCTGATGTTTATTAGGGCTAACATCCCTTCCAAGAATAAACAGAGGACTAAACATTCTTCTGTATACCCTATGGACCCTCAAAGGGAATGACAGGAGGCTACTCAGGGCCTGTTCAATGCCTTAATGGCCCTGAAGCCTCCCCAAGGAGTTTCTGTGCATATTGCACGTTGGACTTCAACTCCTTCTAAAAGCCCAAGGGAACCTGATTCCTTGGATGATGATTTGGACTCTGATGAGGGGTTTTTGTCTTGCTCTTCCCAGATGCCTTCCCCTTGGCATATGGCTCTGATGAAAGGGAATCCATTAGCCCTGAGCCTCCTTTTGAGGAACTGTCTTTTGGAGACACATTAGCTAGAAAGATGGAATGCTTTAAATGGGATTCTTCTCAGGTGTCTGATATCCAGAAGAGGCATTATGAGTTGCTTCAGGTGGACTCGCCTAAACCTTCTGCAGTACCATCTATGTTGGCTGCCTTGTTAGACACCTTTATAGCCACCTCTATGACTCCCCATTATCAGCACCCTGCTCTGAAGAAACCTGACAGGTTCTATAAGGTTCCCAAGGATTGTCCTATTTGTGTCCTACTGCTGATCCTGCTGTGCTGTCAGTATCCTCTGACAAGCCTTCTAAGTTTTTCCCTCTATCAAGCTGCTGCCTTTGGATAAGGATAGTAGAGCTATGGAGAGGATTGGAAAGAAGGTCTATACTGCTGCCACTTTGGCCTTTAGAGCCATTAATTACCAAACTGACATGACCAGGTTTGCTCTTGCCTTGATTGCCCAGGCTTGTCAAATTATGTTTGATCTTCCCTGATTTTGATGGGAAGTCCTCAGCTCTGTTTTGGGTTCTACCTCTCAGTTGACTTGTTGCTCTGTCAAGTGCAACTGTGATGCTGCTGATGCCTCTTCCAGAGCTGCCACCTTTGCGTCTGTCATGAGGCATTAGTCTTGATTTTGTCTACAGTCATTACCTGAAGACATTAAGGCCAAGTTGCTGGATGCTCCTTTGGATACAAAAATCTCTTTGGGACTTCTGCTGCTGCTGATACATTTAAGTCTCTTAAAAAAAAAAAGTAAAGCTTTGCAAGACCTTAAACATATTTTGGTGTCCCCCATCCGTGAGCTATCCTACTAAGCCTGCTTTTGTTCATAGGGAGACTCATTAGGCCGCTAAAGGAAGGAAGGGTGTAAGGCCCAGAAGCCTCCTTTATCTGACAGACATGTTTCTCCCCCCCAACCCTCCACCAGGTTCATTGTCCATTAGGCTCTCCCTTTGTCTTCCAAATTGACAACTCATCATTTCAGATTCTTGGGTTCTGTCCGTCATCCGTGAAGGTTACTTTATAGTGTGGCAGTCTCTCCCTCCTTTTTCAGGGATCTCCTAACTTCCTCAAGTGCAGCTTCCCCATTTGTCGGACATTCTTGGGTCCCTGGTGAACCAGGGAACTGTTTAGCCTGTCCCCCCTTCCCAAGTAGGAAATGGATTCTATTCCAGAATGTTCCTGATTCATCGAAAGGAGGGCATTTGGAGGCCTATTCTGGATCTCTCCTTACTCAACATTTTTCTCAAAGTTCCTTCCTTTTAGATGCTTTCTCTTCAAACACTGTTTCCTGTGTTGCTGCCTCAAGCTTTTCTGGTATACTTGTATCTGAAAGATGCTTACCTTCCTTATTCCCCTTCTTTTCATGAAGTTTTTGTATTTTTCTGTTTCTTCCCCTAATTTTCAATTGTCTGCTTTGCTCTTTGGTCTCTCTTCTGCCCCAAGGGTATTTGCAAAATGCCTAGCTACTGTGATTGCCTTTTGCAAGCTCCAAGCCATTCAGATTTTTCCTTATTTAGATGACCTATTGATTCAGGTACTTTTTTCCGCTTGCCTGTTCAGGCTCTAGAGTTTACCTTATCTTTTCTTTACAGTCTGAGGTTCACTGTCCGCATACAAAAGTCTGTCCTGACATCCTCTGAGGATCATGTGTATCTGGGCTGCAGTATTCAGACAAAGCCCATGTTGAACTCTGTCAAGGATAAACCCCAGAGGTTTTATCCTTGACAGTTTTCTTTCAGTTTCTTCTTCCTCTGCCTGCCACTCCAGACAGGAAGTTTTTTAGGGCCTAGGATTCATGGCCTCTTCTGTTCCATTTCTCCCTTTTGCCAGACTGCATATGCAGAAGCCTCAGTGGTACCTCAAGTCAGTTTGGCTTCAGCACTGCCAGCTTCTGAATTTCAGAGTGCCCCCCACTTCCTTGCTGCCCTGTCAGCCTCCAGTGCCTTCCCGAGTGCTGTTAACTGACACTTCAGACATGGGCTGGGGGGGGGGGGCTACCTGTGGTCACCTGAAAGTTTAAGGTCTCTGGCCCCCTCATCAGAAGCCAGGTCATATCAATGTCAAACAGATGTTGCTGTTTCCAGGCCCTTCTGAAGGTTTACACAGGCAACACCACAGTGATGTTGGTATATCAACAGAGGGTGGGGGGGCACACAAAGTCTTCCCTTCTTTGCAGGCTGGCTGTTCAGGCCTGGGATCTGGCTATCAGTTATCACCTAACTCTTCAGGCAGTGTATATTCCTTCAGAGCACAATCTAGTGGCAGACTGTTTGAGAAGGTCCAAAATACAGACTCACAAATGGATGCATCACAGAGACATGTTTCTGGACATATATGCTGTTTTTTAAATCTGGTATGTTACTCCTTGAAGGCTGATTGTGGCCGAGGCACTAGAGAAATAAACTTGTTCCAGTGGCTTTTGTGGTTTTCGTTTTGTGGTGAAGCAACTGTGTGTTTTTCTGTTCCTGTGTTGCAAGTATGTTTCTGGACATAGTCTACCAGTCGGGTATTCCTCAGGCAGATCTTTCTGCCTTTTCTCTTAACAGGCAGCTGCTTCTCTTTTTATTTTATTTATTTATTTATTTTTTTGGTAGAGTGCCATGCTGTCTGGCATGGAAGATGGACACCCTTTCTTTTCCTTGGAAGGGAATGTTTCTCTATGCTTTCCCTCCTTTTCCTCTACTTCCAAGAATCCTGCAGAAGATTCTGATCTCCCCAAAGGTCTTGCTAGTGACTTCCTTTTGGCCAAGACAGGCAGCACTGGCTGTCCCTCTTAATGCATCTGGCTATGGACAATCACCACAAGTTACCTTACTATTTGGACCTCCTCAGACAGGACAAGGTGTCACTCATCCATCCTCACTTGTCGACTCTTCAACTGACACTGTGGGTGATAGGGTTTTGAACTCATTTAGGCATCTCTTTTCTGAGGGCAGGCTTAGGGTTTTACAGGAGACAAGAAAACCTGCAACCAAAAAGTCTTAATGTTCAAATGGAAGAGATTTTCTGTCTGGTGCCATGCTCATAGCCAGGACTCTCTTTCATTTGGGGTCCCTCTGGTTCTCTCCTATTTGTGTGAGTTGTTCCCGTCTGGCTTGTGCTATTCTTTTGTAAAGGCCCGTTTGTCAGCTGTTTCTGCTTGCCTGCCTTTGAATCCTCCTTTGGCTTCTCATTTTGAGGGCAAACAAGTTTATCAGAAGCGCCCTGCATCTTGGGCTCCAAAACAAGCCTATTCCTCTTCCTTGGGACCTTAATTTAAGCTCCTTTTGAGCCTGCAGTTTCAGATTCTTTGCAGCACTGTACCTGGACTGTCTTGTTGCTTATTCTTACTTCTGTTCAGAAAGTTTCTGAGGTTCAGGCCATTATGGCCATTCCTCCTTTTTTGTTTTTTCACAGAGACAGAATGTCTAGACTTCTTTTATGCTCAAGGTTGTTAGTGATTTATCCTTAAATCAGGCAGTACAAATCCCTTCCTTTTTTTTTCCTTCGCCACAGTCTGCTAGTGAGAAGGTCCAGCATAAGTTTGATTTGCACAGACAGCTCAGGTATTATTTGGATAAAACTAAGATGTTTGTAAGTCTGATCAGCTTTTTCTTTCTTATCCTATGACTTTGGGTTTAGCGGTTTCCAAGCAAACTATCTCCCCATGGATAGCTAAAGCCCATTTCCTTTTGTTGTTCTTTTCATGGCAAGTGTCTGTCTACTTCAGTTAGAACTCATTTCATTAGCTCTGTTGCATCTTCTGGTGCTTTCTTCAAGGGTTTGGACACCAATTCCATTCGTAAAGCTGCTACTTGGTCTTCAGTGCATACAATTACTAAGCATTATAAACTGGATATGGTTTCTAGTGCCCGGGCAGGTTTTGCTAGGGCCATCTTGCATGGGTTTGATGAGGGCTCTTCTCATACTTCCACCTCCTGTTCTTTTTCTTGAGCTTTGTTGCTCTCCCTACAGTTAAGAATACTGCAACAGTGATATAGAAAGACACAGTGCAGTTGTATAAAATTTTACCATGACCTTAGATTTCCTTCTTTTCACTGTTGCAATATTTGGTCCCTCTCTCCATCCCCTGTTTTCTTTTGGGTTTTGGTTAACTTTCTGGCCGAGGAGCTCCCTTTTCCTTCTGTATTTTCTTCATTTGGATGTGCATAGCCTCCTTTTTTTCATCCTATGGAGCCTGTTCTGTACTGGGGCAGTTCATTTCTAAGTAACTGAGTTTGTATATCACCTTTTTGCCCTATATCTTGTGTGGAGAGTATAAGTGTGATGTATGGAGCATATAAGATCGGATGTTGGGCTATCCTTGGCAGGAGATCCCTATGGTTAACAATACTGCAACATGGAAGAGAAAGACATTTGCTGTTATGGTAAGTTTTTACACAACTGTACTTTCTTCGTATTGATCACTGCTTCAGTAGCCTATGCTGTATGCGTTATATCCTGCAATAGGATATGACAGCCAGCTTCCAAAGCTTAAAGTTTCTTAACAGATTCAGTCTTTCAGACTAGAAATGGACACTCTTAGTCATGTGAGCAGAAGCATAGTTTGAGTAGGCAGAAGGGGGCAGCTGCTCAAGGAGCAAGTTATTGGAAATAGGAATCGGCCATTGATAGTAATTTGGCATTCATTTTCATACCAACATTTTTGAGTGCCTGTGCAGAAATGAAATAACTGTTCTGCTGTAAGGACTGAACCACTTGCTTCATATGTGATATAACTTATAGCAAACCATCTTTTACTCCTCAACTGAGAGATGAAGATCTCCAAATTCTACAGTTCTGGATGTGAACAGGGAAGCAGTCATATATGAGGGCCCTCTTTCTCCAGTTTTCCCCACCATTCCAAAGAGTCAGAGCTCAGATATTCCTCATATTATTGATCACTAGATTGTTGATATTTTTTCCTCATTTTACTGATAGCTTATCATGAACAAGCACTCATCTTTATCCATAGCAGTGATCATAGACTTTACAAGGCAGAGTCAATCCATGGGCCATAATCACATTGCCAGAATCAACCCTCATAGGACACCTCTTGCCTTTAGGAGAGCAAAACAAGTTAGTCTCTGGATGAATTTGCGTGCACCTGTGTAATCATCATACTTTGCCTTAAAAGAGGCAATAATCTAAAGGAAGATTGTTCCAGAGATGAGGAAGTGTTGAGTAAAGTACAGTTGTGTAAGTTAATTTACCGTAACAGAAGATGTTAAAAAGATCAATGTTGCAGTAGCCTTTAGTTGCATGGGACATACCTTGCGAAGTATATTAGTATTGTCTATAAAGCCTTGGGCTCCTTCCAGACGCACACACGTGCGTGCATACACCCACACCTACACACCATATGCGTGCCCCAAGCATGTAAGTGCATGCTGGTAAAAGTGGGACATACAGACTTGTGTAAAAAGATATTTGTTTCCATAAAAAGGAAGGCTGAAGCCTAAAGCTCTTTGTAAAAAAAAAAAAAAAAGACGTGCAAAAAAAGTTGTCATAAAGTTTAATAATACAAGGACCCCACCCATCCGGGAGAAGAAAGGAAAGTAAAAAGGGGGAAGGTAGGAGGGTGTTAGTACTGCAACAGTGATATTTTAACTTACCATAATAGTAGATGTTTGAACTTGCACAATTATGCTATGTTCATCACTAGATCACTGTAGCAGTAGCTTTGCTGTATAGGAGTGCGAATTATGTTTTCCATGTTTTTGGTTTCAGGAAAGAATGTTGGAAGGTGAATAGCCTGGTTTTAAAGTACATTCAGAAACAGTCTAAGGCATAAAAGAGGGATTCATTCTAAGATTCACCGTGTCTTTATGGAAGATCAGAAAGGGCTGAATAGACATAACGGCCTGTAATTCAGACTTATCTACCAGAAATCAAAGCATTCTTCCAGGTAATACATTTGGATGAAGAACTGACAGCTGGTTCTAAGGGAGAAATAGTTAAGTTCTACAATACAAGTTGTAGATACAGGAAAGTGCCACCAGTTTCACAGGTAGGCTAGTATGTGATACCCCTTTCAAGAACTGTTTAATGTGAAATAAAGAAATGGAACCCAGCACCAAATAGGCAGATTTTACTGAAAGGTGTACATTGATAGATGTATAAGCAAGACCTGACTTGAGCAGTTCACACAAGTACAGGAGAACAAGTGGAGCCTCCACATGAGATGAATCTTTGTCTTATAGCACCAACTAGAAAATCTTTTTCCATTTGTCTAAATGTGATTTCTCAGTAGCAGGTTTTCTTGCCTCCATGAATACCTATTGCACATCCTCTGGGGGAAAAAGTGCCCAAATGTTATCAAAAGTATATCCATACTGTCAGCTGGAGCTAGAAAATGTTGGGGTGAATAAGATATCCCTTGTCCAGTTGTCCTTGTTCATATAATGAAGGGAGAACCAATTTTGTCTGGTCCATAAGGAAATCTCCAGAAGTTTCTTTAAGTCCTTCTTTATTTTAGTAGGGCTTTAGGTATGAGAAAAACAGGAGGAGATGCATATGGGGACATTTCCATCCATGGGAAAGAAAAGGCATCTGTTTTCCAGGCCTTTGTGCAAGGTGTCTTTTCTGGATCTGCTCATCAAGTCTGCTACTATGTTTTGCTCCGACAAAATGGTTGTTGATTGTGGGAAAAGATTATGCTCAATTGCCAGTTCCCAGGCAACCCTGGCTAACCTGCAAAAATGGTTGAGATCTTATTCCACATTGTTTGTTCATGTACCACATTACTGTGGTGTTGTCTGTTATTAACAATGATTCAGAAGTCCACATTTGAAAGCTCTGAGGGCTTTTATTGGGGCTATCATTTCATTGAGGTTATTGTGTTTGCTGTGGGGACCTGTAACCTGGAAAAGCCGAAAGACAGTAAGTGTTGTGTTTGTGTCTGAAGTGAGGGTCCTAAATGCACTGAACCTTGATTCCTTGAGATACTGGCCCCATACAAAGTCTGACATGTCTGGAATGACTGAATGAATAGACATGATGAAAGAAACGGAAGTCCTGGCTTTTGTAGGACTTGGTTTGCCCACCATATAAGCTCTTTCTTGAAATTCAGAACAAGTAATGGACTGATGATGGCTTCAAATGGTTTTCTGTAATCTTTGGATTTTTCTCACATGGAGTCTGTCAGATGGGATTATAAGGGTGGACAAGACCACGTAACTCAGAATTATGAGGAATTCCTAGAGCTGGTGTGATGAGCTAGGTCTAGGACTTTGTGATGGTAAAAAGGCACTTTTGTTGGGAGGAAGGAAAGCTGCCATTAGAGAGATATTTAAAAGGATAACCTGTGGGTAGGGACAAAGCATGACCTTTCCATATTTAACTTAAAACCTAGACTGTTGAACAGATTCATGGTGTAGTGAAGGGATGCCAGATTGCCTTGGATGGAAGATTCTGAAGTGAAGCAATAATTGAAGCAGGGGTAGATGTGAATTCAGTGAAGTTTGCAGAAGGATATGACTGGAGCCAGGCACTTTGGTCTTTACTGCTCCAGGGGTTTTCGCAAGAGCTAAAGAGGTTAATTAAATATGCATTCAGAAGGCAAAAAATCTTACAAAAGCATCATTTGTCTTTTTGAATAGGAATGTAGAGCATAGACAGCTTCAAGGTCTAGAATAACCAGATAATCCTTGAGAGGTAGAAGAGGAAAAAAAGTCTGTAATGTGAGCATTTGAATTTTGGTAATAGAAGAAAAGCTTTCAGTTTTGAACAGTTTCTAAAATTGGTCTCTGGGGATGTAAATTCTTCAGTAGAAGCTTTTAGTTTGTTAGGAAGATGGAACAGATTTTGTTACTCCCCGAGTCAATAGATCTGATAGGATTTGGGAGAACAAATGAATCTGATTCTTTGGGGGCAGAGGTACCCACTGGAGGTGATGCCTGCTGAAGTTTGTAACCATACTGAATTATTTACAATCTTCAATCATCTGAGGTCATCTTTTCCTAGAGATGTATGCAGCAAGAAAGACTGCATGCAAGTTGGCAAAGTAGGCCTGGGTCAGCAGGAGGGGAGCTGAAGAGAGGGGTTAAATCCTCAGATAGTTATACATTTTCCTTTTGAAAGGAGGGTCCTTAAGATTCATCTTCTTTCTTTTATTTCCCTTAAATTGCTGTTTGGAGGATTTTTTTTTACCAAGAGGATTTGAAAGGCTAACAAAAGAAAGGCCAAGGATTAGATGAGTAATTCATTTGGTACTTGAGGATAATGGAATAAAGAGAGGTTTGAATCCTTCATCAGCTGTCCTCTTTCCTGTAACAATTTAAGTACCTCCATTACAAAGAATTAGGTCTTTGTCAAGTGAAGCATTTACAGTCCTGGGGCTTAACATCCTCAGGGAAGTGTTGCCATCTGACCCAGGCTTTCCTATGCATGATTGCACCAGTAGCTGATACCCTAGGCACAGCATAATCTGCATCATAAGTACACTCAATGGAGTGCTTAGTGACCTGGTAAACAGAACTCCCCATATCAGGTAAATTAAGATTTAATTTCTGAATTTAGAAAGCTAGAAATACACATTTGCATGTCAACAAAATGGAAAGCAAATATTTTGTCATGTATAGGTTCATAGGTGTGTACTAGAAAAATGGCCCTGGAGCCTTTACAAGCCTAGCCCATAGGATTACCCTGGCATCATGCCACTGACCTTAGTTCCCAGTGCTTCTGTCTATTTCCCATCCACTCATCAAGATTTCTGTTGAAGAGGGCCAGTGAGGTGCTCTGTTTGACATGTATGGGAAGTCTATTCCATAACATGGGCAATCTCTGGGTTATGAGCCTGTCCCTCCAGCATGTTCTGTTGATTGTGGTAATGAGGTTTGAGGTCTCTGGAGCATGTGGTGCGGAGGGATTGGGATTTCTTTAGATGTAGCATTTCTAACAGAGCTGGGTCAGACATTGCTTTTTAAGTCGAGCAGAGATTGCCTCTAAGTAGGAGATATGTGACAGAGAATAGTTGGAGTGTTTTGAGTCTGTCCATATAGGACATATAGGTCTAGAATCCTCTTTGTGAGGTAAGTTTGCAGCCTCTCCAGTTGTTGCAGGTGTGTAGTGAGGTACATGCCAAATGGGGCATTGTACTCGATGATTGGCCTAATGAGGGAAGAGTAGAGGGAGACAATGACCTTATTCTTCCTGGATGCAAAACCCTTAGTAAAGAGATGTGCCACATAGAAGGACGTTTTGACCACAGTGGCAGTGTGGTGGACAAAAGAGAGGTTGCTGTCAACCTGTTTTCCCAGATCTCTTATAACGTCTTCTGTGTTCAGTGGACTACCATCGATGTGGTAAGTCATGGGAACTGAGTTTCTCCCAAAGGGGATGACACATCAGCCAGAGTCCCTTTGTGTTGGCCTGGATTTCTGAGAAGTAGATACCAAACAGGAGAGGACCCAGGACCGATCCTTGTGGGACTTCACTCATGACTGGTCGGCAGTGTGACTTGGAGTCAGCTGCTTTCACACTGTGGGTTCTATCTGTGAGGTAGTTTGCAACCCACCTAGTGATGTAGGGGTTGATGCCTAAATTAGTGAGTTTTTCTATGATTCCTAAGTGGGGAATGGTATCAAAGTCCTTGGCCAGATCAAGGTAGGCTGTATGAACCACCTTGCCTTCATCCACAGCTCTGGTGACTGACTCATAGAAGTCGGCCAAGTTGAGCAGGCATGATCTACCCTTCACAAAACCAAACTGTGTGGGATCCAGAGTTTGGAGATTTCCTATATCCTTGTTTATTAGGTCCATGATGATGCATTCCATAGCTTTGCATATCAGACTTGTCAGGCTAATGGGGCGATAATTTCCAGGGTCTGTAATCGCTCCTCCTTTGTGGAGAGGCATGACTATAGCAGTGCACCATTTGGTAGGGACAAAGCCTGAGGTGAGGCTGTGATTGAACAGGGCACACAGGTGGGGTGCCATTTCACTCTGTAGTTCATGTAGAACACAGCCAGGGATATTGTCAGGGCCCATAGAAGCTGTATTCTTGGCCTTGGACAGTGCTGTTTTAACCTGTGCAGCAGTAATACTGGGTGCCTGGCAATCTACTGGTATTGTATTTGGCCCTTTGGTGGGGGGAAAGGGTAAAGTTGGCACTGAGTCTGTCGGCCAGTATATTGGCAATATCTGTTGGCATGGTATAGGAAGTACCATTGTGCAGTAGCTCAGAGCAAATCTGGGTATCGCTGTGGAGATTCTTCACATAACTATAGAAGGCCTTGCAGTTGTCTTTACTATCTGCTGCAATTCTGTTTTCATAGCTAGCTCTAGAGGATTTGGTTAGGGATCTCATCTTTTGTTGAGGCGGATAAGGGAGATTTTCCAGTCTTGGGACTTCACCTTATACCACATCAGTTTCCTCCTTCTGTTGTAGAGTTTGTTTATAGCAGGGGACAACCAGATTGACTTCCGTTTTTTGGAGGAGAGCATCTTGGTTCTTTTGGGTATGGTGAGATCCATGCATTTGTGTACATGTTTGTACAGTGCAGTGGTGTATGATTCGGGGGTCATGCACCTATTCCCTATTTTCATGGGTGCTGTGAAGTTAGCCACCTCTGTTATTAGGAGCCCAAATTAGCTCTGCAGAAGTTTTTCATGGTGGTTACCTTTGTGGGGGATTGGGGGGGTGGGAGGGATGTGGATTTCCAAGTTGATTAGTTTGTGGTAGGATCTAACCAGGGAGGAGTTGACTATTGGTGTAGAGCAACAGTCGTCCATGTTATTAATGAGCAGGTCAAGAATGTTGCTACCTCTAGTGGGGGTAAGAATGAGCTGGTTCACGGCATTGGAATTAATTAATGAATTCCAGGAAACGTCGGGCAAGTGTATTGGTACATGAGTAGTTTTCTCAGTTAATGGAGGGGTAGTTGAAGTCGCCCAGTATGAGAGTGTTAGGTTGGACCCTAATATTCTCCAGGATGCTTAGGAATGTGGAGTTTGAGTCTTGGGACATGGTTGGTGACCTGTAACAGGCTACAACCTGAATCGCTGTCTTACCCAATGTTAGCTGCACCTGAAGTATCTCTGATGCATTATGTTGGGCTACCAATGTGGAGGTGTGCACATCCTTTATGAATATGGAAACACCACCGCCTTTGGAGTTTCGTTCCAAGTGCTTGGGCCAAAAGGTGTGGAATGAGTTATAGCCTGGTAGTGCAGGGGTGCTTTCTGCTGCCTTGAACCAGGTCTCTGTTACAGCACAAATGTCGATGTTCTCCATTTTAAGGAGTGCTTTGAGCGAATGCATTTTGAGAATTAGACTTCTAGCGTTGAGCAGCATGACCCTCAGATTGCATTTGTTTGTAGCTGTTACAGTGGTAATTTGGTCTTTGGAACACCATCTAAAAAAGGCACTACCGGGGTGGCAAGAGCCTTGACAGTATCCAGAAGCCCAGAGGTGACAGATGCAGGCCATCTCTGGCAAAGTATTGAGGTCTGTTGGTCATGCCATCCCAGGCAGACAGATACTGAATCCCCTTAGAATGACACCAGAAACTTAGCCAATTGTTGAAATCAATCATTTTCTACTTGTACTGTGGTATCATTCTGGGTGATGGTAGGATGCTGCTCAGGGCTAGGGTCATATTCGCCTGGGCTACATAATCCAAGAGCTCTTCCATGTCTCTCTTCATAATTCAGGGAGGTACATCTCAGGTCATTCACACCCACATGTACAATGACAGAGTCATATTTGTACCTGTTGTTGAGGGACCTGAGTGGGTGCATTCTGTGGCGATTCCTGACATCTGACAGGCAGCTGACTGTTACTTTCTCCTTATTCAACCTAGTGAGTGGAGCATCAGTATGCCTCACTATCGAGTCATCTATGACTAGTGTGCTGGGTATGCTGTTTTGCCTTAGGGGCTTTGGTTGAGTGACTGTTTAGGAGAGTTGTGTGTCTTGTGGTTAGTGTTGTGGTGGTCGAGTGCGTTTCTGCCTTGGAGGTCTCTGCTGTTTGGTTAGTTTTATTGAGAGCCTCCACAAAGGTGGATGTGTGTTTGTGTTTTTATGTGAAGGCAATGCTGGTGCGTTCTGGAGGGCTGTGTGTTCCATGTGGTGTGGTGCAAATGTTGACCTTCTCCTCTTGACCAGCTATTCCGATCTTGCCAGGAGAGTGCATGACTTCCAATTTGAATATATAAATGCGTCTCTTGCAAGGCTGAGTGTTGGGAGGTAAGAGGAGAGGGTTGTCAGTGTACATGAGGCAGTTGCTACATTGCCTCAGGATGCCCAAGTTCACCAGGTTAATAGGAGAAAGCACAGGGAACTGACCTTTAGACATGCCTGGAGGAGTGGGCATTAATAATAAGTACTGGAGTTGTTTCCTTGTAGAACGTTTAATGCTGGTAGCACTTTTGTGTGCTACAGTAATTACTACAATAAATCTGGTATGGTAAAGTGCTAGACTAATAAGCTAGTAAAAGTGCAGGAGAGGAGAGAACTAGCAGACCTAAGGGAAAAATTGAAGAGCAGACTTTGGCACCTCTCAGAAACTTAAAAACAGTCCTGGATACAGCAAATCTGTATCTGGACTAGACTAGTTACAGGAAAGGTGGGAAACAAGTGCAAACATGGGCTTTTAAACCAGAAAGTTGAAAGAGATGGAAAAAAATGCCCAAACGGCCAAAAAACTACAATTTCTGGGCCAGAAACCACTCCTCTTGTGGTAGATAGGCTACCTAATGCTTACCACTCCAACTGATAAGCTAGAAGGCTTCCCTCCAACACAGAAAGGCTTGGGGGGCTCAGAAGTGTACATATAGTCCTAGATACAGCAAATCTGTATCTGGACTAGACTAGTTACAGAAAAGGCGGGAAAAGCACAAACGCAAGCTTTTAGACCAGAAAGTTGAAGGAGATGGAAAAAACTGCCCAAACGGCCAATAAAACTACAATTTCTGGGCCAGAAACCACTCCTCTTGTGGTAGATAGGTTACCTAGTGCTTACCACTCCCACTGATAAGCTAGGCGGCTTCCCTCCAACACAGAAAGGCTTGGAGGGGGGGGGGGGGCTCAGAAGCTTACATACAGTCCTGATTACAACAAATCTGTATCTGGATTACAGTATTTACAGAAAGACGGGAAAAGCACAACCACCGGCTTTTAGACCAGAAAGTTGAAGGAGATGGGAAAAAAAACTGTCCAAACGCCCAATAAACTACAATTTCTGGGCCAGAAACCACTCCTCTTATGGTAGATAGGCTACCTAGTGCTTACCACTCCCACTGATAAGCTAAAAGGCTTCCCTCTGACACAGAAAGGCTTGGGGTGGGCTCAGAAGCTTACAGACATTCCTGGATACAGCAAAAGTGTATCTGGACTAGACTAGCTACAGGAGAGGCAGGAAACAAGCTTATTTTTTTTTTTTACAAAAAAGCAGCTAAATCAGCACTAAAAACAATTCAAGTGCGGTGCAATCTAGCACACTTGAGTGTGTAGCAATATTAAAGCAAATGCAGTTTAAATAAATGCAATTTATTCAGACTGTATTCTGAACTGAGTTCAATTATTGTTTTTTTTTTTAACTCTGAACACTTAAGTATATTTTGTGGCACTTTTTATCAGCTGAGAAGCACACTCATTCAGAACACAAGGAGATTCTAGCATTTATTTTTTTTTTTTTTTTGTAGTAAAGCGGAAAGGGAGAAAGGAGAAACAGAAGATAATTCAAGGTTAAGGACTTAAGTGGGTTGGCCTTCTCAAGTGTTCTCTCTGTATTAGGTAGAAGGAGCTAATGACAGTAGACTGGGATAGAGTTGGCATAGAGCTGAACAGATGGGACTGGTAGGAGTGTCTGAAATCAAAGTGTGATCTCACTGTACTCGATTGAGTGAGGAAATGAGGAGTGTTCAAGCAAAAATTGGCAGGAAGGGTGGGCATTTCCAAAGCCACCAAGATTAATACCACAACAAGAACAGGGAGGGTGAGTGGGAAACTAACTGCAGAGAGACCACAATTTTCAGTGAAACAAACAGAAAAATAAAATGCAGTACTATCTTTAACACAATATTCAATGAAACAAATAAACAGAAAACTAAAATGCAGTGCTGTCTTCAGTACTGCAAGTTTTTACTTATCTCATGGTTGATGTAGGTATATAGCAGCTAGCAAAACAGCTCAGATATTCAGCAGAAAATAAGTTCACAGATAAGTGACCAACATAAACACAGAGAAACTTTCTAGGCTAGGAGTTCAACACCGAATATCATTGAAGTGAAAACAATAACCCCCACTTACTACAGAGAGACAGAAAGACCACTATTTTCTGTGAAACAGAAAAATAAAATGCAGCACTATCTTTAATAGAGTATTCACTGAAACAAACAGAAAAATAAAATGCAGTACTATCTTCAACACTGCAAGTTTGTACTTATATCAGCTTGTAATATGTCTGACAGTTAACTGTTCTGCAAGTTAAAGTGCGTTAGGCATAACATTTTTTCCTAAATCTGCCAAAAGTGTGACTATCCTCTGCATTTGGGATAGGGTTAGGAGAAGAGGGTTTTGAACTTTGTTTCCTACCAAGGTAAATAGCAGAGTCAACAGTGGTTTTTTTTTTTAAATCTTGAGAATTTTAAACCTGAGGGGACATACTGAAGCTGTTTCAAAAGTATCGTCCAAATCTTCAAGAACAGGAGGGTTAACTAAAGGCTTTAGATAATCCATACTGAGAAACTCATATTATTTATATATATATATATATATATATATATATATATATTTTTTTTTTTTTTAAACTTCCTTCCCTTGCACTTAAACAAGTCTTTCATTTTAGTTAGTGTCAGAAAAAGAGAAAGAAATTTCCTCATCGGGAGAATCTGTGAATAATGTGTCCTCCGATTCAGACTCACAGGAAATAGGGGAAGATAATTGTGAAGCATAGTGAAGTCCTTCCATATCTGATGTAGAGTGACTCTCTTCTTCTGAGAAAGAAGGAGAGATCTCTTGCTTTTTTCTTGGATAGTCACTGGTGTAGTAGACTGTAAAGACTAGATGGCCTTAAATAGACTGTTGGCAAAGTTGCAACAGTCTTCCTGAAAACCCTTCTGTATAGTAAGCCTAGAAGAGGGGGGACAAATGCTTTGTTTTCTGTGCCCTTTTCTTAGGTGTCCGGAATCTGATTGTTTTGGGAGAAGAATCCAAAGGCCTGGTTCTCCATGCCTTCATCACCCTCGGTCAGAATAAAACAAAGTTCTCCCTTCTTGGCAATGTCCAACTGATGTATGGCTTGACTGGATGTGTGATGTTTCTTTGAATGAGCTGCCTCCTGTGGGATCTTGCCAAAGAAACTAGATGAATTGGACTGATGATCTGAGGCTTGCAAAACTGCCTCAGCAAAAACATTGCTCCAAACTGCAGAAAATAATTGGAAGTCAGAGCCTCTTCAGAAACCCTTTTTGAAAACATTCTTCTTTTTCTGCTGAGTGGGGAGATTCACTGGCAGTGAGTTGGAAGTTATAGTTAAACAGACCAAATCTCAAAGGCATCTACCTTCAATAAAACATCTCAAGGAATCCGCTGTGCTGTTTTACAGTCTTATGGGTGAAGGAGAAACTAATTTCACAAGACCTAATGTTGTGTTGCTCTCCTAAAAAGAATATACAAACAGCATAGGGAGTTATTGTAAGGAATTTGCATAAATACACTTGCTCTTTCTGACAGTCCTGTGAAAAAATTCAGATAACTTTTTCACAAAAAAGGAAGGTTGCCCAACAGGGATACTTACCTGTCAAAACTGCATGTGAAGATGACTCTGCTGATAGTTGTGCCACTGAATTGGTAAGAAGTCTGCATAAACATCGATACAACAATAAAGTTGTATTATTTTTGCTGCCTGTATGTTTCTCTTATACCAGTATGCACTCTTATGCTTAGGGCAGACATATGGTATTATGGAAGGGGCCCAAAGCTTTGTAAACTGACCTGACATCTGATATACTGGCAGGATATGTCCCACATAGAAAATGGCTACTGCAGCAGTGATCTAATGATTGTTAAATGCATCTCTCCACTGTGTTTCATTTATTTGCTAATGGATAGTCATGACTTTCAGTTCGTGTTAGATTAATTTTTTTTTCATTGAAGTTCATTCACTCATTCGCAGTGAACCCATTTAATTCATTTCTGGATCAGTGGGAGCTAGAGCCATTTTGAGAACCACTCTGGAGAAACAAGTGCTTTGAATGTCAAAACTATTAGTCCATGGACTTCCAAGATTGCTGCACACTGATCAACAGATTAATTTGTGCTTTCCCAGTGTGAAAATATAAACCATGAAAAAGGGGTCATTTAAATTGTCAGTTTGGCTAAAAGTCGGTCACTGGCTAGTAATTATAATTACACTGCTCAGATGCCATGAAAGAAAAAGATTGGAGAACCTTTCAGAAAGTCGACCATAAAAGGAGAAGAGAAAACCTGGGCTGGAAAAAATGTTGCAGCTCTTCAGCAAAAAGCTGTTTAAGTTTCAGTTTTGGTATAGGAGTTGGCTTTCATTAATTCAGAGGAAAAAAATAAAGCAAATGCACTCAAAGATATTTAAAATAAATTAAATACTGAAGTAATGTATCAATTAAAATAGAAAAAAGCTGGAAAAACAGAAGAAGCTTTAACTAGCTAGTCAGATTATCCGATAAAACTACAAAAATCAGAGGGTGAAGTGAAGGCTGTCTGAGTATGAAGCTTTTCTGCAAGAGCGGTTTCAAAAAATAAAGTGAATAGAGAAAACCTGAGAGTTTCTGCTGTGCCAGAGGAACTGGACGGAGCAGCTTGTATTAATTTTAATGAATGTACAAATAAGCAACTGGACTGGTGTCCCACGGCAGGGGTTGTTAATTGAAAGTGCACATTGTGTGCATGCTCCAAACCTCAGCAGAAAGAGTTGTTCTTGACAAAACTGTGACAGAAAAGTAAAGTATTAAAATTTGGAGACATCAGAGTGTTTGTGGAAAATGATTATTCACTTGCACCTAAAATTTATCCCAGAAATCGGGGAATGTCAAGAAGTAGGTATGAGATTTAAGCTACTGTATCCAGATGTCAGAACATTTTTTTGGGGGGGTGGGGGGGCAGACTTTTTTTTTCTTTCAACGCTGCTTATTTCATGATTCCACTATTACAGTCTCACAAGTGGTACACTTTCCATCTTCTGGTGGTTGGACCATTTACCACTAAAACTCAAACCATTTGTTATGGGGCATTCTTAACTATACATCAGGCAAAAGGTTACAATCTTTTTTTTTTTTTTTCATTCTTTATCCTATCAACACAGCTCTACTTGAAGGTTGCCCTTTCAATCTCTTTTTCTCACTGACCTCTCCTTTTCCAACTTGCCCTTATGCCAAATTCCACCCCCGTTAATAAGCCTTCAGTCTTGACTTCTTTGAATTATCTCTCATATCTCCTGCTTTACCTGATTAAATATACATGTTTTTTGCTTCATTGCATCCTCTTCTATTTAAATTATATGGTCTGTAATTCCCTTTGCGTTTGTTGTATTTGGTTCTTGCTCTGACTTCCATCACCTAGTTATTCCCTTCTTTGCCACTATTAATACTAACACTGTCAAAATGTCTGTGAGTGCCTGCTCTTTTTATAGGGTTGCCACCTTTTCAAATGCCCAAAGTGGGGACTTTTTTGTTGAAACATGAGATTTTGCAAGGTAAATAATACCCACAGCTAGTACACATGGCAGAACTTGACTTCTTTGCCAAAATAAAAGCTTATTCTCGTAGCATTTGAGTTGCTTAGCTGTTTTGTTTAACATTTAGGTGTTTCAGACACAAAATAATTGTTTTATGCAGCTATTAAAGAAAACTTGGGAAATATTTTTTGTCCTGAAATCTCAGGACATTTGCCTTTTTTTAGTTTTTTTTTTTTTTGTTTTTGCAGGACGCAACTGCCCAAAAGGGACTATCCTGTGCAGAGATGCAAAGAGTGACAGGTGGTAACTCTGTCCTTTCATTTCTCATTTCTAATGTAGATGACATTTCTGTGTCTCAAATTCTCTTGATTTTGCTTCCACCCTGTGGACTTTTCATATTTCTGGCCAGTTTTCAATTACTTTCTTGCCCCCCCCCCGCCATGTGTGTATTAGTTTTTTTTTTTTTTTAAATTGAGCATACAGTCTTTGTTCACATCAGACAGTGATATAAATAGTGCATTCCACATTCATGGTTCACAGTCCATACACCAGTGGCTGGCCTTTATACATTGCTTACAACCTTTACCTAATTCATTAGTCTACAGCCCAATACTGGTGTTCGCATTCCTTCCCAATTCTACTCCTTTTCCCTCATATCTAAACAAAGAAAAAATGTGTTATACAGAAAAAAAAAATCATTTAAATTGCTTGTTAAGCAAACTTTCTCTATTCCTCGCCATTATATTATTATTTTCCAAATTACCAGTGCCAGCAGTCTTGTATTAAAACAGTATAAACCAGTGCCTTCTTTATATTGATGGTATTGCTCCTGTTGGCTGTCAGTTTTCTCTCACTGATACTAGTAAAGTTTTTTTTCTTTCTTTATACACCAGATTCAGCCAATGTTCAGGATTAGCTATTTCATTAGAATTAACTGTTCTTATCATTTCTTCAATTAGTAATAAGGGTAAAAAAATTCAGCATCCATGTAGCATAACAGCAATACTGAATTGATGCAGCTATGTTACCACTTTTAGATGCTTGAGCTCATACTTCCAGTGTTTTCTAGTTAGCCACATCTTTACCACCTTACATTCCATCATTACATATATTTCCACCTTTGTTATCAAAGCAACTGTATAGAAATATATATAAGTGGAACCCCCCCCCCTTTAAACAGTATCTGCCCCTGTGTAACATTTAACAATTGCCAACTTGCTCGGGGAACTAATTTGGGTCAGGTACCCCCTCTTGATCCCCCTGGCATAAGCTATTTTTAACCATTTCTCCAATTTTTTTGTTATGGCCTTTTCCATTCCTTTCCCTCTCTTCTGCTCTTTCCACTACCTCTAACTGGTTCATTAGCTGCTTAATCTCGATAAGCACTGAGGAGAGAAAATTACATTTATTTATCGTTTCTTTGCAGACTGTCATTAAACATTCCATTAGTTCTTTCCCTTTCTTCCTTACTGTTGAGCTGTATCCTAACATGTATAATTTCTTAGTTTCTTATCCCCAAGAAATTCTGTGTCACGAGTTGCTATACCTGCTTTCTATAGCTCTTGAACTCCTTACGAGTCCAAAATATATATAGTCACATACCTGTCTCCTTCCTACATCTCCAACACAAACCATCTGAGTTTGGAAACATCCATACTAATGTTGATAGGATATAAAAATTTGTGGAGACAATTGCACACAGATATTCTAAATTTCTTTGCCTTTGACATATATTTTGGCAACGTTGGCATTTGGTGCCATTCCTGTTTTCCTATTAATACTTGTAACTCCTTCTCCTTGCAGCCACCTTCTAGCTATATATCCGTCCAACGTGTTGCAGTTCTTCCTCATTTCTGTTGCCTGTATAATCTCCATGGCCTCTCTCCATTCCTTTTGTATCTTACTCCATTTATTCATAGCCCCCTGATATTCCCATTCTAAGTTTTATTCAGTTTGAAATTCCTTTTTGATTTTTTCCATGGCTTTACCCTCTCCCCAACTAATAGATGTGACCAGAATCTAGCTTAACTTTGTATCTTGATGTTGTCAGTCTTCACTCTATCCTTGAGTGTGGGTTGGCCATTATTCCAGCTAGTACCTTCCAAAAACTCTTGAGCTAAGGTCTACCCATAATGCTCCTCACAAGATTACCTCAGATCTCGTTTGCCAGTTCATAGTACCAGACGCATTCTCTCCTCTAGCTCTTGAGCAACAGCAGTAACTTTAAAAAGCTGTAAGTTTAACTCTTTTTGTTTATTTATAAGTCCATTTTCTTTACTCTTTCTTCTACCCACTTCTCTTGTTGATAGCTATTGGTGTGTGTGTGTGTGTGTGTGTGTGTGTGTGTGTGTGTGTGTGTGTGTGTCATCAATTTCATTTATCTACTCTTGTCTGTAATCTTTCACGTACCGTTGTTGGTACTTCTCTCTCCTTACCTTACAATGTTCTTTAAGTACTTTGTTGGTACTTCTTTTCTGACTTAAATTATTGCTTTCCTTGTTAAAAAAAAAAAAAATTCTCTCTAGTTTTTTCGTAGTTCTCAGTATCTGTATATGTGTGAATGTTCCATTTTTATAGTCATAGCTGACAAATCCGCTAAAGGAACTTCAGACTTTAAAAGATGCCAAAAATGTGACAGAAAGCAACCTAATTCTAACGGACATACAATGTGTTTATTGTTTAGGAGTTGTTCATTTACAGGAAAACTGTGCAATATGCCACAGTTTTAGCAATAGAGCTTTAATTGACAGAAGAAATAAACTTACTCTGAAAGGTCTTGTCAAATCAGACTTCTGTGAGACCTTATCTGTGTCCAAAATGGAGGCAAGTTCACCTGCTTCTTCTACTTCAGCATCGTCTACTAATTCAAAGAAAAGAAGCAAGTCTGTTCTGGCACGCTTGTCGGAACCATCTACTAAATTGGCTAAGACCCCCATGGTTCCTAGAGTCCCCTTGAAACTGATGGTTCAACCACCTCAGTCCTCACTACTTTCAGTACCCGTTTCGGAACCAACTACTTTGGCGCCAAAGCCTTCGATACCTGTATCTATCACTTTGGCCCCGATGTCAGTAGCAGAATCATCAATGGAATTTTCATTCAAAACTTTGCTCCGAGCTAGATATTCACCTTTAGTGGATACATTTGTGGACTGCCCTCCCAGTCCTTTCTAGGGAGACATCTACCTAGATCTTCCTCAATATCTTCAGTCTGATCCACCAAATGTCTAACTGAATATATTATGAGGCTGGTGGATCAGCTCCTTGTGGTGAGGGAATTGCCCCCCCCCTTTCCACAGTTCCAAACATTGTTAGCTCTGGAACCTTACCTTCTTCCACACCTATACTTATTCCTCCTTCGACTCCAGTTGAGATTTTGAAGCTTGTGGTACTGATCATCCCGGCTTCGACTTTCATTGCCACTCAGAGCTCCTTTGGCACCAATAGTGACCCTGAGCTCCTCCAGCTTATTGGAACAGGAGACCTCCAGGGGTCAAAGCTTCATTGCTGATTCCGATGGGCAGGGTTCGACTTCAATACTTTGGAGCCCTCCATGCCTGTCAGTGCTTCGGCATATGCAAGTTCGACCCTGACTTCGGCTTCAGAGTCGGCCTCAGTGCAGGGTGGGAACTCGATTCCGAAGGAGTCTATGTCGGTTTTGGGCTCCCATCCCTCTAAGGGGGGACCTGCCTTCCATGCCATGGAGAAGAGGGCCTTGTCCATTGTGGACAAAAAGTCTATGCCTTCCATGTCTGGCCAAACATCTCCATCCTCTCGACCGGAGCTTCCTCCAGTCTCTTCCCTGGGACAGGATCATACCACATCGGTTATGTCATCTTTGGATACCTCTTCAGAAAACCCCACCAAAGAGGTACCTTCGAAGAAAAAGTGCAAGAGGAAGCACTTGGAATCCCTGGAATAATCCTTCACTGAAGATAGTGATTTTGATGAAGGGGAAGGTTCCCCTAAGTCACCCCCCCCCCCAAAGATGTTTCCTTCAGGGATAGCCTAGAAACCCTGAAACAGAAGGGTGGGTGGATTACCCTCCAAACTTCCTCATAGGAATCGGTATACCTAGAGGCTTTTTGTGCCCAGCCTTCTACCTCTTGGATCTTTCTGCCGACCTTTCTACCTAACAAACCTGACTGTATTCTCTCTGACCCAAAAGATGAGCAACACTGGGCCAAAGGTATTCCTGTAGATGCCATGGTGGTAGCAGCAGCCACAAAAAAGGAACTTGCTGACGAAAGTCCTACTATCCATTCTCCTAACAAGGAGTCCAGGACTATGGATAGATTTGGGAAGCGCGTATTATGCTTCGACCTTCGCTCTCAGGTCCCTGAACTATATGGCACATTACACCAGGCTTCAGAGAGGTCTGATTAAAGAGCTTTCAGATAATCTTTCAGGAGCAGTAGCTGAAGGGGTTCGAGACAAAGTTGCTTCTCAGCTTGCCACCATTGAATCTATTTCCAATTCATTCATGAGACTAATTGCTCATGCTGCCGAAGGGGCAATTAAAGCAGTGGGTTCAGGTGTAGCCATCAGGAGACATACCTGGATGTGCTTATGTGAGTTTGCAGAGCCATTTAAGTCTTCTTTCGTCAGTGCTCCATTTGACGGATCATCCCTGTTGGGTCCCAAAGTTAGAGACTCTAGCCAGATGTGAGAAAAATGGGAAGACCCTTTCTGCCCTGGGTGTACACTTCTCCACTCCCCTGGGGAGAGGGGGAAGTAATAATGGAAGATGCCTTCCAAGAAGCAGAAGTGTCCTGCAGATTTAGGGTTCCAGGGACTCTTCCCCTGGTAACTCTTATCAGCACTCCTGAAAGGAAGCCTGATTGCCTTCCTCTGGAGGCAGCCGGGGGATGATTATCCCTGCACCAATCTTCCTGGCTAGGAATAATGCGGGACAAATGGGTGCAAAGGATCATTACCAGGTTGCAAACTTCCCCTGATAGAAGAACCAAAGAATCCAAGAAGAATCCCAGACATTCCACCCAGTCACAGGGAGGCAGCAGCCTTAGAAATTCAAAAACTGTTCAACAAAAGAGTAATCCAGGCAGTCCCACCAGACCAGAGAGGATCTGAAATTTACTTTTCTTTTTAGTGCCAAAGAATACGGGACTGGAGACCGATCTAGGATCTCAATCGGTTGAATAAATCACTTCAACAAATCAAATTCCTGATGGTTTCAGTTCAGTCTATACTTCCATTATTGGAAAAAGACAATTGGATGTGCTCAATATTTTCAGGATGCATATAAAAATGGACAAGCACTCCAGAAGACTCCTGCGCTTCTGGCTGGAAAGCAGTCACTATTAGGTCAGAGCACTGCCTTTTGGTCTCACCACAGCCCCTATGGTGTACATGCAGGGCAGTGGTAGCAGTGTATCTCAGACTGCTAGGATTGCGAGTGTTTCTATATGTAGTCTACTGGCTCCTTACCGCTCCCACCAGAAGTCAACTCATAAATGCACAAGATTACACTTTCCTTTCTTTGTTCCAGTTTAGGAATCACTATAAACTACAAAAACTCCCATCTGGAACCATCCCAACAGCTGGATTTTACTGGAGCTGTGCTCGACACAGTCACTGGCTTCATGTCACTTCCCTTAGAAAGGCTACAAAGGATCAGATCACAAGTTAGTCGGAGTATTCGCAGCAAAAAACTAACAGCAAGACTCATTCTACAGGCTCTAGGGTCAGTGGCAGCCTCTATCACCTTAGTCCCCCTTGCCAGATACCACATGAGAATTCTTCAATGGCTTCTGGCCTCTCAGCGGTCCTTATTAAAGCAACCAATGTCCCATCAGATACTCATCACCAATCGATGCAAGAAAGATCTAAGTTGGTCTCCTCTTGAACCTTCAGCGAGTTGTGACTTAAAGTTCTTGTCCTGGAAAACCTTATTTTTAATAACTATCACTTCTTCCAGAAGAATATCTGAAATACAAGCCTTGTCCTGTAAACTCCCCTACTTAATCTTTCATAAGAACAGAGTTTCCCATCGGACAAATCCTTCTCACCAAAGGTTGTTTCGGAGTCAAATATCAGCCAGACTTTACATCTCCCAATCTTTTTTCCCAATTTTTCCAATAAAAGCGAATACTGTCCACATTTATTAAATGTGCACAGACAACTACGTTTCTGTCTTCGCAGAATAAAGGATATCAGAAAGTCTGACCAGCTGTTAGGGCCTTTTCTTCAGTCTCTTTAGGCAGTCCAGTATCTAAAGTTACCCTGATGAAATGGCTTAAGGACTGTATCACCTAAGGGTCTTCACCCATCAGGTCCTGTAAAGGCACATTCAATGAGAGCTATAGCAGCCTCTGCAGTTTTTCATGCCAGAGCTTCCTTAGATGATATTTGTGCAGCAGCAACATGGGCATCTCCTCTTACCTTTATTGCTCATTACGAACTGGACCAGGTCTCTAGGGCATGTGCATCATTTGGCTCAATGGTGCTCAGGAATATTCTTCTGTGAGACCTCCCAAAATTCATGTAGCTAGGGAATCTGTCTCACAGACAAGGATAGTGAAGATTGATAACATCAGATCAAGAACTTGTCTTACCATAGTGTTCTGTCTGTGTTGTCAGTCTTCACTTATCCTTGACATTCCTGCCCTCTGTCTCCCGACCTCTAGGCCTCTTGATGGATCGGACTTCTCCAAAGATTAGTTTTCTTTATAGATACACATGTATGGTCTCTGACCTATTGTTCCATGTCTGTCACTATTGTTTGGAAACTCGATCTGAGGTAATCTTGTGAGGAGCATTATGAGTAGAGCTTAGCTCGAGAGTTTTTGGAAGGGGTGAGCTGGAATAACGACCAAGTTGATTCCGATGTTCGGAACCAAACCCACAGTCAAGGATAAGTGAAGAGCGACAACACAGATGGAACACTGTTGTAAGACATGACTTCTTTTTTTCCTCCATCTCCAGTTGATTGCTTTTTCCTTTCCTGTCTGAGACTTTCAGTTGGACTTTATCCCTCTCTCCATTTTACCCATTCTTTCCCCTGCCACCAAGGATTAAAGATGATCTTAGGCTCTCCAGTCCAACTTAATTGCAAGTCCCCAGTGGATGTCTCCAGTAAAATCTCAGCTGTGTTACTCTTTCCTCCGCAGCTCTTCTTATCCTAGATCATTTCTTTCCATAGTGCAGTTTACTTCTCATCAACCAGTCTCAATATATTTGCAGTCATGCTTGCCTGTAAAGCTTCTTTTATATCTGGGTCTCCAGGGCCTCCCAAGGACTTTGTCTTCTCCTGAATTTAATAATAAAATATAACACGGGCTATGGTAAATTCAACATTCCAAAGTTGCCTTATGTTAGTGAATTTACCCCTTTGAAAAATAATTCTTGCATTAATTTTTTTGAAAGGGTTTTAAACAAACAGATCATGAATGAGTATACTTTGTTTAAAAAACAAATGAACTGTTATAATTTATGCAAGAATGAGTGGCAAGCCCTTTGTGAAATTAGAAGGATGAGCAATAATTTTGTTTTTTTGGAATCGGATAAGGGAGGTAACTGGGTAGTATTAGACAAGGAAAAATATAATGACATAGTATTGAAATTGTTATCAGACGAGAATGTATATTTTTCTTTGTCCTCCAATCCCAAATTGGAATTCAATGATAGTCTTTTGGAACTGTTGGAGAGAGGAGAAAGACTAGGCTTTTTTTCCCCCAGTGATGTTAGAAAGTTGTTTGTTAAGAATCCAAATGATGCCAGGTTTTTTATACTACCAAAGATACATAAAAATCTGGTTGATCCCCCAGGACGTCCGATAGTTTCGGGAAGGGGGGCATTTTTACAAAATGTGGGTATCTTTTTGGATTCGGTACTTAAAGAATACTTAGTAAGAATTCCATCACATGTAAAGAACACAACAGAAGTGTGTGACAATTTTAGGGGAATAACTTGGCAGGATAATTACTATTGGGCTAGTGTAGATGTCGTGTCATTATACACTTCTATCTCTACACGTTGGGGCTTAGAGGCCATACATACATATTTGGGAGAAGGACCCAGGACCCATTATTTAATTTCCCTTCTAGAATTTTGTCTCACACATAATGTTTTTGAGTTTAATAACAAATATTTTTTGCAAAGAGAGGGAACAGCGATGGGTGCAAGTTTTGCACCATCGTACGCTATCATTTTCATGGGACATTTTGAGAATTTATTTGTATATACCAAAGAGTTCTTTCAGAAGAATGTTTTGGTCTATAAAAGATTTATAGACTATCTTTTATTTTTGAGTAGAGGCAACCCCCAAGATTTCGATGAGTTTATATCTTGCTTAAAATTGAATCCATGTGGCTTGGATTTTACTTATGTAGTGCTTAAAATTGAATCCATGTGGCTTGGATTTTACTTATGTAGTTAATAGGAATATTATTCAGTTTTTGGATGTACAATTTTATATTGGTACAGATGGCAGGATTGAACATAAACCTTATCATAAGACTACAGCAGTAAATATTTTTTTGCATGCTACCAGCATGCATAGTTTGGATTTAATTAAGTCCTTGCCTTTAGGGGAATTTAAGCGAATAGCTGGAAATACTTCTGAAGTTTCTAATATTCATAAGGAATTTGATAACATTGGCCAGAAATTATTTGATAGAGGTTACACATGGGAAAATATTCAATTTCATAGAGCCAAAGTAGAAAGAATATTGAACTTGAGAGAGCATGGTTATCATGAATATAGAAATATCAGAGGGAGTAATAGTAGATCTTTTCACAATGATAGAATTAATTTTGAAGAAATGGAAAAAATATTTTTTGTGAATAGATTTTCTCCCTTTTCACCTGTTTTGAAAAAGATTGTGTTAAATATGTGGCCTATTATTACTAGTGATGAATTTTTGAAGGATATAATACCAAAAAATGTTATTTTTTCATACACTAGGTGTAAAAATCTTAAGGAATTGGTAAGAAGTAAGGGCAAAAAAGAAAAACAAACTAATGCTGGGGCTTTTGCATGTGGAAAATGTAGGGTTTGTGACAAAATCATAAATCTAGATGGCCACAAAATTAATGGGGTCAAATATCAAGCACTGGATCATTTTGATTGTAATTCTTCGGGGGTTGTTTATATTATAGGATGCAATTGTGTAAAAAAGAGATGGTACATAGGACAGACCAAACGTAGGGTGAAACAAAGAATCATGGAGCATTTGGGAGACATCAGGAATGGCAAACTTGATAGTCCTGTAGCTAGTCATTTTCACCAATTCCATGGAGGGGAATGCATTAATTTTATTTTTAGTGTTTTGGCTAAACCATATGGAGGAGGTGGCACAGATATTAACTTCCAACGTAAATTATTATGTTTGGAATTTAAATTTATTATCAATTATAGAACTTTATTTCCAGAAGGAATGAATTTGGAAATTTAATTGTTATATATTTAAAACATTTAGTTGAATGTATTTATATATATTATTGTGTATTAGATTTAATTATTGTATTTATATTGAAATGTTTACATTTATTATATAATTGATTAATTACATAATTGATATGAAGAGGGTGTGTATATATACTGGATGTACTTAGAGAATGATATTCCAATTGAAGGCGAAGGCCGAGGTACCAGAATTCCAGTAAAGAGAAGTTACATCTATTCCTGTTTGGCTGCTCATTTTTCTTGTGTGTGTTTTTCGTTCTTCTCCTGAATTTCTCAGGCTATACTCAGCCACTCCCTTTACCATAAGGGTTGGGGATTGGCATAATGGTTAAAGTGTTCATCTCACAAACACAAGCTACAGAGTTTGATTCTAATAAAAAGGAAATGGCCTATACTCAAAGTTGCCCACAAATGAACCATACAAAATCTCTAAATCACTGTTTCATTTTCTTTAGCAAGTCAGTTCTAGGTAGATCCTGTAGATCCTGCCCTGGATACAAAAATTGTGGGAATATCCATATCAATAATAGCTGCACCTTTTCATCCAAACACAGCTTTGTCTCCCATCCTTGTAGCTGTGTTCTAATTGTATCACAAACTTTATTGTATTTTGCTTGCACCATTTTTTTTTTGTTTTTCTAAGCCTTATACCCATCTGGAAGGCAGATGGAAGGAGTATTTTCAGCAGCTTCTACAGTGATAGAAGAAGACGAGTCCACCCTAGAAGTAGTAAGAACAACACTAAGGAAAATGAAGTCAGGGAAAGCAGCAGGCTCAGATGAGGTCACAGCAGATATGATAAAGATGCTGAGTGAGATGAGGAAGAAATGGCTCCTGAAAGTACTCATAGCAGTGTGGGGAGAGAGAGACGTATCCCAGATGACTGGATAATAAGCATACCCATGGCACTGTACAAGAACAAAGGGACATCCACAATTGTGGGCAGTACAGAGGCATCAAACTCCTATCAAATTGAATGAAAGTTCTGGAGAGGGTAACTGATAGATGGATGCGCAGAGCAGTAGAAAGTAATATGGGAAATGAGCAGTTTGGATTCAAGTCAGGATGCAGCACATCTGACCCGATGTTTGCAGTGAGACACATAATTGAGAAGAAGCTAGGGATGAGGAAGGAGTCCAACTGGCATTCCAAGACTTAGAGAAGGCATATGACAAGGTCCCAAGAAAGCTGATTTGGACAGTACTGCGGTGGTTTGAAGTCCCAGAAACATTGGTAGAATTAGTGGAGGGTGTGTACAAGGACCCAGTGACTCAAGTATGAACAGTGATCAGCCTCACAGAGGTGTCCCCAGTGAAAGTGGGTGTACACCAGCATTCAGCTCTGAGGCCACTGCTGTTCATACTGGTGATGGACTACAATAGCAAACAGAATGAAGGGGACAGATCAACAGAGTTGCTGTATGCAGACAGTGTGACATTACAGGCAGGCACTGTGCAAGAACTTCAAAGGATGGGGAAGGGAATGCAAAACTGAAAGCACATGGGATGAAACTAAGCACAGCTAAGAAAGTGGTAATGGCAGCAAACTGGGGAAATCAGAATAAGCTAACAGCTGAGATAGAAAGATAATGGAACAGGTAAATAGCTTCAGGTATCTGGGAGGGGTGATTGAGGAGAAGGGAAGTTTGAATGAAGGGCTCAAAGCTAGAGTCAGAGGTGCTGCAGCTAACTGATATAGAGTCTCAGGTGTAGTCTATGACAGAAGATTGCCAAAAAAGCTGAACAGTAAGGTATACAAGACAGTGGTGCGACCAGTACTACTGTATGGTACAGAAACATGAGCAGTAAAGGCAGAGCAGATGAGAAAGCTAGAGGTGATGGAAATGAAGTGCCTGAGAAGGGTAGTAGGATGCACACTGTGGGACAGATGAAGAAATGAGGACATGAGAGCAGAAGCCAAAGTAGCTCCAATTGCATTAAAGATCAATGAGAACAGATTACGATGGTTCAGATACATGCAGAAAAGCAAAAGACACTCTGGTGAAGAAGATTTGGAACAGGTAGGAAGGAGGTAAGAGTAAACAAGGATGTCCAGCAAAGAGGTGGATGGATTGTGTGAAAGAAGATCTGTGACAGTCAGGTGTGAGTGTTGAAGAAGGCAGGAGTATGGCATTGAATCGAGAAAGATGGCGGCAGTTAACATGATACCCCGACCCCATATAGAAAATGGGAATAAGGGGGCTGATGATGATGACAATACCCAGCTGCTTAATGTTTTGTTTCCATATTCCTATGTCCCTTTACCATTAACTGCAATTGGTTCTGTTTTTCCTTATTTACTTTACAACCTGATTTCTTCTCAAACCTTTTTAATACCTCCAATTTTTTCACATTTCCATATGCATGAAGTGATAATTAACGTTGTCTTTTCCTTCCACTGATATCCTCTGATTCATGCTTCTCTCAAAGCCTGTGCTAGGGGTTCAATATAGATTGAGAGTAAAAACAGGGAAAGAGGGCAGCCCTACCTCATTCCACCTCTCAGGTCTAATTTTACTTCACAATATTGCCTTTGCCTTAATTTATACTCTTACTGTTGCCACCATATGGTATGCCTTCGATGTGGCAATCCACTCCTTTGGAAAACCCCACTCTCTCATCGCTTCTCAAAGATATCCCCATTTTACTCTATCAGATTCCTTCACCACAACCAAGGAGATCATTACTAATACAGTGCCATTATCATATGCATCCTGTAAAATTAATAAAGTTCTGATTAGATTGCCCACTGTCCTCATTCTCCTACAAGTCCTGCTTGATCTCCTTGAATTATCTTAGTAAGTATTTATTTAGTCAGTTTCTATTTGCATAAAACATGTATAGTCCTAGTTTAAAAATTAAAATGGGTCTATAAGAGTGGGTGAAATGGGTCTTTTCCGTTCTTTGCAAATTATGATACTATGGTTTACTACTATGACTCTGGTGGGCCATTGCCCTCCATTAATTTATGAAATAAAAATAACCAATTTTCTATCATTTCAGCCTTCTGGTGTTTCCAAATCTCTTTTGGGAGGTTGTCTATCCCAAGCCCTCTGAATTTCATCCTAGTTAATGGGGCAAATCAAGCTTTTTTTCTTTTCTTCCCCCAGTTCCCTAAAGTGCATATTTTCCCATTCTTCTAAATCAGGATTCATACTTCATGCCATCTCATCTCCTCTCTGGCATATAACTTCACATAAAAATCGCTGATCCCCTGCAGTATCTCTTCAAGTGAGTTTCCTTGTTCCATTACCCTCCTTTGTATATATTTTGTGTACCCCTCTTTCTATTTCTTGATGTCTGAAGTGCATTGCAGTCACTTTAGTAGACCTTGCACTATTACTGAAGTATAGTTTCTTTATTGCAACTCTCTTTTTCCTTTTTTTTTATTGTGCCATCCTTTCAGTGTCTACTTTCCCTTTCTCTACATCTCTCTGCCTGTCCTCAAGCCTTTCCATGTTTTGCTTTCTACAACTCCTTCAATTCCTCTGTCACTTTTCTTTTATTGTACTTAATTTTTTCTTCTTTTTTAGCTGTATGAGTATCTTCTCCCGGAATACCTTCTTTTGCTTCTCCATTTTGCTCTGTCACCTCAGTCTCTTCCCCTATTAATATTCTTTAACAGCGTTCCCAAACAGTCCCCCTCTTTTTTTGTTCCAAAAGGCAAGTTTGTGACTGGATAAAGGAGATTCTGCCGATAAGGATGACTGCAATTAAGGATACATTGAATAGGCAAAAGGGGGATGGAATTTACTGGAGAAAACTAGCAAAGGAACCAAGGTATTTGGAGCAAATTAACTTGAGAGGGAAAGATAGATTGGGAAGAGGCCAAGAAGACATTTGGACTACAGGCTAGATAACTATCTTCCCTATAAGGGATTGATATCAGAGTATAGGCAAAGAGAAAGGGTTAAGGGAATCCTAAATGAAAGATCTGCTCTGGTAGAGTTTTTTTGTTGAATCTAGAATAGAAGCAGATGTTAAAAAGGGGATAATTAGTAGAGTATATAAAATATTGCACAATAACTATAGGGATCAATTAGAGGATGTTAGAAAAGATTAGGAAGAGAGATTGGGTAAACAATTAAAAAAAAACAATGGGAGGACATATGTATCACTCCCAAATATCCAACAAAGTAGAGAAGATTTAGAACTTTTGCTTGGCAGTGTTTTCATAGGTATTTTTATTCGTTAGGTAGATGTCAGATGTTGGAGATATGATGGGGAAGAAAGAGGTAACTGGTAAGACAACTTTTGGGGGTATAATGAGTTGGGAAATTTTAAACATTCCCTACAGAGCATTCTGTCGGAAATATTGGGTGAGCAAATCTGTGTAACTAAGGACAAAAAAAAGTACTTTACAGAAAATAGAAATCAAAGTCTAAACCAATTGTATTTGAAGTAGTGAACATTATAAAATAACTCCAAATGGGATCTTTAGAAAAGGGTAGGAGGAAATGACATAGAAAAAAATGGAAATAGTAGGAACAATACATGCAGAATAATGATAAAAACAAAAGAGGCTCTTCACGACTATGTTCGGCAACACTTTAATCAAAACAATAAAACAACAGTGAGCCCTTTCACGTTCCAAAAACGTTTCATCAGACTTCAACAAACACATATCCTGAACACATTTTTATATCAGTCGCTATCACATTCATCCAATGACATTAAATAAATCATTAAACAATTAAAATAAAACAATTAGTTAACTAAATACAAAACCAAATATACAATTAATAGTAGGCAGTAGATAAATGACCAAAAACACAATACAGACTTCTCCCTCAATCATCATTTCATCATAAAAAGGCATAAAAAAGCCATAAAAATAATTATTAACCATAATAAATGATATATAAATAAAATATATAAATATAAATAAATATATAAATACCTTATGGACATTATTTAAAACCTATAAAAATGTATGCTATCACGGAAACTACATAAATATTTTATGTTTTTTATATTTCAAATATTATCTATGTCTCTCTTTAAAACCTAGAAAATGACTTCAAAAATCTCTCTTCATAATAACATATATAACACACACATATATATATATATATATATATATATATATATATATATATATATATATATATATATATATATATATTCATACGTATATATATATATACTGAATCAATGTTTATATGGTTTTGCTAGCAAAAATGGTTTGAGTGAGGTGGTCTTGTTCAATCCATGCTTCCTATGTGCCTGTAATCTTATTATCCATTTATTTTCCTCTGTATAATTCCTAATGACACCTAACCTTTCTGTTTTCTTAATCAATTCCAATACCATAAATTTAAAACTATGTCTAGATCCTGAAGTAATCACATGTTTAGCCATGGCATTTCCTTCATTTTCTTTAGTTATGGCATATACATGTTCCTTAACCCTCTCCCTTAAGGTCCTATTAGTTTTGCCCGCATAAAATGATGCACATAATTGACATTGGGCTGTATAGACTAAATCTCTTGACCTACAATCAGCATACCTATCAAAGGTAAACTTCTTTCCATTATCAGGATGAATAAATTCATTGCCATTAATTAAGCATGTAGTTACACTGATTACAATGTCTACACACGAAAGTTCCCTTTCTTAGTGTATGTGTAGTCCCTTGTCTATTCTCTTCATAGCAAAGAAGTCTTTTCAAAGACTTCATGTTCTTATAGGTGACATTAGGTTTGTCTCCCACCAACTCTCTCACTTTATCATCCACCATTAACATCCTCCAGTTGTTATTTATAATCTCTTTAATCTTTCTATTTATATTTGTATATGGAATAACAATCCTATTCATCTTATTATTAGATTTACTCTTATTATTCATTTGTTCACTCTTGTTATACCTAAATAGAAATGGTTTCCCTTTACTTGTCCTCTGTTTGGTATTTTCTGAAATGATGATGTCTAAATCCTGAGTATTATACCCTCTGTCTAAAAAGTTATTCTTCAACATACCTTGTTGTTCTACATATCTGTTGTCATCAGTAACTAACCTCGATACTCTCAATGCTTGACTTTTCACTATATTGGGATAGATGTGTCTCGGATGCATGCTGCTATGGTGTAATAAATTATTCCTCCAGCAAGATTTTGTATACAGGTCTGTCCTACTGCATCCCCATCTTTACTAATATATATATCCAAAAACTCTATCTGATGGGATGAACTTGCATATTAAAATCTTAGAAAATCTGTTGTACCATTTATGTATTAACAAAATCATTTAACTGATCTACAGTACCATTCCATATAAGGAAGACATCATCCACAAAACGTTTATATAATTTAATATTCTCCTTGAATTGTGCGTCTCCCAACACATATGTACCTTCCCAGTAGGCCATGACTAAATTCGCATAAGAATTTGCGCAGGGTGTCCCCATTGCCACACCCTTTTTTGTAAATAATACTTCCTATCATAGGTAAAAACATTATTATCCAAAACTATTTCCAATATCAACATATATCTCATAATGAGCTCTCTGTGGACACTATTTTCTATTAATAGAAGCCTCACATATTCCATGCCCACTTGGTTAGGTATAGATGTGAAAAGAGACGCTACATCCAAAGTTACCAATATGTCATACATCTACATTGTCAAGGAATTCACTGAAAAATGTTTGAAACTGTGGAAAGTGAATAAAAAGTAGTAGCCGCTGCAGAGGTCATAATAATTTAATGCATTTAATAGAACACTTTGCAATATAACTTATTTATTTAAAGGTAGCAAGTTTACTTTTTCTTAGGGCTAACAGTTAATGTTTACTGAAAACATGCTCGCTGTTTTTCACATCTGCAAGGGGAATAGTGATAATAAAAGCACTGATAAACAGTATAAGTGGGAACACAGGCTGTAACATGTACTTTAGCGTAGATAACCTTAATTTTGAATTAGGTAGAGCTTATGGGTGCAGCCATTGATTTGAGGCAACTGCTCCTGTATGGATGACTAAACTTCATTTATTGAAAATGTACATAGTTTTGTGTGTTTGTTCTAAGTTAAAAGAGTTGTCACTGTGTGATGCCTTAAACCTCCTGTAACAGAGGCCCATGGAATGTATGCAGATGAACCCTTAAGGACATAAGTGCTTCAACTAAATAGCTTCTGAATGTCCATGACTTTTTCCTTTTTAAGTCTTATATGTTCATAGGAGGTTACTAGGCTGCCCCAGTTGTCACTGGTTAGGTGAGTGAAGTTCTCAGATTTAACGGTCTATGGTAGTTAATACTGACTTCCTCTGTCCAGGAGGGACATGAGTGCCACCCCAGGAGTTAATTTGCGGTCACCCATCCAGTGATCCAGGTTGCGTTTGAAGAGGATCATAGAGGGGCTCTGTTTTTAGTGAATAGGAAGATTGTTCCAGAGAAGTGGCAGTTTATGGGAGATGTATTTATCTTTCCAGCATGACCTGTTCATGTTAGAGGCTAGGTTAAGATACCAGGAGCGAGTGACCCTCCTGCTATTTGATTTACAAATGTGTAGAATTTCCATCAGGGCCGGATCAGAAACTCCTGTGTAAACCAGGCGCAGGCCACCCCTTAGCAACCTGTAGGAGGAAGAGTACAGTGACAGGGCTTTCAGTCTTTCCGCATAAGACTTGTTTTGTATAACCTGTAATTTCTTCATGAGAAACCTCTGTGGTCTCTCCAGTTGTTGCAAGTGTCTGGTGAGGTACATGCAAAAGGGTCTGATGATGGCTGAGTAGAATGGAATTATAACATCCTTAGATATAGATCTGATGCCTTTATTTATAAGATGTTTTACATAGAAGGATTTCCTGACTACTGTGTATATGTGGTGGTCAAAGTTCAGATTGCTATCAACCTGAGTGCCCAGATCACGTACCACTGAGTCTACACTGGGGATGCTGTTTGTAATATAATTAACAGGGATGTCAGGATTCCCAAAAGGAATAATATATTTTTTGCATTTAGCTTTAATCTGTGGCTTTAGCAATAATTATTTGTCTGCGTTACTGTGTCTGCAGTATATTAACATTATTGGGAGACTCAATGATTGCTCCAAAGTTGCGATCTTGGTCAACCACAGACTTCTAAGAAATAAATTCCGAACAGTAAGGGGCCCAGCGGAGAACCCTGTGGGTTCGCCACCGGTTACTGGTCTTTTGCTAGAGGTGAGGTCACCCACTTTGACAATGTGTCCTGTCAGTGAGCCAGTTGGCTACTCATCTGGTAATATAGGGGTTAATTCCCAAACGGGAACATTTCTGTACAATACTTGAGTGGGGGATTATGTCAAATGCCTTGGCTAGGTCAAGATAGGCTGTGTGCACTGTCTTTCCGTCATCTAGGGCATTGGTGACTTTCTTGAAGAAGTCATCCATGTTTAATAGGCATGGCATGCCTTTAACAAATCCAAACTGGGTTGGGTCCAGAGTTTGAAAATTGCCCAAGTCCTTGTTAATAAGGTCCATAATGATTCTTTACATGGCCTTGCAGATGAGGCTAGTCAAGCTTATGGGCCTATAATTCCCAGGGTCAGCTCATGGTCCCCCTATGTGCAGAGGTATTACTGTTGCTGTCCTCCATTCCACCAGAACATAGCCAGTTCATAGGCTGTGGTTAAACGGGGATCCAAATGGGTCATGCAAGGTCATGTTTTAAGTTGTTTAAACGGCAACCCGGGATGCTGTCTGGTCTCATTGATGCCATGTTTTTGGCCTTGGAGAGCGCCAAGATGACCTGCTCTCTTGAGAAAATAGACTGAGGAATGATGGCAGGTATATTTTACAGGACTGGAGGGGATGGGGGGAGAAGTTTGCTCCATATCTGTTAGCAAGCAGGTTAGCTGTTACCTCTGGTTGAGTATGGGTGGTGCCATCCACAACCATTTCAGCGCATAGCTGGCTATTTCCTTTTTGAATTCGAACTTAGTTAAAGAATGCCTTGTGATTATCCTTAGCTAGGGAGGCTAGTTTTGTCTATAATTAGCTTTGGAAGACTTGACAAGATCTCTAATGTGTTTGTTTAAGCTAGAGACAGATTTCTTCTCCTGCTAAGCCAATTCCCACTTGTTCTTGGACATTAGTTTCTTTCTCTTGTTATATAGCCTCTTTATAATAGGGGTCCACAAGGGTGGCTTGTGTTTTTTGGCAAGACCTGGTTTTTAATATGGTCAATTGCAGCCCAATTATATACAGTTGCTTAAGAGGTTATACAGGGCATTGATGTACGCCTCTGCATAGGAGTCCGTGTTATCTGCATTCAAGGGGGCTTTGAAACTTCTTATACCATAATTTAGTAGGAGGTATGTTTGAAAAATTCTTAAGCATTTTTGATTTTGATGGGGTATATCTGGTCTTGTAATTACATTGAACTAGACTGATTTATGGTCCTGTCTTACCAGAGAGGACATCACACAGCAGGCATTGCAGTGCACTGGCAGACCTGGCTATGCTTTGCTGAATTTGAGGAAAGACTGGTTTTCTTCAGTACTGCCTTTGGTGGAACTTCAGAGTTAAAGATATCCTTTTGCTTACATCACAACAGTTTAAAATTTTCACTGCTGTTGATTGTTTTCAGCTCCTCAAAGGTCCTTTTAAAGGAACAAAACAGTGCAAAACATCTGTAGCTTCAGAAACCCCATCAGAGGCAGCAGTAAGACAGGACTCTATGGTAGAGGGGACTTCTCATCTAACCACTGCTCTAGAGGCAGAGGTGGCCCACACCAACAGCATTTCAGGGACTTCTTTTGAGGATCCTATCAGTATGAACCATGAAGGGTTGCTCAAATGTCCCACTCTGGAGTAAGTTAGTAAGTTAGGGAACATTTTTCCTGCATTTACTCACATGACTGCCTGTCATGCTGGATAAGTGGATAAGGAAAATTATATCCAGAGGCTACTCGATACCATTTTTTAAACTGCACAAATTTATGGATTTGCTCCCTTCATTAACTACATCCCCATAAGAGGTAGGTGGTACAACAGGAGTACAGGAGTTGTACAGCCTTCTGCAAAAAAGATCTATCCAAGATGTCCCACCAAACCAGAGAGGTTCTGGATTCTACTGTTGCTGCCTCTTGACACCCAAAAAAGTCCAAGACCTCAGGCCAGTTTTCAGTTTGTCACATGAATCAGTATGCAAGGAAAGAGCCATTCTGAATGGTCTCAGTGTAGTCCTTTGTACACTATCTACAGGTGTTAGACTGGATGTGTTCTTTGAGTTTTCAGGATGTGTACCTCTACACCTCAACATAGCAAAGTCATCCAGGAGATTCCTACACTTTCAGGTGGGAGCCAGTCTCTACCAATTCCTATCCCGGCCACAGTCCTCTGGATGTTCAGATGCATGGCTGCAGTTGCAGTGTGCATGCAGTTACTATGGATGAAGATTTTTCCTTTACTAGATGACTGTCTAATATTGGCAGCCTCTGTGGAAAATCCTCTCACAGGAAGGCTGTATTTGCTAAGCCTATCTGTTTCTTTGGGGTTTATGGTGAATTTGACAAAATCCCAGCTGGAACCATTACAGTCCCTAATATTTATTGGTGGCCAGTTGGACACAGTCAATCAGAAGTGCAAGGTTGCCATCTGACAGGATTTCTTCCATTGTTCAAGAAGTTGTGAATCTTTCAAACAAATGGGCTCCCAACACAGCTGCAGTACTCAAATTGCTAATATTGATGGTTGCCTCAAATCAGACAGTACTTTATGCCAGACTCAACATGAGAGCCTTCTAATGGATGCTCAGGACTCAGATGAATCAAACAAACCCAGTCCATGTCACATAGAGTCAGGCTTTCAAAAGTTTGCATCAAGCATCTACTATGGCTGGCAAATAAAAAAAATATATATATTTCTTCATGCACTTCTTTCTTTTATCCTATCCTCACTGCCAAGTTAACTATGGACATGCCTGTATTAGAGTTGCGGGGGGGGGGGGTTATCTAGGCAAGATGGCCCAGATCACGATGACACACACAAGAGGCTAAAATGCACATTAGCGTTCTGGAAAAGAGAGCAGCCCTCCTAGCACTGCAGGCATTTCAGGATTTGCTCACCCCAGGGTTGCAGTATCCTTCCATTCACAGACTTTACATTTGTGTCTTGAAAAAACATTTTCCTTTATGCTGTTACCTCTGCAAGGAAAATATTGGAACTCTATACCCCATCATTCATTGCCCCTTACCTGATTTTTCCACAAGACTGGTTCTCATTGAGGCTTAATCCTTTCTTTGTTCCTAAAATAGCATCAGAGTCTAACTTGAACCAACCATTCCATTTACCAATATTCTTCCTCAGACATTCAAAGATGAATATTTGTAGCACACTTTGAATACTCAGAAGTTATTTCTCTGTACATAGAACCAGAAAATTGCTGAAAACAAGTTGGGGAAAAAGATTTCTAAACAAACCCTTTAAATGGTTATTGGATTGTGTAACCTTCATCTACTCAAGTAATAAAAGGACTTGTCCCATCTAAACCAAAAACTCAGTCGACTAGGTCATTACACATCTATCACCTTTTTCAGAAATCCTTTGGTGGGCAAAATTTTGCTTGCAGCTACATTGTCTACCTAATATACTTTTGCCCAGCATTATAAATTAGATGCGATTTCCAGATCGAGAGCTTCCTTTGGTGCTTTGGTTTTAAATGGTGCCCTGTGATAATACCACCCAGGGAAAAAGATAGCTTGGCATCCTTTCCCAACAGTCTGATTGGATGGGCAGATAGCATAGAATATGGAAGTTATGTACTTAACATAACTGAATCCTTTTTATCCCAGTCTGTCCAATACATATCTCCCTCTGTCCCCTTCCAAGTGTCACTGTCTCCTGTTATCACGTGATATTGTTATGCCAGGGATAACCTGGCGTATCACAGTTGGCATCATGGTCAAGGTCTTTTTTTTCCAAACACCTTTATTGAATTATCACTTGTGACGTAGCCAAGTTTACATTCATGTAAAAGTAAGCAAACTAAATTAACATAACAAACATCACATATATTATATATCATATAACCTGAGCAGTATTACATAAATTATTCAATTCCTGCCTTTTTTAAAACAAGAAACATCTTTATTAAACCATCACTTACTACATAAGTAATTATACAGTTATATAAATGAAAACATACCACACTGATATAATCCTAGTTGCAAACATTTGACATCACAAACCATAATGACACGCACCCAGTTGCAAACATTATAGATCACTTATAATCTACCCAATCTTTCGTATTCAAACATTACATAGCTCATTTAAGTCTTGCTGCCTTTTAAACCTCATTCCTCCATTGTAGGTATTGATGTTAAGTTGTCTTATCTCGCCTTCATTCTTGCTGGATGGGTTCGGAGCTGATCCTCGGCTCCGACTTGGCAATCTACTAAAGCTCGAGAGCTATTTACTGGCTTGAGGCCCTCCCTATATCCCACAATGCTAGGCGTCAGATCCCCAGATCTCGTTTGCCGCTTCAGCTACGAGGTTGCGATTTACTTGGCTCCAGGTCGTATTAATTTTTTTTCATATATATATATATATTAAAAGTTAACTTTAGTTTTTTCTCGATAACCTTTTCTTATATTTATAACTTCCCGGTTAGTTTACTCTCTAATATTCCCTCTTAGAAACTCGTTTTAGTTCGAAAGTTTCTTCCCTCCACCCCCCCCCCCCGCCCTTTTTTTTTCTCAGTGGCTAATCTCTCCTCCCTTTCCTTGTGTTATAGGGTAGTGTTAGCTCTTTTACTTTATTACAGACTTGTATATATATATTTATATATAGTTAACTGTGTAATTGTTTAATTTTGTTAGCTTAACTAGTGCATGTGTGTGTGTGTTGTTCTGTGTGTTTAAGCACTAGTGACTTTTTTCTTTGGTATTCATCATGTCTAAGGATACCAAAGTCTCAGATTTTAAGAAGTGTGACTCGTGCTGTCAGAAGATGTCTCTGACAGACAGTCACACTTCTTGCGTTTATTGCTTGGGCCCCCTACACCTTGAGCTTGTTCCTATGCTCCTGCAGGACTCTCGGGCTGAAGGCATGACAGACCGAGCAGGAGTCCTGCAGGAGCATAGGAACAAGCTCATCCTGAGAGGCTTACTTAAGCCAGAAGGATCCCCAACCAAGCCTTCGTCGGGTAAATCCTCTAAGCCCGACAAGCCGTTGGCTTACAGTTCGGAGCCGTCGCCTGGTGGAGCACCTGCCTCCTTGTCGGCTCCGGCTGGAGCCGACACCTCTAGACCTCACTCGGCTCCGACTTTACTGTCTGAACCGTCTTTGAGCCAAAAATGTTCTAGGTCCCCTTCACTAGAATCAGTTTGCTCAGCTCCGAGGTCACCATTACTCCAATCTGGGAAAAACCATAGGTCCCACTCATCTCGGTCTTCCAGGCTATCTGACCATGACCTAGAGAGGGTGGTCAGCAGACTCCTTAAGTTGCAGGCCCTGGCCAAAATTTTAACCAGCCCATCTCAACAGATTGTGGCTGTCCCGGTATCTACAGCAGTTCCTCCTCCGACTCTCTCCTTGTGTTCGGAGCCTGAGCCGGTTGGGGCTCGAATCTTGGTGACGTCGGAACCGAAACCACACCTTTCGGCTCTTTCGTCAGCTCCGATCTCTTCCTTGGTTCCGTCCTTGGAGGGATCTGGGTGCTGAGACTCCCTCGTCGGCTCCGAGGGGGCGAGTGGCATCGGACCCTTGTTCGACCCAGTTCTCCCTCTCGGAGCATCGGCGCAGGTTAGCTCGGCCCCATCGGCCTTGGAGCCATCCCTCTCGGTGCCGACATGGGTTCTCGTCTCCTCGGAGTGGGGACTTTCTGCTCTGACAGGGGCGCCTTCGAGGTCATGAGTGTGCTGACTCCTAAGTCGGCCCCTCGATCAGCCCCTTCGGCTCCTCCCTCCATGGTGCCTGCATCGGTCTCTGTCCACCCTCTTGACCCCAAACCTGGAGAGCAAATGCTCCAGGTCGCCCCATTGGGCGTATCTTCCTCTTTCGAGGCCTCCCCCGATCCTTTGGAGGAGCCCCCCCGGAAGAGAAAATGTAAGAGGAAACATGTCAACTCCCCCGAGTCAGTCACGTCTGATACCGACTTGGAGGATTCAGAAGGGTCCCCAAGATCCCCCTCTGAGGATTTCTCCTTTTCAGACATCCTAGAAATCCTTAAGCAGAGGGGGAAATGGACTGCCCTTAACCCTTCGGAGGACGAGTCGGTCTACCTGGACACGTTTGGTTCTCGCTCTTCCACCTCCTGGGTGTCTCCGCCTTTCGACCCACTAATGGGAGTGGTGGCTTGAAGGGCGTGGTCAGCCCCGGACACAGTGGAACCAACTCCCCGTAGGCCCACTAAATTTATTACAGCCCCACCAAACAAGCAATTTTTGACAAAAGGTGTCCCTGTTGATGCCATGGTGGTTGCAGCAGCCACAAAGAAGGAGTTGGCTGACCCTTCGGTGCCTTTCCATCCACCTAATAAAGAATCTAGGACAATGGACCGGTACGGGAAGCGGGTGTTTTCCTCAGCGACCTTCTCTATGCGGTCAATGAATTATCTGTGCCATTTCACCCATCTCCAAAGGGATCTTCTTAAGGAACTGGGTGATACCCTTCAGGATCCATCAGCTGCGGGGGCTCAAGACAAGATAAACTCTCAGCTGGCGACCCTTAATTCTATCATCAACTCCTCCATGCGGCTCATTTCTTATGCAGCCGATGGGGCGAGTAGGGCCGCAGGTACAGGTGTGGCTTTGAGAAGACATGCCTGGATGCGGTTATGCATCTTTGCTGACCCCTTTAAGGTGTCCTTCACCAATACCCCCTTTGATGGTTCGGCTCTGTTTGGACCACAGGTGAAAGATACCCTTACCAGGTGTGAGCAGGAAGGCAAGACTCTCTCTGCCATGGGAGTCTGTTTTTCCACTCCCTCTAGACCATACCCCAAGGGTCAGAAGAGTGGAAAAATGTGGTTTCGGAAACCCCAGGGAGTCGTATCTGACACACGTGGCGAGTTTCCCTCCAGGGGCAGGGGAGGGAACAATAATAGTCGCTGTCTGAGGGGCAGAGGGGGCCCGCAGAATCAGGGTAGCAGAGAATCATTCTCTGACAAACCCTTTCAGCACCCCTGAGGGGCTGCCCGACTGTCTGCCTTTGGAGGCAATCGGGGGAAGATTGTCACTGTACCCAGAAGCCTGGCAACTCCTCACACAAGACAGATGGGTACAGTTTATCATATCCGAGGGTTACAAGATTCCCTTTGTCCACACCCCGGTACAAACAACCAAGTCCCTTCCAGATGTCCCACCCTGTCTAAGGGAACAGGCAGTACTAGAAATTTCAAAATTGCTAGACAAACGGGCCATCCAGCCAGTCCCAGCAGACCAGTAAGGATCCGGAATCTACTCCAAGTTCTTTTTGGTGCAAAAAAAAGACACGGGACTGGAGACCCATTTTGGATCTCAGCAGGCTAAACAAGTCTGTTCAAAAAACAAAGTTCCGGATGGTCACGCTCCAGTCCATTCTACCCTTTTTGGGTCAGGACAATTGGATGTGCTCCATAGATCTTCAGGATGCGTACTACCTTATCAAAATGAACAGGCGCTCCAGAAGGTTTCTCTGCTTCCGGCTGGGAGCCAGTCACTATCAGTTCAGGGCCCTGCCCTTTGGTCTCACCACAGCCCCCAGGGTGTTCACCAAATGCATGGCAGTGGTTACGGCTCACCTGAGACAGCGAGGATTCCAGGTGTTTCCATATCTCGACGACTGGCTCCTCACTGCTCCCACCAGGCATCAACTACTGCGAGCCAGGGATTATACCATCCAAACTTGCACCGAGCTAGGTATATCAATAAATTTCGAAAGGTCTGCATTGTCGCCTTCTCAGTCTATTATCTTTATAGGCGCAATCTTAAATTCAAAAGATCTGTCTGCAAGGCTTCCTCTCGACAGAGTTTCAGAAATCCGCCGACATGTGCAAGTCTTACTACAGTGCAACAGGATTCAAGCCAGAGTTGTACTAAAGACCTTGGACCTCATGGCAGCAGCAATCATACTAGTTCCCCTGGCTCGCTTTCACATGTGGCTTCTTCAGTGGATGCTTTTTACTTAATGGTCCTTTCAACAGCTTCCAATGTCTCACAAGATAATAATCACTCAATCATGCAAAGACCACCTAGCTTGGTCTCCCCTCTGATACTCCAGGGCAGACCGTGTGTTCTTCCTCCTCCTCCTGTTGCCACAGTGACCACGGATGCCTCCCTGATCGGGTGGGGGGGGGGCATTTTCAGGGCAGGACTGTCCAAGGCACCTGGCAACCTCTAGAGTACCATCTGCACATAAATGTCTTGGAGATGAGAGTGGTGCTTTTGGCGTTGTAAGCTCTTCAGGACTCTCTACCCACCCGGGACTATTGCAATTCAGACAGCCAATATGTCTGTAGTGTGGTACATCAGCAAGCAGGGAGGAACCAAGTCCTATCCCTTATGTCGAGAAGCACTCAGACTCTGGCAGTGGGCGATCTCCTCTCAACGGTTTCTGATAGCAATGCACATCCCTGGGAGGTCCAACGTCATAGCGGACAGGCTAAGCAGAGCTATTCTCTTGCCTCACGAGTGGTCTCTCAATCAATCAGTAGCAGACAAAATCTTCCTCAGATGGGGTCAACCTTGCTGCGACCTTTTTGCAACCCCTCTCAACAGCAAGTGCGATGACTTCTTCACTCTCTTCCCCCTTCCCGGCAACTCCCCCAGAGACGCTGTAGTTCACGATTAGCCCCGGGGTCTTCTGTACGCTTTTCCACTTTTTCCCCTAATTCCCAAGCTAATTCAGAAGGCAACCGCTTCGGGATCCAGGATGATCCTCATTGCCCCTTACTGGCCTCGAAAAATTTGGTTCCCGTTCCTGCATCGCCACCTGTTGGAGCTGCCATGGAATCTGGACACAGTGCCAGACATCTTGGTCCATCAGTCGGGCTGCACCAGTCCCTTCAGTCTCTCAACCTTATAGCTTGGTTGCTCCACTTCCAACTTTAGCCAGGCTTCCGCTAATTTCTCAGCCGGTGCGTGAAATCATCCTTTCTTCGCACAAATCTGCCACCAGGAAGACTTATGCTAGTAAGTGGAAACGTTTCTCCTTCTGGGCAGAGGCTAGGAATATTGACCCTTTTACAGCCCCTGTCCATCATGTTTTAGATTTTTTAGCAGAGTTCTTTCAAGCTGGTTCCTCCTCTGCCACCATTAGGGTCCAATTAGCTGCTATTGCAAATTTCCATGCTAGCCTGTCAGAAACCAGCATCATGTCCCACAAACTTTGCAAGGCCTTTCTCAAAGGAACTTTGTTACTTAGGCCCCCGGTCAGGGATCCCCCGCCTCCTTGGGACTTGAACTTGATATTGGCTTCCTTGATTCTCCCCCCCCCCTTTGAACCAGTGGCTTCCTGTTCCTTAAAATTGCTCTCCTGGAAGACTCTCTTTTTGGTAGCCATCACATCAGCTAGGAGAGTTTCGGAACTTCAAGCCCTCTGTATTCGTCCTTCTAATCTTGTGTTTCATAAGGACAGAGTTTCTCTTAGGCCTAATCCTTCGTTTTTACCCAAGATACCCTCTGAAACAAATCCAAATCAGTCTATCGATCTGCCCGTATTTTTTCCTAACTATTCGAACAAAGCTGAACAAAATTTGCACCGCTTGGATGTTCACAGGCAATTACATTTCTACTTGGACAGGACAAAGCAAATAAGAAAATCAGACCAACTTTTCCTATCCTATGCTGAGGGCAAACAAGGACAGCCAGTTTCCAAAGTAACCTTATCCAGGTGGTTGTCCTCTATTATTACCTTGATTTATCAACTCAGACATAAACAACTCCCTGCTAAACCTAAAGGTCATTCCACCAGAGCATTGGCTACGTCGGTAGCCATTCAAGCAAGACTACCAATAGAATCTATTTGTGCCGCAGCCACTTGGGCCCCTCCTCATACATTCATTTCGCATTATAAGTTGGATGTGGCCTCTAAGAATAGAGCTGAGTTTGGTTCCACTGTGCTCAAGAGTCTGTTCCGATGAGCCACCCAGGACTAAGGTGCTAGGGACACTGTCCCATCCAGCAAGAATGAAGGTGAGATAGACAACTTAACATTAAGAAGTTATGTACCTACCATAACGTTCCATGTTAGTTGTCTTCTTCTCGCCTTCTTTCTTGCATCCCACCCTACATCCCCCTAGCCTGGTCAGACCGAGAAGAGTCCCCTTTTGGGGCCTTCTTTCTCTGGACAACTCTGATGTACATTGTTTCCTCCTCTGTCTTTGTACTATAGTTTTCCTTGTGGTTGGACAGGTGCTCTGCCAAACGAGATCTGGGGATCTGACGCCTAGCATTGTGGGATATAGGGAGGGCCTCGAGCCAGTAAATAGCTCTCTAGCTTTAGTAGATTGCAGAGTCGGAGCCGGGGATCGGCTTGGAACCCATCCAGCAAGAAAGAAGGCGAGAAGAAGACAACTAACATGGAACGTTGTGGTAGGTACATAACTTCTTATTCCCACTGTTCCCATTTTTCCTATGTAGTTTGCCCCTAGCCTTTTTGTGTGGAAGCATGTGTGAATGGGCGTGCCTTCGTTGAAGGTTGTGCATCAGGGCTGGTATCTCGGCACGTAAAAATCCACTACCAAACATTAGCAGACCGGAGTTTCGCTGTGGTGACCCCTAACCGGGATAAGCCGAAAGACGCAACAACAACTATATTCACTACTTCCAGTGTAGTTGGCTTAGATTTTGATTTCCATTTTGTAGTAATTGCTTTTTTGGCTGCCCCCGTTATTAGACACAGCAAGGCCTTACCGTGTCTAGGCAATTCCGATTCTGTATCATAACTTAGAAAAATCATCTTGCTCGTCAGACCAATCTGCCCACCCAGCATCTCCGACAGGGCATCCTGCAGGGAATCCTTATTGTCCGCCAACTCACTGCACTCCCAGAAAGTATGTTCCTAATTACCTTTTTCTTCCTCTTCACACCTCCAGCATTTACTGTCTGCTTGAGGAAAAATTCTCCGGAGTCTACTTGGGGTATAAAAACATCTATGTAAACATTTCCAGGCAAGAATCCTAAATCTTCTAGAATTTGTTGCATATTTGGAAGACATACCTATAGCCTCCCATTGTTTCTTTGTCAATTGCTTATCCAGTCTCTCTTCTCAGTCCTTGCCAACCTTCTCTGATTGATTCTTATAGTCATACAATATGTTGTATGCTCTAATAATTCCTTTTTTAATGGCAGCTCCTGTTCTAGATTCTATTAAAAACCATACCAGTGGTGGTCTTTTGGTTCATGACCCCCCCCATTTCTTTCTCTTTGCCTATACTCTGATATCAACCTCTGATAGGGAAGGGAATCTCTAACCTGCAGTCCAAATAAATTATTGGCATCTTCCCATTCTGTCATCTTTCCCTGTCTAGTTATTTGTTCCCAATACTTTGGTTCCTTTGCCAGTTTTCTCCAATATATTCCATCCCCCTCTTGCCTATTGTCTGTATCCCTAATTGCAGTCAACTCTGTTGGCATAATCTCCTTTCTCCATTTCGGTGTTGGTTTAGTTTTTAGAATACTTTCCGCTATTTTATGGATATAATATTCTGCATGATTATTGTTATTCTCCTTAAAGGCCTGCATCCAAAATCCCAGTCTCTCCTTGTTTCTTGGCATTATGGTCAAGGTCTTAGCCTCCCATGCACAAGGTACAGGGTTCAGTCCTGACCTTCGGTCAATACCTGAGTGGAGTTTGCATGTTCTTCTTTTATTTCTTTGAGGTTCCTTCCACCTTCCAGAAAACATGCTGGATGTTCCCACCTCAAATTCATCCAAAGTGGAATTGTGAGCAGCAGCACATACTCTAGAATCTAGATGGTGCCTATCAGAGGAATAGTTGTATAGACCAACCACTTTGGGCATCATCTATGGTGCGCAGTATCTTATAGATAGGAGAACACGGATCACACTGTGTGCTTTGTCAGAGCTAACCACTCGAAGGTGTAAAAATTGACTTTAGGTGATTAGGTCACTTTGATTAATGATGCCAAAAATGGGCAAGGGTATTTGCCAGTGATAAGTGAGTTGTGGACCTGGTCTACTCCATGCTATGCCAGTGACCCATGCTTGCATTGAGAAGGATCTGTGTACTGCTGTTGCCCAGTATGTGCCAGCCATAAAGCCCAGCAGCCTTGGGTCAACAAACTACATGACTGTCCGGTGTCCATTTGCCTAGTTTGGGTTACCTGAAATAGCTCTGTTTGGTGAAATCTTGACACAAAATCCATCTATCTGCCAAACATATGAACTAAGGATTGCTTCACTCAGTACAGGTTCATTGACAGGAATCAGCTTTGAAAGTGGATGACGTGATGGTAAGGAGGAAGGTCGGACATCCTGTCTAACCAGGAGACAAGATGGAAGAGTATTGTAGTAAAGCCATTTAGCTTGAGATCCAGAGTCTACTACTCAGTGGTGGGACAGACTGTAGAAGTGGTATAGGAACTGTGATAAGACAGAGGCTCCAGAAGACTGTGAGGGATGTATTCAGAATTGGTGACAGACTCATGGCAGTTGGACTCTAATGTAAAGATAGGACAGTATTCATAATCTCAGCCTATGCCTCACAGCAGGGTTGTAATAACAAGGAAAAGAGTACATTGAGGCATTGGTCACAGGATCTGCCAGATAAAGCAGGGCAACATGAGTTGGCATTGATAATAGGGGACATGAATACACATGGGGCAGACCGAATAGACTGCTTGGACCTATGTGGGTGGGGCAACACTGAATAAAAGAAGTAGAGGCTATTCTAGACGTCTGGCTGGCAAATGGCTTGATTGTGGCCAGCACATGATTAAACAAAAGAGACTGTCACAAGATCACATACAAGAGTGGCCAATCTTCAACTCTGGTAGTTTTCATCCTAGTAAGGAAAGGGCATCGGGGTAGGGTCAGCAATTGGAAGGTTAGCTCCATTGAAACAGCCCACAGCATAAACCACTGATTGCCATAGTCATCTGCAAGCAGTAGTCAGAGAAGGCTCAGCAGAGACTAGGCAGAAGGCCTGGAAGATGAAAGGACAATAGCTCAAGTTAATACATAGGATTCTTGTATCTCAGCAAGAAGAGAAAGTAAGTGGAGTTGAAGAAGAATGGCAGCTCCTCAAAACGTGGTGAGGACTATAGAACAAGATAATGGCTGAAACAGGTATGGAAATGAGGTACATAAAGAAAGCTGGTTGTGAAATGCAGAATTCCAGGAAGTTATTAAGAGAAAGGAGTGCAAGAAAAAGTAGGAGATAGAAAAGATGGGCCAGGTTAAGAAGGAATACTAACTGACTAGCAAAGAAGCTAAAAGAACAGTTGCATTATCAAAAAAACAAACCATCAGAGATATACTGTCAACGTCTGAAGAGTGCCTCTGCAGATTGCACAAAGAAACTCATATCAGGTTGTAAGACTAAGACGGAAGGATAAATACGACAGTAATCAGACACTCTTCATTAGGGATGCCAGCAACAACCTGCTTCACTCATCCACAGAACATCAAAGAAAAGTGGAAGTAGTAATTCCAGTAACTTCTGAAATGGGGGAAGACTGTAGAAGCTGTACTGCCTCAAACTCACCCTGTGTTGTTAAAAAAAAAAAGGAGCCCACCCTAGAAGAATTAAGAACAGCATTAAGGGAAATGTATTTATTTATTTACTTAGTTATTTGTCTTTATTGATCTGGAAAAGTCCTTCTGGGCAAAACCCATTTTCAGCAGAGGCCTGGAAAAATCTCCACATTCAAGGTGCACATGATCTACATTTATAATTGCAAGGTAAAAACATCTATATGAGTCTTATTTACATTATTTTGAATATTTTTAAGTACTTCTTATATTAGCATAGCATTTTAACACAAAAAATGAAAGAAATTAACATAAATTGGCTAATTATTGAACAGAGAAGTAACATACATTAACAATTGATTTATTTATATTATGTTGGCTGCAGGGAAAAGTTCAGACTGAGGTGGTTTTGACTTTAGTAATGATTTTCAGGAAAACAAGTAGAATGTCGTTTAAAAATGATAAGAGATATGAAAGGAGAAGTTATGGAAATGAGCAGGAATAGACAGAGGGAGGCATCCTAATTTGTAGCGTGGTGCAAGAGAAGGAAGAAAAAGTGCAGTATGAGGAGGACAGATAAGGTACAAAAAGATTGTGTGGCAAAGTGGCTGTAAAAGTTGGAAAAAATAATTTGAGTAAAGCTAGCTGGGTAAGCAGAAAGAGCAAAGTCATCCTTAGCATACGTGCTATTTAAGCAAAGTTTTGAAACTGTGTAAGTTTTCTGTCTGTTTTAACTGTGTAAGGATTTCTTTCCAAAGTTTTGACACATAATGAGAGAAGAGAGAGAGTATCCAACAGTGTTGAATGTTTTACTGATACACAGTAAACGTTTATTGCTAGAAAGAAGGTCTCTAGTGGGTGAATAACACAGCAGAATATTTTGTAATGCTGGGCATTTGACTGGAGAGTATAGTAGGATGCGAGTAATGATTAGTTGTGAGTATGTCAACTGGTTTGGAAGTTCAGACCAGTTTAATTGTTTTTTGCAAGGCAGTGGTGTGTTTTTTAAGGTTAGTTAGTTGAACTTTTTTAACTAGTTTTGTAGTAGCCAGAGGCAAGTTTTATATGTAGTGTTGACATTTGTAAGAATAGGGAAATCATACAATAGAGAAGGACACCGGTAGTAAAAGCGGAACTACTCAGTGGATAAAGATAAATGTTTCCAAATAAATATGTGAGAATGGATGCAAACTAAAAAAAAAAAAAGTATACACGTAGTAATAATTCATTAATCTATATGATAACTTACGATAGACATTCAGCAGAAGTAAATAAAGTTATTGAGCAATATTGACATATTTTAACTGCATCAGAGGATATACGTAAGTTTATACCTTCAGTACTTTCTTTTGGTTACAGAAGGGTGCATAATTTAAAGAATCTGTTGTGTTATAAAGATCCAGATGCACATAGGAACATAAGAAACCGATCTAGATTAGGGACTTTCCGTTGTCATAAATGCATTTTTTGTAAATCTATTTTAGAATGGAATTATTTTAAGCATCCGTTGTCTGGTAAAATATTTTAGTGAAGAGTTATCATAACTGTGTCTCACAACACATGGTGCACTTAACACAATGTCAAGCTTGTATTTCCTTCTATATAGGTAAGACTAAACAGAAATTAAAAAAACATATTGGAAATCATTTGTCAGATATAAGGAGGAACTTGCAAGACTAATGCATTTATATAAGCATATTCTAAGTAATTACTCAATGCACTCTAAGTTTATTGCATTAGAACTTGTCATTCCAGGTAGTAGAGGAGGTGATATTAATTCAAAGACAGAAATTGCTGAATATAGCTGGATAAATTTACTCCATGTTGATAATTTTTCAGGTTTAAATGAACATAATTCATTGAAACCAGTTAAAAAAAAAAGTCCCTGTTTTTAAATGTAAAGGTCCTGATTGATTGACATTTTTAATCAATTAACGAAAGCACTAAATGTCATGTGATTGTTTCTAGGTTACTGGGACTGGTCTGTATATTTCTGTCCACTGTATATTTCTGTCTACCCAAAATATAACACTCTATTACAGACTTCAGAGCGGTGTGTCCCAGTTTAAGACCTCTGATAACGCTCACACTTAACTCATTACATCCGAGTAATGCCTCCAGGTATGTCTGCAGTTAACTCCTACTGACCCCTCTAGGTGTCAAATATTGCTTGTTCATATTTGCATCAATAATTTCAAAACCATGCTATGTACAATGTTTTAAAATATTTCATCTTAAAGCTTACACAATGGCAAACTCAACTGTATTAATATTTAACCTCTGTCTAGTGCAGGTAAATAGATATTAACTGTTGTTTTTATGATATTTATATAGATATAATTTTCACATTTTTTCTAAATATCTCAACAACGAAGTAACACAGGCAGTACTTATTAGTCTCATATGAAAGCTGTCAGACAGATAAATAAAATGCTGTTTGACACTGTGTGTGTAACTTGAGTGGTTGCTGAGATATTAAATATTACAAGTGTAATAGTTACTGTGTTTACTGTGACTTATAAAATTTGGTTTAAGACCTAGAACTTAAAGAATACTACCACTATAAAAATAGTTTCTGCTGAAGAGTTTGCCATTTATACTTCTTTCATAACCCTTATGGTTCCAGAGATACTAATATTTGAAATGCAAGGACATAATTTCATTCTGTCAAAAGGCTTAGGCTGTGCCCACTGGAAGTTACAGGACAAACTTCCTGAGCTCCATTGGAGTGAATGAGTGAAATACATTAAATCTCACAAATCCAAAGGAAAGTCTGACAGATTTCCAGCTGTGTCTCTTTCCCAAAATAATAAGGTAAAATGCTGTCACAAATCAGAGCACATGCCCTTTCAAAGGGGTGTTCAATTATTAAAATTAGATATGAGAACAAATGGTAGCATATGACCTAAAACAGCCAGGCTTTCAGAGTTGCCTCGGAATTATCAAAGCCAACTTAAGCACTCTCAAATCACTACATAATACACTAATTGACCAAAAAAATCACCTCCGCTCCACAAAACAGCTCGTAGTAATTTATCCAAGCCCGCTAGCTGTACAATAAAGGGTATCCTCCTCGAACTGTCAGAGAGTAGCAAAAACACACTCCCAACAGCTCACAAAATATATTAAAATGGTCACGAACCGCGTAGTTACCAGAAAGAAATTTATTGAAAAAACATCCGAAACTCCATAAAAACAATACAAGATTGAGCGCGCTTTCGTCTGTTAGACTTCTTCAGAATCACGTAATTATAATGATAAAATGCTTTTTATAGTACCTGGGTAATGGATTGAATCATTTTAATATATTTCGTGAGCTGTTGGGAGTATGTTTTTGCTACACACTAATTGACCAGCCAGAATGTAAGACCATAAAATATTTAATAATGAGCAAAATGATTAAAAATGTAAAACAGTAGTTTTAATAAACAGAATTCAGTCAACAGGAAAATAAAATTAGTACTGAAGGACAGAAATCCAACATGTAGAAAAACTCTGATTAGCTATAATTTTCTATCTAACTAAAGAACACTGTCCCTGATCTAAACTAAATACTGCAACAGAGAAAAGGCAGGCTTACAGTTCTTGGCGAGTCCTTTATGCATCCACTGCTCAGTAGAACAACACAACTGTGAACACAACTCAACTGCCTTCAGCAGGCTCTTTTATAAACTAGGTTAACTGCCTCAACTGTTCCAGTTCTTATTTTCATTTCACTCTTTGAAAATCAACAAACTGTTGCTTTTTTAAAATTCCTTCCTGTCTTTCAGTCTCTGACAGTAAACACAGACCATCAGAACACATTCTGATAACATCTTCTGTAGATCAGCTGACTCTGAGACAGTCCATTTAGAATGTCCTGCACAAACATGTGCAGTTAGACATGCAGCAGAACATTGTTCAACTCTAAACATCCTGAACAAACAGAGCATTAATCAACATGTAAGAATTTATTGACAAATCATAACTAGTCATGCTGGCATATAATTCACAAGTCAGTCTCAAATTATGTACAAAACTTCAGCCAGGCGTGCTAACATGGATGACAGCCGTCTATTTTCTTCACAATATATTAAATTTGTTTTCTTCTTTTTTGGTGACTTGAGTGCTTTGTTTACATGTATAATAGTGAAGGAAGGAGGTATGTTGCTGATAAGGAAATTCTTGTTTGATCTGCTAGGTAGTGTTTAGCCCTATAGAGGGACCCGAGTTTTTGGTGAGTTTTCTTGATGGAATGAAATATTTGGTGGCCAAATCTGAGGTTGCCATCTGTTATGACTCTGAGTGGTTTAGTTTAGCTTATGGTTTCTGTTTTTGTGTTACTTGAGGTAATATGAAATGTGTATATCTGGTTAAGGTGTTGCAAATGATGTAGATTGAGGCTTGTCACAGACTGCCTTATCAGAGAAGTTTTTCAGCTGTTGTATAGAGATTTGTTGCAGTTTAGCTCTGTAACCAAATGGTAGTCTGTGCAGTGCAGCCAAAAGAGAGAGAATATACTGTAGTGACAACTCGTAGCCTATACATTTTACAGGGGAAGAGTGTAATCCAGTTTTCTGGCATAATATATACCTCCCATGGGGAGTGGAATATGTCTTCTTTGTGTACAGTTTGTAAATTCCTGGCTATACACCTAGCCTCTTTTACCATATTTTAATTAGGAAGTGGGGAGAATGGGTAATGTATTTATGTTTAAATATGTATCTGCAGTTAATGAAACCTTTCACTTACACAAAAATAACTGTGCACTTCAGTTAGCCACTACAATATTTCTCTGCGCTACTCTTCTTGTAGTAGTAGTAGTAGTAGTAGTTATCTGAAGAAACATACGAGTACTGCAGCAGTGCAGTTTTCTAATAATGTGTGTCACAATTCTTAGTAACTGATAGTATCCAGTCAGGTTATTGTGTTAACCGATTAGTAGACTGGCCAAATGTCAGCCACTGTACACACGATGTAGCAAAGTAAGAATTTTCTATTGTGGGAGTGGAATGGGGTGCCTTGCATTACTTTAATGATGCATTTTGTTCCATAAAAACACACAACCACACCTTTCAAATGGTATGATTTTGGCCTTCAAATTTAACCGTGGACTTCTAGATTTACTGATATTCCTCATAAAGTCAGACATGTTTATGGGTTTGCATCTTATTAAATAAATAATCTAAGCATATACGATGACTCCCTCCCACTGTTTATGGCCTACATAAAGACCTTCTGTTGTATTAAAAAACAAAAAAAAAAAAAAAAAAAAGAGTGCTCCTCTTTCTGAACCTATGCTATGAAAGCCAGCTGAATGATTTTTAATCCTCGGAGGTTCAATGGTACAAGTTCTACACATTCTCCCTCATGCAGTTTGTACATGATGTACAGCACACTTTATATGTGGCAACACAGTACCTTTTACATTAGCGTACTCCTTGCAGTACTAGTAAGCGGGCAAAGCACTGTTCTTCTGTAGTCTTCTTGAACATTCTACAAACTTTTATCACAAAACCTGGTGCATATTGTACTTATTTCATCACAGTAACATCTGTGTTGTTACTCTTCTGCTCGTACTACATGTATGGAAGGGTAGGTTAGTCGGTCATATACGATTGTAATGATGCTGTTTTCTAATAATGTATATTACATTTCTGTCAAACATCTAGTTTGCATATTGCATTGCGTCTGAGTGCAGTCTATATTATTGCAATAGTTCAGTTTGCTTCTCTAAAACATATCTACTGACTTGTCCAGGACACAGGCCCAACATTATAACAATGCATTACTTCCAGTAATAGAAACAGTGTTGCACCACAGCAGTCAAACTGGCAGTACTGTATTACTGTCATACTGTAAAGTTATTTTTCAATCAACACTTGCAGATGCCCAAACATTGCTACTCTACAGTACTACATACCCCTCAACTTCTTATACTTAAGAATTCTGGGCAAATTCTAAGTAATGGGGTGACAAAGGCCCCAAATAGTGGATACATTTTAAATATTACTCTAATTCACTTGATAAATTAATCAAACAGGTTTAGAATCAACATTTAGTTATTTGTCTGTATTTACTGGGAAAGTCTGACTAGGCAATAGTCATATTCAGCTGACGCCCAGGGAGAAAAGCTCCATTTGATTACATTGCTTTATGCCAACTTCCAGATAAACACAGAGTGGTTACATTTCTATTTCTACTTATGTACAAACAGTAGTTACATTTATACATTCTAAGATTTTACAAAGGTAAAGTTACTAAAGAGAAAGCATGCGTGCAACTTAGTGGATTGTACAGGCAGCAGTTATATATAAAATTGTTTTGTCATTTCACTGAGAGGCTGAGAATATTCTGTTTACAGAGAGTAATTTAGGAAGTATTGTACAATGAGCACAAAGTCTTAACCTTGAGATGAGCATGTGCAGGACCAGGACTGGTTAAGATGTTGCTTAAGCAGTAGTTTAAAACTATTCAGTTTGTCTGAGAGTTTTATTTGTGTGGGGATACTATTCCAGAGTTTAACAACATATTGGAGTAGAACAAGTCTCCTGTAACATTATTTGACTTATTTGTGAGTGGTAAGAATTTACTAGAATGAAAGTCCCTTTCTTGTCAGTAGGGCAGCAATAATTTTTGTAGTGCAGGGCATTTTTGTGGATAATGAATGAGTTTGTGTGCTGTAGTTAGTTATGAATATGTTAGGTATTTGTGCAGTAGAAGCCATTTAATTGCTTTAAGCTATGACAGTGGTGGGTTGTATGAAGGAATGTGGTGGCAAATTTAGCTATTTTATTGTAGCAGGAAGCAATTTTCCTAGATTATTGTTTAAGTTAGGATAGAAGTGGCGTGTAAGAAAACTGGCAATAAGAAGGTGCTGGCTAGATTGTTTTTTGCAGTATCTGTAAGGAATCCATTGATCCTATAAAGGAGACCTAGTTTCTGGTGTGTAGATTTAATGGTGTGCAGTGTATGCTGGTCATATTTGAGAGTTGTCATCTATTATAATGCCTAGAAGTTTACTGTGAGTTACAGTTTCAATAACAGTATTATTTGCTGACTTTATGGTAAATATTGCTTTTGATTTTGGAAACATTCTTGAGGTAAAAAGCATTAGATTCGTTTTCCTGAGGTTGAGTAGGAGGTTTTATTCTTTGAGCCCGGTTTCTGCAGAGGAGAAAGATTTTTGGGTAATGTCTTGGACCTTATTTATTGTTGAAGCCAAACTTATTAATTTTGAGTCGTCTGCATACTGAAGTAAACTAGTTTGGTGAGTGGAGGTGAGGAAGTTGTTAATATAAATATATTAAGTAGGAAGAGGACCCAGGATAGAGCTTTGAGGAGCACCTGTAGTAACTGGTTGATAGGATGAGTAGGTTTGCTGCCATTTAATGGCTTGTTGCCTTTTAGATAACTAAGAAACCACGACAAGGAGCATTGTGAAAGTCCTATGGAGGAGAGTCAAATGAGCAGTTGCTGGTGTGAGACAGTGTCAAATGCTTTTGGCAAGTCTAAGAACATTCAGGATTCACGTTGTCATTCAACCGCATGCACCCACAAGTGCACAGCTGAACTAAATTTCGTTCCTCAAAGCTCAACATTAACCACAACATTACATATATAAAGAAAAACAAAACATTACACAATAACAAGAAAAAATAAACATAAAAAAACAGCAGCACAAGCCAACCAATGGTGCCAAAAGTACAACTGCTGCAATTCAACTCCAGCACCAGTACATTCCAGTTTTATTCCAACTTCAGGCACCAAAATATCAGCTGCCACATCTCCCCATTCTGCTCAGCACCACACAGAAACCAGCAATTAAAAAAAAAAAAAATCACTCCATAAATGTACTTTTGCAGCCAACCGCAGGCCCTAGTGGTCACGTCCACACTACGATCCCATCCTCATCCTCAAGCTGCCAGTCACTCTATTACTGGCACAGACTCAAATGTCATCCATAACTTCCTCTCACCTCCATTCCAGATCGGCACAGATTCAAATGTCATCCATAACTTCCTCTCACCTCCATTCCAGATAATCCGACACAACAAGATACAATCCATTCTCAAAACTCATGCAGGCAAACTCCGTGACCACCTTTGCCACCAACACACCAACTCACACTGAAAGTCCCGCTTCATGTTCCAAGGAAGACCAAAAACATCAGGATGCGACGAGCATTTCACAAACACAACCATTGGCACCGGACACACACCCAAACATATGAACGACCTACAGCTCGACAAAAACAGGTAAGTATAACACAAAAATAAATGTAAGTGCACAACGGGAGCTGACGAGGCCGCTGCCATTACGGCGCTTCCATCTTGAGCATGAATGTTTATGCTCAAACATGGTGGACACAAGCAGACTATTGTTTCTATGTTGGTTTATTATATTGGAAAAATGTAGTAGAGCAGTAGTGGTGCTGTGCTGGGGCCTAAAGCCATGTTGTGTTTCTGAGAGCAGGTTATTTGAAGTTAGGTATTGCATCAGCTGCATATGGATGCATTTCTCTAATATTTTGGAGAGGGTGAGAGAGAATCACTATTGTTCTGTAGAGATGCGCTGCCTTTTTACAGTGGTATGATACAGGATTTTTTCCACAGTGATGGGATATATATTCTTCTGTGGACCTGTTAGTTCGTATGGACACAGCATTGTATTTTTCTGTCATCTAACCCAGATAAAACATTATAACTTAGACAGAAAAAAAAATAATATTCTGGTATCAGATGATGTTGGATAACAAAGTTAAAAATCTAGACTTTTTGATTCAGGAATTTGAATTAGATGAACCCCTTTGGTTGAAGATCCAGGCTTATAGAGGCAGTATCTTTCGAACAGGCTTGACCTATTATCTCCTGTAGTTAGGGAAGCCATTCCTGTACTGATAGATTTGGTATTAAACATACAACAGAAAGCTTCAAACAGAGGTAAACTCTCTTATATTCATAAAATCATAAGAGAAGAAACATATACTTGCTCAGGAAATTATTGGAATTATTTCTTCTGTATTAACAATGAAAATACCTAAAGATCATGATAAAGAATATATACTGGAATCAACTGATAAAACAACTTCTTTAAAATGGAAACTTTATACATGGAAATTTTTATACAGGTCCTTTTATACCCCACAAGTAATGAGTAAAATTAACAAAAAAGATAGTATTTGTAAGAGATGTAATTCAATGATAAATGCTGACTGGACACACGGTTTTTGATTGTACAAGACTAAAATATTATTGGAACCATGTCAGTAGTTTTCTACAAGCCTTATTTACTGATAACTGTATTATAATGTCTAAGTTCAACATCTATACCAAAATGTGTTAAAAAAAGTTATACTTCCTTTATTATGATTAGTTCTAGCGGTGGCTAGAAAGATTATAACTAGAAATTGGATTTCAGATTCCCCTCCTTCTTTTACAGAATTTAAAAATGTCCTAACAGGTGTATGTTATTTGGAACTAATGACAATTAAATCACGAACATCCAGGAAAACATCTTCCTAAAATGTGGGTTACTCTACAAAGATGGTTAGAAAAATAATCTATTTCTCTATGAATATTAATTTAAATGTATATTAATGGAATTCTAAAGTGAATGTCTTTGTAAATTTTAGTTGTTTTGTGATTGTTAAGCATTTATTTATCTTATTGTCAAGTACATGCATCAATTATCAAGTTCAGTTGGTTGTTAAAACTAATAAAGTTGTTTTTAAAAAAACGAAACATTCTTGGGGTTATAGAGTCCTGATTCAAACAAGGTTCTTCCTTTCAAAGGAAACAGGAAATTGTGACTGATATGTAGATAGTTTCTGGAACTATGGAACATGCATCTGTCTGGCACTCTTATAAAAAATAATTTCTGGGAAGAAAATATATTATGTTAAACATTATTCCTACATGTATTCCTGGATACCTGAATTATTTAAGTTGGCAACATACTCATGAAATTGTACCAAAATATCAAGCAGGGTGAAGATGTGTCTTGTATTATTTTTTATTTTTAGGAAGGATGTATTTCCTTTTATGGGTATAGAGTTATTGACTTATACTATGTGTCAGTTTTGAAGAAGATTTCTGAACTATTCACAGTGAGTGTTGTTCATCAGGATACACTTAGGAACACATTTGCCTGCGGATGCTTATTAGAACAAGTCTGAAAAAGCCAGGGACTTCACTTTGTCATCTCATCTTAAACCAGCATATCCCTATTCCATTAATTACATCCATGATTTAAACTACACAGTAGTTGAAGTTATTGCTTTCCAAAAGGGAAAAACAACCTTAAATAAGAAACATTTACCACTTCTGCTGCAACTGTATGGCACAAACAGGACAGTATGGCTGTTAGAAGCAAGACCAAAAGCACATCTTGTGACATTAAAACAAAGTACAACTACAAAGTCATTCAGAATTCCATTGGTTCTTCCTTCAAAATGATGGAAAAAGTGCTAGGTAAAATGAAAGCTCTGAAAATTATAGGGGAAGAAAAGCAAAGATAGAGTGCAGCACTAACATTTGAAGCCCACAAGCAATAATTAAAAAAGCCAAAAAACACTTCAGAACAAGCTATCTGTATAAATTGATTGTGTGTATATGGGCTAAATGAAATTAGAGTCTATAGAAAACTATTCGTGTAGAAGTAATTTAATAAGAGTTATTGGCCTAACCAAAGGGGTTGAGGGGAGTAATCCAGTGACCTTTATATAAAAGGAATTAGCAAGACTGTCAACCTAAAAGTCCCCCCAGTTGTGCCATGAACCAGGGTACTTACACATATGCCAAGGCACGTCATTCTTAAATGAACTACCCGGACCAGGAGGAAATATTTAAGACACCCAGAGAGAAATAGGAACAGCATTCAAAATTGCTGAACTACAGTATACATTGCACATTATTACAGTGCAATGCTTTTCAGTAAAAGAAAACTTTTGTGCCATCTCTGAAAAGGTTTAAAGACCTAGGGTTTTCAGTGCAGTTTTGCTTTCCAGCTTGTCTTATGATTAAGAAAAATGAGGTGCAGCTCTGTTTCAATTTACCTTCTGAAGCAGAAGCATATTTAGAAACTGCCGCTTAAACTGTAATTGGCATGGAAGTACATTTTCAGTTATTTATCAGATACTAAAAGAATACTATCCATGTCTCCTAGAGGCAAGTCTGCTACCCCAGATTCTACAAAGGTCAAAGGAGTGGATCCTCAGTCTTCTTTATTACGGCAGGACAACTAGTCTTGACTTTTGAGCCAGATAGATCTCAAAGTGTGTCCTCCTAAGGTGAACAATCATCTTCTGACTAGACACTGGATTTCTCCACTAAAGATCTTGAATTTGTCAAAAAGAAATTGATAAGGCAGCCGTAGTGAAAACTGTGACATTGGTCGTTAGGAACCTTAACCTACAATGACTTCACTTAGTATGGATTAAATTTTCAGGATATTTTTCACTTAAGATATATCAACTCTGCAGGTGTCTGTGGGCTCCAGTTGCCAAACCACCTTATTAGATGAAAGGATTTTACCAAAACTGTTGTATTTAAAATTTTTTTTTTTTTTTTTTTTAACTAATGGTGAGTGTGGGTATAACAGCCAAATAAGTTTTCATAGCTTATGATCAGTAGTGTCCTGACAGATAGATGTGTTGATAAACATCTGTCTCAAGCTTTCAAAAAGACGCATATAAATCTAGGAACTCTGTTTAGTCAAACCATTTCTCACCAACACCACAAGACAGACAATGGTCAGAACCCATCTGCCTTTTACTTTGCTATATTTTTCCCCAGTTTTTACCAATCTAAGGAAAATAGATTTGGCCAAACTTGAAGCGTGCTACAACAAAATAGCCAAATTTGCTACAAATTCCCCACACAGATCCCATCACTCTATTGCCCTACAACAATTCAGCTGGCTAGAATTGCCCCGCTACTTAACTTATACCCAGCTACTCACAGCCCACAAACTGATAACAGCAACCAGGAAAATCCCCTGCACTTCAAAACCTAGTCCTACCCTACACCAATAATCAAGTAATTCATTCCTCAATTAACTCTCTACTACAAATCACCAAATTCAACAATAATGCTAGGGACTCACTTTACTCTTACTATGTCTCCAAAATATGGAACACTGTTCCTCAACCAGTTATACCTACAGCTAATCACTCTGTTTTAAAAAAAAAAAAAACTACTTAATAATCACCTCTTTAACAACTGGCTCTGCTCATGCTCTACCCCTGAGTAAGACACATTACTCCATTTCCTGTCTTCCTACCCCCTATCCAGCATCCGTTCCCCCTTAATGGCCAGCATATGTTCAATATCTTTTTGTAACTATATATTTGATGCAACAATTTAATTTTTCGCAAAACACTCCACCTCCTGTCTGTCCCCCCGTCCACATATTCTCCCATTCCACCTTGTATCTGTCCGTGTCTACTTCATTTCACTGAAACTCTGTTGCCTGCGCACAATTCACTGAAAGCTCACTTCACTGAAAACTCATTTAACTGAAACTCATTTTGTTGAAAGTTATATATGGCCTTTTCCCCACTGTAGTGTAATCCTAGAGTTGGTATAGAAAGTAAGGAGGTTGTGGGGAGGGGCATAGCCCCCCACATGCTTTGGTTGTATATTGTCTTCTAGAAAGTTATTTGTTGGGCTTGTAAATATCCATGTCTATGGTTTAAAACATTTAAAATAGGTGGGGGGCACTCCCCCAATGTGAGCGGCTGTGCCCCCTACACCCCTCTTACTTTATCCAGGATCGCATTACAGTGGGGAAAAGACTATATATAACTTTCAACAAAATGAGTTTCAGTCAAATGAGTTTTCAGTGATGTGAGCTTTCAGTGAATTGTGAGCAGGCAACTGAGTTTCAGGGAAATGAAGTAGACCCCATCTGTCCTCCCATTACATTGCTCTCCTATCTTCCTCTGCTGTTATTCCCTCCCCGCTCCTCTTTCACCTCTGCTGTACTTAACCTACTAAATAATCACACTATTCTAATTAATACTCTTTTTTCCTTTCTTATAACAAATTTCCAACCAACTCTTTTAATCTATAAGGTTCGCTTATCCAGTAGACATTCCCTTCTTGAGAACCCATGACTGTATCTACTGTAAAAGTGTTTGAAGTATGGTTTGTATGAAGTGTGCTGTAGTATTGTTATTATTTTCATGTTCATGCTTTGTACTACTTTGTTGTGCAACTAGTCTTGTAAGTAATGTAACTATGTTATTTTGCTAATGTGTCTCTGGAGCTTTTCTCCCTGGGCCTCCACTGAAAATGGGCTCAAACCCAGTCGGATTTTCCCGGTAAACAAATGTCAAATAAAGCAAATAATGTCTGCCCAGTTATTAACCATTTTGAAATGACACCTCAATTTTTTTTGTAATACCAGTAGAAATAAAGGTAGAAAATGCTTTGTTAAAGTAATGTTTTGTTATCAGTTGGCATGGTTTTGACTATTTGATGTTTGGGCTATACACTTAGTGATTTTTAAGTTGGCATGACAACCCTTTAAATTAATTTGGCCACACAGCAAGACACTTAAATAAATCTGCTAAGGGCAGTTTATTTCAAGGTTGAGTTTTTCTTAACATAGCTTACAGTTGATAAGAGGTTAAAATTGGAGTATGCTTCTTCAACAATGTTATTTGATAGTGTTCATAAGATAAGAACCAATTTTATTTTTTTAGTGTGAACTACTTTAATGTTGAAACACTGATGGAACTGATAGAGCTTCTGTGGACTGTTTGTACATTTAAAAATCCCAGACCGGATGTAATTGGGTGTAAGAGCTTGTATTATTAATGGAAATCTCCTCTGTTGGTCAGGTAAGTCGCAAAATGCTCAAACATTATCTTGTCTGACCCGGGGCACACAGGTAGTATTTCATAAACCAACAATGAGCCTGACTCCTTTAGTTCTATTAATAACATTAGAGCCATGATTATTAATTTAAGTAAACTAACTGTGCTTAGATCTTGGGGTGTAAAGTTTTACAAGTGAGCTCTCTGAACACTTTTTTCATTATCTTTGGAATTATACCACAAACTATTACATTACTGGGTGAAGACTCTTTGTATTCTGGTTAGCGCTTCTGAGTTTTCTCAGTGAATATAAAAATTGGTTGTCCTTATTATGCTGATCACATTTTAACAGTATCTGTTACAAAGGATTATTTTACTGGATTGTAGGAGTAATCATTTTATCTTGACATTGTTAATGCAGTTGCATGGCATGCTCGGAATATGAATATAATAAAAATTGTGTCTTAAAGTGTTACATGATTTAAAGGCCAATATTGCCTTTTTTACTGGAAACAAAATTAAAAAGGGAGAACTAAACAAAGTATATAATATGGTGAAAAAGATGCATCTGTTTTTCCACTGCCAATGCGACTAAGTAAAGGGTGGTAGTTTTTGTATCAGACAGGTTAAATTGGTGGAAGCTTGATGAGAGAATGGATGCACAGATCCAAGATGGTGTTTAGTTAACATGGAGACCTCTTCAGGAAACAGAATTTCAGGCTCATTTTATGGTGCTAACTAAGAGGAAGCTAAAACTGTTTGATTCCTTTGAAGTAGTATTAGAAGACTGGTGGTAAGCATCATCCTACATTATTAGGGGGGATTTTAACATGGTGCTAGACACCAACTTAGATAAATTATTAAGGGGGAGGTACTAGATTATCCAGGTACAGAAAATATATACAGGGATGGCAGTTAGACTTTATGTTGATTGTCCTGTGGAGAGTGAAACACCCATCAGAAGTTGACTGAACATATTTTGCTCTAACAAATGGTGTGGTGAGCAGATTCATTTTTTTTCTGATCAACAATAGTAATGATTCAGTGCATAAATCTTTAGTAATTTCAACTGTATTCTCCAATCATATTAACGAAGCAAAGGAGTAATCAGCTTCTGTAGGGAGGAGGTTACATCCTGTCCACTTGAAAAGGCAACCAGACCTTCTCTTGCTCCTGAAACAGATAGTGTCTTAAAAAAGAGCAAATGACCATATAAGCCTCTTGAGCAGCTAAACAGGACACTTTTTACATTTTTTTTTAAATTATGGAATCAAAATATTAAAAGGGGTAGACAAAGCTGTGAAGCAGGATATATCTAGCATTTAGGACTTGGAAAAAGAAGTATTTCAGTTTGCGAAGAGGCTTGCTGGACAAGCCATGGTATGTGAGAAACAAGTACCAGATATAGAAACTTAATAAAAGAGTACAGGGCTTTACACCATGCTGAAGCAAGGGAAAATGGGAAAGGAGGATTTGTGGCACAACATACAAGTCCAAACCGACATGCTGAAACAACATACAAGTCATTTAAGCTTATAGTTAATTAAGTATAGTACAGGAAGGGCTCATTCTATACTAAAACTAAAAGATTCAAAAGGGACTTTACATCAGGGCGTTAATAATATTAATAGTGCTATGAGGGAATATTATCAACACTTAATTTAGATTAAGGGGAATAGTAGATTAGTTAATACAGGATCCTTTTTAGATAAAATCAATTGGCCGACACTCACTGATGACCACTGGAATAGTTTTACTGACCCCTTTTCCTTAATGAGATTAAGACTGTTTATCTAAAGGAAAAGCCCCAGTTCTGGATAGACTGCTCTTAGAATTTTACAAATATTTCAAGACGGAGCTAAGAGGAGTTCTTTTGGAACTGCATATTGGTAGTAGAGATGCAGGGAAATTTTCTATTTTAGACTGGTTTCTGTTGTCACATTCCCTAAATCAAGAAAAAGATCCCTTGGACCACACCAACTATAGACCAATGTTTTTTCTGCCCTCAGGAGCAAACGTTGTAGCTTGATTTAGAATTTGGTACCAGAGTTCTTTCAACAAGGTTTTGTTAAAGATAGGATGGGTAGTTTTTGGGATTATCCAGTGTTTGAGCCAACACATAGAATCAGCAATGGCAGCTCTTTTTATAGATTTTAAACTGTTTGATTCAGTGCTTTGGAGTTACATGTGGGCAGTACTTCAGAGATTTGGTATAAAGGGAAGTTAAGTGATGAAGACTTCTTTATTCAGCCCCTCTTCCCCAGCTATTTATTAACAAGCAAAACTCCCCATCCTTGGAATTGTTTACTGACACCACCGGGATCCCCAGTATCCCCAGTGTTATTCATTCTAACAGTAAAGTCACTAAACCTCTGGTTTCAGCAGTGGGGCAAGGAATTGGGAGATCCTAATGTTGTTGAGGGGAAAGGCATACTAACATGGGGTGTGGATGACTGTACCATCTGACTTAATAAATTTTGCAAGGAAATTATTGAAAATATTTGAAACTGTTGAAATATCCGCAACAGTGCTGGATTCAAATCTAGCTAAAACAGTTTTTAACCCTTAAATAAAGCATGTCTGCAACTTAAATAAGATGTACTGTGACTGTGAGACTAGAGTGGACTACAACCAATGTATGCCTCAGAATTGAAATTAGTCCATCATATCCAGATATGTTAGAAGTTAACCTAAAGGAAAGCAATGAAAATCTTTAGTAACCAGACAAAAGCATGGCAAAGGATCAGACTTCCTTTCTAGCTAAAATTATGCTGGCCTGTATGTTCACATTTCCAAAATTTCTGTATCTAGCTAGGAACCTTCCAGGGAATGGTTCATACAAATTGACTAAGAAATTTCAAACCTTTCTGTCTGATTGTTTGGGATAAAATATATCTAGAGTTACTAAAAAAAAATAAAACCTGCGTCATCTTAGGAAAGGGATCTGTGGCTACTTTGGCTATATAGATATGCACATGTAGCTGATAAGACTATGTACACACATGCTTATTCCATAGCCCACCCTAATTATCTTACCAGGGATGACATGTATCTTCCTAAAAAGGCAAACAATCTGTAGACCTACAAAAAGGAAAATATGGGACACAGGTGTTTTGAAAGACACAGGAAAGATAGGAATGCTCAGTGGGCTAATTCTGATGTGATTAATTGGTGGAATAGGATTTGAGGAACATTTAGGTATAAGATTTATGGAATAGTTATTGTGTAGATACATTGTCGAAACTGGGATTGTATATTGGTCAAACGTTTATATATCCAGTCAGGGAGAACACCCCTTACAAGCAGTGATTGTAGAACTAGATCTGAATGTCCTAATCTCAAATTCTAGCAATGCCTACAGTTAGACTGTAGGTCAGCACATCCCTCATGTATAAGATCCTGTCTCATCAACCCTGACGTTAACTAAGGGTTGTACCAAAATTTCCTCACTATGCTTATGTCAATGGTATCATGTATTAGCTCTTTTGTCTGACCATATCAAGTGATAAAATACATTGGATATTAACATAACTGATAGTGAATGGTTAACTTCTAGCATTCAACGGAAATTACTAAAAAAATTCTACACTCTTCAGTTCCCACACTTTAAAAAGCTCCATTACTGTCAGTTATGACCTGGCTGCTAGATGTTGTGGACATGGCCAGTGTTAGAAATGCAGTGAAGATAAAGCAACTTACTATACATATCCTATGAAATTGTCCAACGTGTTCAATAATATGTCAGAAAACCTTCCTTCATTACCTGATACCAGATTTTGAGTTTAAAAGATGCCACCTATCAGATTGACTCTTGACTTAGGTTCATAGGTTGTTAATAGGCTAACAATCACTAGGGCCCTTACAAGTTAAGCCATTAACCCAAAAAGATAGATGGGGAAGGACAATGATTCTACTTATCATGAGGGGAAACTCAGCCACAGAAATTTGCGATTCTTATATATGTCTTTAATTTCTTCTCTGCATTTTTGTAATGTATTACTATATTTGAGCGTATGCCCCCCCCCGAAATAACAAACAACCCTATCTATTCCCTCATAAAATATCACATTGCTCTCTTTCAACTCTTTGCTTCACATCTACTAAAGCTATAATGTTAAAACTTAACTTCTTTGCACAATTCAGTGCTACAAACTTTCTTACACATTCTGCTATGCTGTTAATATTACTTGCCAAAATATTTTACTCTTTCTTCCCCGAGATTTTGCTCTAAATTTTTTCTTGTTGCACGCTTACCCAAATAGTCCCATCCTCCTCTTCTCCATTAACCTTTGTTCCTTTTTCCTTCATCTTCTGTTTCTAGAATCTTATTCTCATTGCTTATTTGAATAGATTATTTTCAGTTAATTGCAAAATGCTATGAAAATGTCCCTCTTCCTCTTGCATTAACATATAGCTTTCTTCTTGCTCACTTTATCTGTTACACTTGCATTCATTCCTTTCATCATTATTTCATTATAATTTTCGCCCATATTTACATTACTTTCAACATTTATATGTTGTTTTATAGCTTGAGCACTACTTTGATTTTAAGTAATTTTCCCACACAATTAGATAACATATGTCCATCCAATCCCACACATTTTGAACATTGTAATGCAAGTTCTTTAATTGTATTCCCCTCCCACACACACATTTACTGCATCATTTAAAGGGACAGACATTTATGTGATCATATTTTCCACAATAAAAAGTTTTGATTGCCATGTGTACCATAACTTCTTTCACATTATCTGTTATGCATATAATTTTCAGGCGAATAATCTAATTCCTTTTGGTTTTAAATTAGTCCATATTTCCCACCTTCCATTCTGTGTACCCTTTTCATCAGCAGTCTGTTTTACATTGAAAATAATCTGACAACTTTTCTTTAGAAAAAGTCTCCGAGTCCTTATGTTCATTTTAATGCTTCTAAATTGTATTGCAATTCTTTTTCCACTTGCAAAGTGATATTAGATATAATATAACCATTCCATACTACTGCGGTGGTGGTGCTGCGGTAGCGTTTTCGCCTCACAGTAAGACGCTGTCCGGTTCGATTCTCAGTTAGAGCGTTTTCTGCTTGGAGACATGCATGAATGGGCGTACCTTCATTGAAGGTTGTACGTCAGGGCTGGCAACTCGGTACGTAAAAATCAAAGCCGAAAGAGACACACACACACACACACACACACACACACACACACACACACACACACACACACACACTACATCCTCACTTTTTTGAAAAAACACTCTACAAAAACAACAAGCCAGTTCATTGTTTTCAAAATACACATCTGCAAAACTTTCTGCTCCTAACTGTATGATTTTTCATACCTAGACTTAAAAACCAAGCAGTTTTACTGTGTCACCCCACAGTACGTAGTTACTGCATTTATGTGCATTCTTTTGTTACACAGAAATCAGTGGTTTCAGAGTCTTCTCACTCTCTGTTTTCTGCTGCCTGAGAATATGACCTTCTTGGTGGTTTCAGGTTTTGGAAAAGCATTCGTCTTGACTTAAGTCAGTATCAACATTGCTACTTTAAGAGATTGGGGAATACTCTGCCTTCTAGCACAACACATGAATTGCAAAAATTAATATGTCCAACATTTTATTTTGCTGGAGCAATAATTTGTGATTACAATATAAGTGCTGTTCTGTTTGGGAAATGCAGTTAACATTGTTGGAATTTTATAAAAAGTACAATAGCACACCTTCCAGGGCAAACCTAGTACTGCTTAAGTAAACTGCATGGTTGGAGTGATGCTTTGCTGCAGATTTCATTTATTATTTGAATTTTGTTTTTTGTTCTACAGTGTTGTATGGTTACCTTTTTTTGTCTTAATAAAGCTGGTTTTGCAAACAAAAAACATCATACTGGTCGTACAGGAAATTAGTGCTCTTTGCAAGGCTTGTTTAAATTCAGAGGTGCAGAATTTTGAAGAAAACTATTACTGCAGGCAGTCTTGTAAAATGAAATGAGTGAAGATATAATAATTGGCATTCTTGCATATTCCTTTTAGATAATACTTATTTTGAAATTTAATATTTCATTTAAGTAATCCAGATGTGTTTGTAGCTACTGCTGTTTTGTTTCTATTTTCAGCCTTATTTAAAGTGCAGCAGTGCCTAAAAATATGTAATAGAGAAGCAGTTTTAATACTTCACATTTATTGTTTTTGCCATGCAGTAGGTTACTTAGAAAACATTGAAAAAAAGTGTTGTGACCCTGCCTTTTTGTGTACTTTAGAGTCAACCATTGAAATCTCTTCGAAAGCTTCTCCACCTTCCTACTTCATCAAACCACACATCTCACTCAGAACTGCGTTTTCAGTCACTGCCAAACCAGCCAACCAAAGCGTCCTTCACCGAAGGGAGAATCCACCCCGTGGGCCCACCACACAGCAGTACTGTACGTCAAGAACCACAAGCAAAAATCAGACAGCCATTCCAACTGCCAGGTCAGATAGAGACAGGGTGGCATGTTCCTCCAGTGAACCGTAGTGGCAATGATGCAGCTGTCTTTCCTGACCAGATAGCCACCAAGACTGGTCAAAATAGCCATGGCTTTAACAGAACAGGTCGCTCAAGAATGCCAAATCTAAATGATTTAAAAGAAACTGCACTTTAGTGATTCTGCAGCTGCTAAATCCATAGGTTTGTGTCTGTGGCAGTCTAATGAGGTTGAGACCCTGGAATGTCAGCCATATGATGGTGTGTGCTGTGTGCCTGTATTTTACAACCATAACATTAAGAAGTGAAGAGTAAAAGAAATAAGGCTGCGCTAATTATAAGTAGTAATTAGCTAATGATGATAGGCTTGTATCAAGAACTAGAGGTCACTCTAATATACTGGGCTTCATTTGTACTCCAGCCGTGATGTACATTTCAGTTTGGAAGTGGAAGGAGCCTTCTGAATACAGGACAGAGCAAGCGATTAATAATAACCCATTGCCCTTACTACCATATTTGCTGCCTAGTAGAAACAGTGAGGCTTGTGAGGCCTGTGTTCCCCTGTTAAAATTAACAGTTGAACTGGTATCAGTTTTTTTAACCTACATATTTGATAGAATTTGTTATATTTATTTATGAACTAAAATAATTGTACTGTTATAACTGTTACGTTACAGAGTACAGCTGTTCTGAGCTAAACATTGTGAAACAGTGCAACAGCTATAGTAGTTTCTATACAAATGAATACTCTCACATTAACTGCAGCAGCAGTATTCTGTATATCTTATTTGTCTATACTATGAAATATAACTCTTTACAGCTAAAGTATTGATAAGACTCTGCCATGTGTTATTTTATATACATTGTGATATAAGGTGCAGTATTTTTTTATCCTTAACTTCCTATAAAATGTAGATGGCAGTGTAAATGAATTATAGCAGCACTATATTGTTTATCAGAACCCTATATATACTCTTCTGTAGCATATCAGATAACTGACAGCGATAGGTTATTCTTATAAATGAAACAAACGATTGTAACCTGATACATCAGTAGAGTTTTGAAGTTATAGCAAAAAATATGACAACCCTTAAATGTCAGGAACATTTGGAGAAGATAGTAATGTGTGTGTGTGTGTGTGTGTGTGTGTGTGTGTGTGCGCCTTTAGACACACATATATGACTGCAGTGAAGATGGCTGTGAATGTGTCTACTCATCTGCTACACTAGCCAGAGGGACTGTGAATGTATCTATTCATCTGCTACACTAGCCAGAGGGATAGGTGTATTTGTAACAAATACAACTGTGTTTTTTTTTTGGGGGGGTGTTATGGCCAGTCTTGAACATGTTACACAAGACATTAATGGTTGCCCTTAATTTCTTAATTTGTCTCCTTGCTGCAATCACTTGATGTGTCAAAGTGGTTCAAAGCATGTGACTCTCAAACTGCTACTTGATGATTACATGTATTTATGTGCTGGTCTTACTTCTTAGGGGTACACAGAAGCACTGATAATGCATTATGTAAGTTCTGTGTGTGTGTGTGTGTGTGTGTGTGTGTGTGTGTGTTTTAAGTATCAGTATTTTTAACAGCTGATAGAAAGTATGAAAAGTGTGCTGCAGGCGTTTTAACAGTTCTCGAAAATGTTTTTCAAGTTCTTACTGACAAAGCAGCTTAGTATAGTCTCTTCTGAGAGTTCTAATATTCCTCTTCATAGGTGCCATCGCATGTAATTTGTACACCTTCTCTTGCGATAATGAATATACTTTTTAAAATAGCTTCACATTCTTTCTTAAGATTTAATTTCCTTTGTAAGTAATGGAATGAACCAACAATTACTGTTGACTCTAATGTTTTATTCTTTATTTAGCAGTGCCAACAGGGCTTTTTGTGCTGTCCAGTGTGACTGCTAATTTGTTTGTCTTTGTATAACATGCCTCATGCTGGTGGTAGCCCTGTGTATTGAGGTTTGTCACTGGAGTTAAAACTGTTTTGTATGCATAAATTACATGGTGCATGCACAGAAAGCTCCAGCAGCTGTATGTGTGTGTGTTTGTATACGTCTTGTAATGTTGGTAGATGGCAACTCTTATTGTAGGAGGCTGTATAATTTGTAATACTGATACTTGATGAATGAAAGAATTGCTGAAAGAAGTTGTGTGATGACTAGGAATTGCCTGTTTCAGAGACTTCTATTGGTGCATAAGCAGCAATGTGAACCCCAAAGCAAGACCTTAGTACATTTTGAAAGGAATTATTCTGAGTTGTTTGAACCTTGCGTTTGGTATTGCTGGTGCTTTGTTCCTCTCATCATGCATCTCAGCTTTGTCTGGAGTTCAGCAAAATACTTCCTCTGATTTTCAGAGTATAAAAAAAATGAATATTCCGTTAAACCAAGTTTGTTAATTGCAGTTGGGTTTACTTCCTGTTATAATATCCTGAAGTCCAGGTTACTACATTAAGATAATTGAAAACTCAGGCAAAGTAGTAGATATTCCTAAGTGCAGCAAAATACATTTTGCAATACCTAGTGTTTCTATGTTTTTGGGGTTTTTTTTGGGAGGGGGGGGCAAGTCCCCCTTGCACCCATCACTTGGGGAAACTGAGACCTAACTCTCTTCATAAGTACCAAAAGGTCACATAACCAAGGAGAAAGTTGATTTGTCCATGTGTCTGTGTGTGTGTGTATGCACATGTGTAAAATGAAGCCTTTTGTATTTTTCTTAGACTGTGCAACCTTACATTTACAGTAATTAAGCGGCAAGAGTGTGTATTGGGAAAGGGCAGTGCAGGGAGCATATCTCCTCCAGGAACATTTCAGGTAATTATGTTACTGCTCTTCTACCATGATACAAGGCACCCTGGATAACGCATCAAATTCAATATGAAATGAGTTGGACTGTTTCAGTTAAAGCAGAATTATGAAGTACCAAAGAATCTGTCATTGCAGCCTGCATTAAGATAGCAGGCATGTACATGTTTCACCCTTATTAGGAATCATCAGTGTACCATCACTGTGTACTTAAGGCTGAAACCTGTATATGCCTGTTGTCTTAATGCGTACCACAGGGAGAAAAATTGGCTTTGCTGTCAGTGCTCCTTGGGTTGACCCTTTTTTTCAAAGTTACTGTTTCTTGTCTAATAATGTACCTTCAATAAGCTTCCCTGTGAGGCTAGTAAATATAATCTCTTTGAAACATGTTGGTTCTTTACTTGGATTATTGTTCCGACATAATAAGCTGATCATCCCCTAATGAGAGTGAACTATGCATGTGTTCTTGCTGTCATGATCTTTATAGATTGTGTGAAGAGTCCATTAATATGTTGCTCTGCTTAAAACATATCAGTCTTAACTTGTTTCATGGGAAGCTGTGTATAATGACCATGATGCTGCTTACTAATTGGAAAATATGTACAGTAATGCTGTTCCATGTTGAATTTGGCTGTGTGCAGTGACCATTTTCTCAGTATGCTATTAACAGTCTTATTTCAAGTAAGCAGTCGAGGTTTGTATGTGTAGTTCTTTTGCTGGGTTTCAGTAAGCATGTGTGTGCTGGGTAACACAGTCTGTGCATGTCATATACCAGAATACAATAATTAGGTAATGTATACTTTAGTTAAAGCAACAAAGGCAAAAGCTAAATTCAGAAATATTAGAATAATTTAATAGCTTTGGTGACTGTGTTTATTTATTTTTATTTATTTAACATTTGTTAACCGGAAAAATCCAACTTGGAATGAAGACGATTTTCAGCGGAGGCCCGTGGAGAAAGGCTCCAGATGCATGTCTTTGTAACATGGGAGGAAACAGGAGCACCTGGAGAAAACCCACATGAATGCAGGGAGGGCATGCAGACTCCGCACAGAAGACACAACAGTTGAGAATCGAACCGGAGAACCTCTTGCTGTGAGGCAACAACGCTACCACTGCACAGTCCAAAATGGAAATGGCTTTGGTGAGGCTCAAACCATGAATGACTACATGCAAGGTGTACACTCTAACCGCTACACTATTGCAATTGTTGATTTTGACACCATATTATTGACTTGGTGTTTAGAATCATATAAAGCAGTATATTCAGTAAAACATCTAGCATAAGATTGAAGCAACAGCAACTAAGCAGTTAAAAAGAAGTTATGTCCTTACCATAACGTTCCATGTGGAGTGTTCATCTCGCCTTTGTTCTTACACATGGGTGTCGGAGCCGATCCTCGGCTCCGAGTCGGCCGCTTAGCAAAGCTTTGCATCCAGAAGAAGCTCAAGACCAACCTACCTCCTACAATTCCCTCTGCCTTTACCTCAGATCTAGTTTGCAGTAAACAATACCAGATCCAGCAATAACAAAGTAATCCCCTATAAAGAAAACCTACGTACAGAGAAGGAACGTAACTAGCTCAAGCCAGTAGAACAACAGAGAGACCACTAGTGGGAGACAAACAGGCCAGACTTTTAAACCAAACGTTCTTCCAGACCTGAGGGTGGGAATGTAAGAACAAAGGCGAGATGAACACTCCACATGGAACGTTATGGTAAGGACATAACTTCTTTATGTGAGAGTGTTCAATCTCGCCGTTTGTTCTTACACATGGGTAGCGTCCCTAGCTCCGTTACCCCGAGTGACTCACGGAAGAACGTTCCTGAGCACAGTGGAACCAAAAGATGCTCTGTCCCTGGAAGTCTTGTCCACTTTATAATGAGTGATGAACGTATGTGGTTTAGACCAAGTGGCTGCCACACAAATAGTGTCCAAAGGCAGACGAGCCGCATGAGCCAGAGATGTAGAAACTGACCTAGTAGAATGTCCCTTTGGTTTGGTGGGCAAACTCTGATTAGAAGCAGAATAAACGAAGGTAATACAATCGGTTAGCCATTTGGAAAGAGTACGCTTCGTCACTGCCATGCCCTTTTTGTTGTCCGCAAAGGCTATAAAAAGTTGGTCTGCTTTTCTATGATCTTTAGTTCTATCTAGGTAGAATCTGAGTTGTCTATGAACATCCAACTTGTGTAACATATATTAAAGCTTATTGGAGTGGTTTTTGAAAAATGTGGGAAGTTCAATGGACTGATTAATGTTGTTAACTGAACAAACTTTAGGGAGGAACGAAGGGTTGGTGCGTAATGATACCCTGTCTGGGTGAAAAATTAAATATGGCTGCTTAATGGAAAGCGCCTGAAGTTCTGATACTTGTCTGGCTGAAGTGATAGCTACTAGGAAAAGAGTTTTCCAGGACAAGAACTTTAATGAACAGGAAGAAGCTGGTTCAAAAGGTGGTAACATTAGTTGGGATAAGAGCAAATTTAGATTCCAAGGGGCTGTAGGAAACCTAACTGCTGGTCTAAGATGAAAAGACCCTTTCAAGAAGGCTTTACAAAGCCTATGAGCCATAATGGGCGCTCCGTTCTCTCCTACATGGAAGTTCGAAATCGCAGCCAATTGAACTTTTAGAGTAGCAGTAGAGGCTCCTTGATGAAACAGTATGGACAGGAACTCCAAAATCTTGTTTAGAGGGGCTACTAAGGGATCTAAATTTTGTTTAGTCGCCCAGAAAACGAAACGTTTCCACTTTCCGGTGTAAATTTTAGTAGTGGAAGCCTTATGAGAGGCTACCAGAATGTCCTGAAACGCCGGAGAGAGAAGATCAGACTTGGCTAAGTAGGGAAGCGGAGCAGCCAAGCTGCTAACTTGAGGGACAGGAGTGATGAGTGAGGAGCTCCTGATGAATGAGTCAGTAGATCTGGCACTGGGTCCAGAATCCAGGGCTCCCGCATTTGGTGAGCTTGAAGAAAGGGGAACCAAATCTGTCGAGGCCAGAATGGGGCAATGAGAATTATAGTCCTTTCCTGGTCCTTGGCTTTCTGAAGAAATCTCGGTATCAGAGGTATAGGGGGGAAAGCGTACAGGAGACCTGGGGGCCAATCGTGAATCGGAGCGTCCCTGGGGACATCCCCTGGAGGGGGAAGAAGGGCAAAGTAGCTTCTGCATTTGGTGTTCATTGGAGACGCAAACAGATCGCAGCAAGGCTGGCCCCACTTGCAGAAGATCCTTTCCGCCACTATCTGGTTGAGGGACCACTCGTGAGGTAACAGGATGGCTCTGCTCAACCTGTCCGCTATGACGTTGGATAACCCCGGGATGTGCATTGCTATCAGAAAGCAACCCGTGGATTCTGCCCATTGCCAAATTCTCATGGCCTCTCTGCACAACTGGTAAGATTTGGTTCCTCCTTGTTTGTTTATGTACCAGACTACGGACATGTTGTCCGTCTGAACTGCAATGGTCCCTAGAGGTAGAAGGGGGGAGAAGTGTAGCAACGCTAGATACACTGCCCTCATCTCTAGAACATTGATGTGCAGGTTGTACTCTAAACTGGTTCATTCGCCTTGGACTGTCTGTCCCTGAAAAATGCCCCCCAACCCTATCAGGGAAGCGTCCGTGGTCACTGTGGCTGTAGGTGTGGGAAACACAAACGTCGGCCGCTGATGAAATTGTGATTCTGTAACCACCAAGACAGGTGTGCTTTGCAGGTGTTCGTAATATGAATCTGGTGTGTCAGTGGTAACTGTTGGAATGACCACTGTGCGAACAGCAGCCATTGGAGAACTCTCATGTGTAGCCTCCCCATGGGAACTGCAATGAGGGAAGCTGACATGAGTCCCAAGACTTTCAAGACTAGTTTGGCTGGGGACTTTTTGGACAATAGTAGGAGAGATACGTGTTCTTGCAGGGAAGCTATTCTTGCGGAGGGAAGTTTTAGGAGCAAAGAACGGGTATCTAGCTCTGCCCCTATAAATGAAATATGCTGCGAGGGCTGTAACACAGATTTTTCGAAATTTATCGAAATTCCTAGCTGAACACAAAGGCTGAGAGTGTAGTTCCTGGCCTGTATCAGTTGATGCTCGGTGGTGGCAGACAGGAGCCAGTCGTCCAGATACGGAAACACGCGGAATCCTAGACATCTCAAGTGAGACGCTACCACTGCCATGCATTTGGTGAAAACCCTGGGGGCTCAGGTTAGACCAAAGGGCAGGGTCCGAAACTGAAAGTGGCTGGCTCCCAGCTGGAAGCGCAGGTGATCTCTGGACGCTCTGGCCATTTTGATGTGGTAGTAGGCGTCCCTGAGATCAATTGAGCACATCCAGTCTTGAAGCGTGACCATCCGGAACTTTTCTTTCTTGACATACGTATTGCGATTGCTTAGGTCCAAAATTGGCCTCCAGTCCTCTGTCTTCTTTGGAACTAAAAAGAACCTTGAGTAAGTTCCGGATCCTGCTTGGTCCGCCGGGACTGGTTGGATGACTCTTTTTCTAGCAGCTTTGAGATTTCTATAGCTGCAGGTTCCCGCAGATGGGGTGGAACATCTGGGAATCTTTTTTTGTGGTAACGGGGGGAATAGAAAGGGAATTTTGTAACCTCTGGTAATAATGCTTTTTACCCATTTGTCTGATGTAAGTTTTTGCCAGGCCTGAGGGTATAAAGCCAAGCGTCCCCCGACTGCCTCCAGCGCAGGACAGTCAGGCCTCCTCTCGGGAGTGCTGGAAAGGCTTCCCAGGGATGGTATCCCTGTCGCCTTGGTTTTGCGGACCCCCTCTGCCGCCAGGGCGGCGTCTTCCACCTCTGCCCCCCCCCCCCTCTGCCTCTGGAGGGGGCATCACCCTGTGTGCCTGGGAAAGAACTCTGGGGTTTACGAAACCACATCTTTCCACCTCGTTGCCCTTTGGGGTACGGTCTGGATGGGGTGGAAAAACGGACTCCGACAGCAGACAGAGTCTTTCCCTCTTGCTCACACCGGGTCAGGGTCTCCTTTACTTTGTGGCCAAAAAGAGTGGCACCATCAAAGGGGGCGTTAGTAAAGGAAGACTTGAAGGCTTCCGCAAAGGAGCACAGGTGCATCCAGGATAGTCTACGAAGAGCAATCGCTGAAGCTGCAGCCCTACTCGATCCTTCGGCCACATACGAGATGAGCCTCATGGACGAGTTCACAATAGATGTAAGGGTATTAAGTTGTGCTGTAACCTTATCCGAGACAGCAGCATCTGTACTACCCTGGAGGGTATCTCCCAACTCCTTGACTAGATCCCTCTGTAATCTTGTGAAGTGTGTCAAGTAGTTCAGCGATCGCATGGAAAAAGTCGCTGAACTGAAAATTCGCTTCCCATATCTGTCCATGGTCCTAGAGTCTCTGTTAGGAGGATGGACAGACGAGGAAGATTCAGACATCTCCTTTTTCGTGGCAGCTGCCACCACCATAGTGTCCACTGGAACTCCCTTAGTGAGATATGACTTATCCTGAGGGGCAGTTATATATTTGTTAGGCTTCCTGGGAACTGGTTCCACTGTGTCAGGTGTTTCCCACGCCCTCCGAGCAATCAATTCTATTAACTCGTCGAAGGGCGGAGTGACCCAGGAGGAAGAAGGGCGAGCACCAAATGCCTTCAGCAGAACCGACTCATCCTCAGAAGGGGGTAGGGCCTGCCAATCACCTCTCTGTTTCAGGATCTCCAAGATGTCAGAAAAGGAGACATCCTCTGTAGGTGATTTTGGGGACCCCTCTGACTCATCCAAGTCAGTATCTGATGTTAAGGATTCTTGTGGAGAATCCAAGTGCCTCCTCTTGCACAATCTTTTCCTCAGGACGTCATCGGGGGGGGGCATCCGATGAAGCCTCCGAGGAAGAAGGGGCTCCCTCTGGGAGTGGCTGAGACACTGGTGCTCGACGCTTTTGTGTAGTCGTGGGTGCAGAAGAAGACATCGGACCTTTATGGGAGGGAGAAGTTGCTTCTGCTGAAGTGGTTGTCTGAGAAGACAATACCTTCCTCATAAAGGTCGAAGGCCCCTGGACCCCGAGCCGAGGAATCCCCCGGTTCCGAAGAACGCGGAGGTATCTCCGACGCGGAAACCAAGGGTATCGACCCCGAGGACGGAGCCGAAGTGATCCGTGCCGAGGCGCAGAGGGGGAGAGTCGGCACCGAAATATCGGTTCGACTCTCGGTCCCGGAGCCAAGGATAGATCGTCGGCTCCGCGAGTCCGGTAATGGTTCCGACGGAGTCAAGGTCAATGGTGCCGGCCGAGAAAGGGACGGTTCTGGCATCAAGGGCTCCACTACCATCAGATCAACGTCTCCCGGCTCCGAAGGCAGAGTAGGCCTCGGAGGAGGATCAGATGGAGATAAAGGAAGGCCTTCGAGTCTCGACACCAATTGAGAGGAGACTGCAATGAGTTTGGACAGGGCCGTGTTCTCCATTAACTTCTGCACCACACGATCTACGTAGGTCTCGGAGAGGGGCCTGGAAGACCGAGTCAAAGGAATCGAAGACGGTGCCGACCTCAACAGAGCAGGAGGTGAAAGCTCCGTCACCGGTTCCAAGACTCGAGGCTCGGTGACAGACAGAAGTTCGACGCTCGGCCCCGAAGTCTGTGGAACCGGTGAACGAACCTTAAACGAAGAACTCTGAGCCGATGACCTGGGCTCCGATGTCTTCGACTCCTTCGAGGATCTAGAAGCCTGGTCTGACTTGTCAAGAGCCTCCTGGAAGGCAGGCTTCAAAAGACCTCTGTCCATAAGCTTCCTGCGCCTATCTGTCATGACCCTTCCACTAAAGGAATGACAGATAGAACAGTCTTCCTGTAAGTGGAGAGGGCCAAGACAGTAGACACAGGAGCTATGGTTGTCGATGACAGACATCTTCTGCCCACACTGACACCTCTTAAATCCTGACTTAGCTTTCTCAGACATTCTGAAAGAAAAAGTAAGTACACTAATACAAACACTGTCAAAATAGGTCATCAAGTAGCAATAAATTACAGGTATCAAATCCAAGTTTTAGCAGTAGTGGGGTAGGCCCTAAGGAAAACCTAAACTATATATATATGTATATATATACTATATATATAATAGAAAAAGGAAGACCAGACCATACACACACACACACACACACACACACACACACACTAAATATCAGTCAAGAAATATTAAAACTTTTGAAGAAAAAAATCCAAGAAAAGTTATCTTATCTTTCCCAGTTGGTCTGAGCTGTGTAGAATGATGCGATCGGTTGCAGCGGCAAACTAGATCTGAGGTAAAGGCAGAGGGAATTGTGGGAGGTAGGTTGGTCTCGAGCTTCTTCTGGATGCAAAGCTTTGCTAAGCGGCTGACTCGGAGCCGAGGATCGGCTCCGACACCCATGTGTAAGAACAAACGGCGAGATTGAACACTCTCACATCTGTTATTTGCTATTACCTTAAACTAGTGATGCAACTGGCATACATTAAAATTTAAAAAGAGCAAGTGTCATGTTCCGTATTTTGGTAAAACAATACAATGGCAACCATTAGATTTTGCTGGAGTAGGCTTGTCGGTAGCTGATAAAATACTAGATTTGGGTATTACCATAAAAAATAAATTGTTGTTTGGCAAACATTTGTAACACAGCTATGAGGCAAATGGGATGATTGCTGAAAAAATATTTAATTACGCTGTCCAACAGAAATTACTAAATTATACAAAATGTATATTAGACAGTTGCTTGAATATAATGATTCATTTTGTATTTATAAAAATATACAGACCTAAATAAATTAGCACAAGTACAAGTGAGGTTTACTAGAAGTATTTCTACAATGAAATATTTAAGTTATGTGGAAGGATGTAAGAGGCTTCAACTTAAATCAGTTCATTCTAGATACTATAAGGGGAAATTAATACTAGCATGTAAGGATGAAATAAACAATCACTGCTTAATCTTGAATTAAGATGCAGTACTGTTGCTCATAAGTATTCCAACTTGAATTTTAAAATGTACATGAATAAATCGGTATTGAGAACCAGGTTTGTTACTCAGACCATCTAAAGGATTTGGAATACTGTGATAAACACGTTAAGGCTTGGTTGGACACATGTATAGACAATAGTCTTTGATCTAAATTTTTGGAGTCATTGAATTAATGGTTAAGGCCATATCATTGGTAGCCATAACTTATGAACGTACAAACATTAAATTCTAAACTTTTATAAGCTGTATTTTTTATTGTTCACAAAGTTAAGAAGCTACCCCAAAGTTTTTACTGCTTGCACTTGAACTACGTTATTGAAGTATAGTTTAATATTTTTTTGAATTTGGCACTTGTCTTTTTTGTTCCATTCATTGTTACATTTCTGATGTTCCAGATTTAGCCAGTTGTTAATGTGGACCTTGGAACCCGCAAATTCAGAAGGATGATGCAAATCTGTACATAAGATAGATCTAACGTCAGATTTTTGCCTAAGCAGTCCTTCAGTGGGTGATATCTTCACGATCACAATTTAGCACTTCTAAAATCACACATTCAGGAATGCCTGCCTGTTTGCCTTATATAGTGCACTGGGTACATATGCAAACTTTCCTAGAGCCCACCAGTTCTTTTTTTTTGCTACTTTACACAGAACAAATGTAGATCTTTGCCCTTGATAGTAAAGTCCTGTATTTGTAGCACACTTAACTTACATTCTGGTTGCTAGATTTACTTTGTTTTTGAGCTGTTTGTAAAACGTTACTTGGTCTTGTTTTGTCTTAGAACTGAAAGCTAAGCTATGTAATATTATTGTATTATTCATAATGCATTTAATTTATTTTACATTTCTTTTATTTTTAATTTAGTTTTAAAAAAATAAATCAATTCTAAAACAAATAACTGTTTACATAGGTCCACAGCTGATCAATACATCAAAGTTGTACATCAACAACAATCAATATTTTTCAAGCAAATCTTTAAGTTTAAGCTAGTATTTATCCAACAACCAAAAATTTAAGTTAAATACTGGAGATGTGATTGTGAAAGGATTTAACATAAATTTCTGATTGTTGGATTTGGTTTGTTTTCTCTGCTGTACTAGTATGTCTACTGGCTTCCACTAAGCTGCTGTGTGAGAAGATTACTTAGTCCCATTTTCCTTGAGAAGTCAAAGCTACATCTCCACTTTTTTATTTATATACATTCATATATTTACTTAATCAAATAAAATGTATTTAATTTATCTTTAAATTTCTGCTTGCTGGATTTGGTTTGTTTTCCCTACCATACTGCTACTGACAAGCTGCTTTGTGTGAGAGGGAGGATTATTTGGTCTTGATTTTCTCTAGAATTTAAAGCTGCAGCATTGCTTTTTATTTATTTTATTGTAAATGCTGATAGAGTTAAACTGCGTATGTACTGAGCTGCTTAATGTGAGAGGAAGGAACTGCTTTGTCCGAGGTGTAATCCCACTTTTTTACTGACTGGCTGTTTAAGCACTTGTTTAAATTGCTGTGAGCTGCATGCCTCTCCACTCCACTTGGTTGTGCCTCACAAAACTGCCCCAGAAGTCTCCTGTTGTGATAACATGCTACTGCACTTGACCATACTGCCAATCCCTTTAGTGTCTGCAGAGGCACAGCTAGGTCACCCCTGGACAACCCAGCATTGAAGATCAAAAAATGTCTTCCTGAAGTTGAAGTTGAGGACCAAGAAAAAGAAATTTGAACTACCAATCACATCTTCTAATAGATTTTTAATTTAACTGAATTTTTTAATTACTGGATTTGGCTTGTTTTCTTTGCAGCTCTGCTTTCCCTACTGGCTACTGCAGAGCTGCTTCATAAGAGAAAGTTAACTTGGTCTTGTTTTGTTCTAGAACTCAAAGCTACAGCACTTGTTTCATAATTATTTACTTGTTTTCTTTTTTATTCTGGTTTTAGAAGTAAACTATTTTGTGTACTTAATAGCATTATGAGAGGAAGGAACTTGGCTTTGTCCTGCATGAAATACCGATAACTTTGAGTAGTGCAGGCTATCACTGATTGTCTGTGTGAGCATTACTTGTTTAAATGGCTGTGAACTCAGCACCTCTGTTCTCCACTTGGTTGGGTCTCACAGAATTGAGCATTGTGCAGCTGAAAAAAACGTGAATTCTGCAAGTGCAAGTGAGTTGAGTTAAGCTTATGCTATAGCCTTGCTCCACTTACTCTAGGGGCATCTTTTGTTTCATTCCTAAGTCATTAAACACCTCAAACTTCAGTTTGCTGTTACTAGTAACTTCTGAAACTAATAATTGTGCCTTATGTTTTGCCAAAACAATCCACTACCCCACCAAGCTTCTTGTGTGATGCCAAAACAAACTCTCGCCCATTTAATTCTTTTTTGATTAGCTGTGATAAACTAAATGTCCCTCTGCTAGCACACATGCTTTCCCTACACCACCGTGCCATTCCATAGTATAAGCCATCCTGTACTGAGGTGGTCAAGAAAACTCTGCTTAAGCCTCAAAGATCTCTGAGGCACTAACCAAACACATATTCCCCTTGGAAACACAAAGACTGTCTACCACTTGTAAATGCAGCACCTTCCACTACAAGCATTAAAAACAGGAGTCACCCAGCTGGTACCCACGAACCCTCATAACTTATTGGACAAGAAAATCCCCATAGTAATGTCCTGGTCATAGGTGACTCCTTAGTGAGGTACACAGATGCACCAGTCACTAGTCTGATAAAGAAAAATGTGATATTGAACTCCCTCTCAGGTGTGAGGATACAGCAGGTTACTAGGGCACACAAATTCCCTCACTCTAAGTAGACATAAAACATGATCTTTGTACATGTGGGTGTAAATGCCTTTCAAGGGATCCTTGTGTTATATGAAGAAAGATTTATCCAAGACTGGCACACAGCTAGCCTTAAGTAGCACCCTAGCCTCTCTGAAAATGGCTTGTCAATTTGAACAAAAAATTAACTTCCAGTAACTGGCTAGTTTCCGTTTTGATGACATAGATAAAGCCCTGACTATGGTCCAACCAGTCCAGGTTCAATTAACAGCTTTTGTAACTGACAGAGAGGCATTTAGGGAGAGATGGGCATTATCATCCCTGGGGAAAGAGTGGTCCTATAGGCATCTCTGACAGGGATCCTTGGAGGCTTGGGATGTCATTATCAGGGGCATGTCCATAAAGAGGAATAGGATATGGAGGCAGGACAGAACCTTGCACGACCACTCCAACTTTCGCCACAGGAACTACAGTAGAGGAGGGAAGAAAGAGGGTTATTCATAAGGGAAAAAAAACCTGGATAGAAGATGGTCAGTGGCATCCCCCAAAGTACCTCCTTAGGATCCTCGCTGGTGCCAGCTCAACTTTGGACATTGGGCCACAGTGAACTGGAGTGCCATTTGACCCAGCAAAGAATGCTGGGCGCTGAGTCAGTTGTCAGAATTGACAGTAAGGGGAGGAAAAAAAGCAATTGGCTTAGTGTCTGGAGTCATTCCAGAAGGATCCTAAATGTGTCAGTCTGGAGTTAGATGGTCCAAACTGCATTGTAAGGGATAACCTGCACCCCCCCCGCATGCCTATTTTAGACCATGTCAGTCTTCAGAGTCTTCCACCCTAGCCAACTAAATCTTGAAAATTTCCTGCTCACTTCTAGAAGCTATAACAAGATATTGCTCTACCTTGAAGCCTTCCTGGGCTTTAAAAATATTGATATCTGCATCATCAGTGAAACATGTTTCCAGTACCTTGATAACACACCCTCCTTACCAGGATTCAATGCTTGTCACTTTTTCAGACCTACCACTGATGTCTTCTTGAACTGAGTTGGGGGCATGTCTATATTTCTTTTACATTTAACCTTATAAAGCAGGATAACATTCAGCAAATCCCTAACATCTGTAAAAAAAGACTCCCTACCATATACTGTCTAGCTATAGTATCTCTTTTATGGCAACCACTGCCCACAAGTCTTGCCAAAAAAGATTACTATTGAACCAAGTATCATCATTCTTGGTGATTTTAAGTACCCATCTATAAATTGGGTGACCTATACTACTGCAAATAAATATGCCCAACTCTTCCTAAGTTTCATCATTGACAACTCTTTGAACCAGATATCTTTCTGTCTGGGACAAAGCTATTTGAATCATTCACCACCAACATTGTGTTGCATTGCTCTGTTACTGGTTGTCTGGTAATCTTTGCCATCAGATCCCAGCCCAGTATCTTAATGTGCCCACAAACACATCTGTCTTTAAGGTGGAACCTTCCCCCAAGTCTGCACGGTCAAGCAGATCCTGATGGAAGATAGTCCAGAAGGTCTTGCTACACCAGGACTAAAGCCTGGATTTCATAACTGCTGAGGAAACACTCCATCAAGGAGCTTGGTCTAAGATCCTCACCAGACTTAATATGGACTTTTCACCTGAGCATACAAAACTTTGGCTAGGACACAGTTGAGTGCCAGACCTTGGTATCATGACACTTGGCACTAATGTGTCACATGCTTGCATTTACACAGTAATGTGCCCAACCTTTTACACACAGCAGACTGAGTCTTTGGTAAATCACCATGGCAGCCAAGAATTAACTATAAAAACAATTTTATCACTATCGAAGTAGAGTGAAATAAAAGTCAAAGAGCAAATAAATCCAGTCCGATAAGCGCTTTCGGCTTTTCAGCCTTCTTCAGATCATATAACTGGGACTGTCATCGTTAAAATTTTTAAAGTAATAAATCACCGATCACTTTCTTAATTCTCGTAGACGCCCTTGCTCTAGAGCCAATCATTCAAGGTAGTTGGAACATTTAACTTCATTTTACACACAAGTAGTTTGGGATGTCATTATATTTCTTAATACTACAGATGCTATGATGATTCAGTGAATGCAGAAGCCACTGTCTTTGAGTTTGACAAGGACAGTAAGCCCACCCCACCTCTCTATTAGATGACACTTTCTTTGGAAATGGTCTCAAGATTCATGAGTGACATCTTGGACTGGTTTTAAGTCCCTATCCCTCCACCCACTCAAACACATGATAGAGTAATTTGGGAAGAGAGGTAGCCTTCCCCTAGTGCTAGTCATTCAAGATGCATGTTGGAAGTGTCTTGACATTGCCACTGTAGGCCTTTGAAGTTTAATGCCTTCTTAAAACTGCAACCTGTGTGTGCAGTGCAACTTCCAAAGCATTCCAGTGCTGACTCCTCATAAGCTCTTTGGTGCAACATAGCTCCTGGAAATCACAGCATTTTTCTATGCTGTCAGTTGTCAAGGAGTTTAGGCTTTGGACTGGTTTGTCAAAATGTGTATTCCTGTATCATTTTGGGGTTCTGGGCAGTCAAATATTCATCTAATTTGTCCCATTTTTAGTCTTGCATAGTTGAGAAGGCTCATTGTAAGCTCAAGGGCCTCCTTGAGTCTAGGATGTACCCACAAGTGTAGCATAACTGAGGTTGGTCTCCTTGAAAGAATACAGAAAAACATCTTGGATACTCATTTCTTTGGGGGAGGTGCTTCTGCCATGCTCTTAAGCAGAAAAGAGGTCTCAACCCCACTGTGATCCTCTATTTTTAATCTATGCCTTCTTGTTCTAAACCAAGCCAACCCAAAAGAAGAAATGGCCTCCATGCTGCATGAGGAAGGCCTCTAGCATTACACTGTCTTGCCATCAGAATTGCCCATTAAATCACCCAAGAGGTTCAACTCTCCAGCTGCTCTGCCACAGTACTGACTATCTTATTGTCGGTCACCTCCCATGGGGGTGGTTTTGCAAGGTTGCCTTGGCTTGAGAATCATTACCATGTGTCGGTGGGTTGTAGACCTAGTCTGTCTAGGCCATATTATGGAGCTCATTCATCCCAACACAAAGAGCTGTGCTGATGGATCATTTCAGAGAACTGTTGGCAGAGGCCTAGACTCTACTTCTCAGAGGAGTTTAAAAACTGCCCTGGTTTCTTTGGAGGGCTGTTGATTTAACTTTCATCTTTTATTATCTCTGAAGATTGCAGACCATTTCTGTCCTATTATGGATCTTTTTTATTTATTTCTTAAGTGGATAAGCCCATGAGACACAAATATCCCTTTTCAGGGATGACCTGAGCAATATCTAGTTATGAGATTGATTATTTTTACAATCACATCTGATTGTGTGTGTGTGTGTGTGTGTGTGTGTGTGTGTGTGTGTGTGTGTGTGTGTGTGTGTGTGTGTGTGTGTGTGTGTGTGTTTTTCAGATGGCAAGCTTTTGCTGTCACTAGAGCATGGGCATGATGAATCCTCTTGTCAGATCAGCATTTGAGAGCCAGACAGGAGATTTTTCCAGTTTACTTGTGCATACCACTTCCATTACAGTGTATTGTATTTAAACTGTCCTCCTCACCCAAAATCTTCACCAGGAAGATTACCAAAGTGGTTGAAGGAGAAGGTTGTTGTGGTGGTCCTGTACATGCATACCTGCTCTTGGTTGCCTTGCTAGGGATATTTTTGGCATTTCCTTGAATATAGTCCATGGATTGACTATAAAACCTGGAAAAAAAAGTCCTATTTGCTTCATTTCCAGATGAACACTGTTGTGATGATGTTAGATGCTTCCCAGTTTTAGTCATTTCCTGCCATTGGAGATGACCCAGGAGGTCATTGCTTTGGCCATCTGGCTGAGATCACATTGCAGTTTGTGGGTTTGGCTTTGCCACATCATCTGTTTTTGATGGTTGCCGTGATCTTCATGGTACTATTTGCATGCCCAAGAATGTAGATATTGCATTAGATTGTGATCTTTAAGCACAGCTCAGCTCAGTTTTACTATACTGTATTATCTCAACTGGTAACTCATAAGAATGCATCGTACAGCCAGGTGGACAAAACTGTGATTTGGTGGCTTCAGAGCCACCAAGTGCAGAATGTCTTTTGGCATCAGACCTTTGTTGGCCAGCCCTAGACTTGTGGACAGTCTCTACTGTTCTGGTGAATCTTTCCTTCCTGTAGCCAAACATATTGCAGGTTCTGATGATAGATGCTTCATTTGTTGGCTTCAGAGCCCACCAAAGCTTTCCATTCTGCAGGGTTATGGTTCTTTTCCTAGAGATGGGGGTTTGCATCATTTAGTTAGAAGTATGGTAATTTATCTTTGTCCTAAAGGTATTGGAAAAGAAAATGATTTTAGGGCCTCTCGTAATCTGGTCAAACAACCAGTCCATCTTGAGGTACCTAAGCAAGCACAGGACCACAAAGTAATACCTCTTGTGCTTGGAGTTGGTTCTCATCTTGCACTGCACCACTGATAGGGAAATTTCAACCCTTTATATCCCTGGGGAAGTAAACAAGCTGTTGGATGCTCTAAGTTCCTTCTCCAATACTCTACTGGAGCTGCAGATTTAGAGGTTATGGCTACTCAGGGTCTTCAAGAACTGGGACACTCCTGGTATTCATCCATTTAGCCACTAAGGAGACTGGGACTTCCTCATTTCTCACTTCTGTTTTTTTATCTCGACAGTAGTAGGTAGCAGTTGAAACTTTCTTAAGTGGCAAGGAAGGATTTCCTTGCCATTCATGTTGATGTCACATGTCATTGCATAGTTCAGGAAACAAAGTGTAAAACTTTTTCTTTGTCACCCCTTTGTGGCTGTAAGCAGCTTTTGACTCTAAATTCCTTGGCAGCACACAGCACCCTACCGATCTAAGCCAAGGATGTCCCCTACAGTTTGGGTGTTAGCAACTGATGTATATCTCCTGATCTACCAGGTTTGTGTCTTGGACTGACTGAAGATCCTTGGAAGCCTTCCACTGAGCAAAGCAGTGTTTCTTGGTTGTAACATATCTCAGTTTGGGTAGATTAGTACTCAATACCACACTCGCCAGTCAACCTGCAGATTGGTGTTGACAAATCTCAGGCACCTTTATGATATGGGTTTCAGTTACTGTACAGTCAGGGTGTATGCGTGAGCTGTTTGTGCATATCTTGCCCTCATGGAAGGCAGAATTGTGTGCTTAGTAGCAGATGGTCAAACTGCTTCTCCATCCTCTTCTGAAGACCCCCTTCCTTTCTCTGTGTGATTTAATCTTCATAAGTTGGCATGCTAAACCATCTGACATTTGCACCCGCTAGTCTAATGGTATTGAAGTTTGTATCTTGGAAAACACTTTTCCGTATGACTATCACTATTGTTTGTAAGATCTAAGGTCTTGAGGCATTTATGTGTAGTAAACCCATATCTGGTTGTTCACAAGAATTGGATGGTCCTTCAGAATTAATCCATGCATTTCTTTCCGAATGTGTTTTTGGAATTTTCCTAGACCAGTCCATTAACATCCCTGCTCTTTTTACCATGGGAGAAACTGTGAAGAGTGGGGCCTTCACACAGTTGCTAAGTGAGCTAGATGCATGTTAGGAGGATGGACCCTAATGTATGTCTTTGCTGCAGTAAAAGAAGAACTTTCATTTGTTAAGCAAAAGCCCCTGAAGTAGATTGATAGCTGCATTCATTTTTTGCTTTCAGGTGCTAATTGCCCATTGACAAATTCAGCATCCAACGCTCCCTGCACCAGAGAAGTAACTGTGTTCCAAGCTTGCATCAAGAGATGTCTCCATTGCAGGCAACTTTTCTGTGGCTACTTGGTCTTTTTTGCAGACCTTTACCAGGCATTATTGCCATCACTGTAATTTGATGTTAGTTACATTTGGAAAGATAGTACTCCAGGACTCAACTGTATATACTTTGCGTGTATGTAACCCTGTAGCTCTTTCCATCATGCCAGTGGGCTGCTTAAGATTCGACCAAACCAGGGAGCCCGAAGGCATGTCTTTGATGATAGATATAACATGTACATTGTTATTGTACAATCTTATCTATGAGAAGACACCCCTTTATGGGGATGGGTTTCCCTCCATCCCTCCCCCAGTGAATGAGTGTCTCTTCACTATCTGCAGCTGTCGAGTTTCTTTTTAAGTCATGGAAGTATATACCTGCTATATCTATATTAAACATGTTCAGTGTTAAATCTTTCATTATTTCTTAATTTGTAAGAAGCTAGTTTCTATTGGCATGGGGCAAAATTGGTGGATATGGTAAGATATTCTGTTTTCTAGCCAGCGCATTCAATTTTGGTGTGCTGGTATTGATGCTGATTTTACAGATGAAAGTGCCAGATTCTGATTATCGAAGATGTACCCAACCAGGGACCTATCAAGGATAGTCCTCTTTAGATGAGCTAATACAGTAAGATTGCCTATTTAATAGACATACAGGTCCCATTCGTTAATTTTCTGATACTCACATTAACCTGTTTAGAGTTATGGGAAGAGTGAGACCTTACCTTGGCAGAAAACAGACATAGGGTTTGGAACCAATTTTGGACACAACGGACCTCTAGGATGGTATGGAGGATTACCACTTCACTTACTGGCATGTGATTGGAAACAGAAGACACTGCCAAATATTTACTCAGACACAGAGGACATGTGTATTCCTCACTTTTCTTACTGGGTTTATGAATATTTGCAATCACTTAGTCATGCAGTTTGTCACAGGACATGTAGTTTTCTCTTTATATTCCAGCATTTTAAAACATTGGAGTCTAATTTGTATACATCATTACACAGTGTACTGACGAAAATTTTGTATTAACTTTTGGGCTTGAATATACCCATTGGGTGCTAGACTTACACTGCTACATCAGTGAGTGCGGTGAGTTCTGGGGGTATCCCCTACATAGAAGCTTTTGTTTGTTTTACTAATCGTGACTACGGTTCAGAGTCAAGAGGTTCCAGTATTTTATGATTACTATTTTGTGCTTGATCACAAAACCTTCAGATTTTCATTAGGAAGCTGTACCCATCCTGTGTTTAAATATGCAATGTCAAAAGAGGACATTGCATCCAATTTTTTTTTTTGGTCATATACTTGTACACAGTGTCCAAAGAAGGCTGTCATCTGCTTTGTTGTTCACTTGTTCAACTCTTGCAAAGAGGATTCTTTACTATGAGGGTCTCTTACTACGATCCAGCATGTAGTCCTTTGTAAGCAGAGTTATGCGAGGATATTACCACAGTGAGGAGGGCGTCACTCCTGGATGCTGAAGTGACAGCTGCTCACAAGAGGCACCAGGGACAGATCAATTCAGACCGTAAGCAGCACTTTTTAAGTTTTAATCTGGTAACCAAATTGCCTAGAAACTGTCTTAGGTATGCCCATATTTGTACTTTATAGACACCCAGACTCAGCTTCGCATGCATGTCAAAAAACAGGTCTGTATCAGAACATTGAAAGTTTAATGGTTCGAATCACTAAAGGTCGACCTTTAATGATCGAACCATTAAAATTTCGAATGTTCAGAAAAAATAAATAAAGAAAATCTAAATGGTATAGTAATAGTAAAAAGGGGGTAATCACTCCTTATGGAGATTTCCGTTTACCCGTTCGACGTTCTGCACTTTTGCTATTTTCGTGTCAACAATGTCTGATTTGCCATTGTCGGCTTTCGAGAATACAATAGGTAACCTCAAAAAACATATATATTATAACTTCTGATGTTTGAGGCTACAATTTTATGTAACTGTCTCAGTGCTGTATACTGCTGAGATGCATTGAGAGGTGGTGGTTCAGGGGCATTCATTCCATAGGTAATAACCACCTAAAAATTAAAGGACAGCTGTGTGCTGAGCTTAACCTAGCCTCATCCTATAGCCTATTTTCCTCCTCCCTATAAAACTGTCCCTTTTGCCACATATAAAGTAGTATTTAGTTGATTATTCATTTGTGTCACGTTATTTCCTTCAGGAATTTGTCTCACTGAGTTGTTTTATTGCCCATTACAATACAGACTTTTGACCTAGGAAAACACAGACATGTATTTCTGCCACCTTGTGCAGCCGTAAAAGCAAATCTTTGCTTGATTCAACATCATAGAAACAACTCAGGCAGCTCAGTTAGTAAAAAAAGAAAATATTTCTCACAGTTTAGTGGTTAGCTTTAATCACAGAATATAGAAAATGTTACTTCTGGCTGACATTGAATGCATAGGGAAAGTTTCTGTCCTGCTATTAAGGGTTCTATTTTTTTACGAGAGCAGTTTTTTGTAGTTATTTTAACTATTCCAAGAAATGGTCGTACAGCTGCTTTCTTGAGATCTCAAGAGCACAAATCAAAGACAATCATTTAGAAAGATGAACCGACCTTCTGTTTAGAGATTCTTAGTGTGTGTGTGTGTTAGTTCAAAGTACTGCACTTAAGTGCTGCAGATGTTCATGTTTCACTGTTGCAGTTATCACCTGTAGGTTATCCCTGCTGTGGTAGCCCTCGGCCGGCCCGAATACCAGAGTCAATGTTTTTCTGTGTCGGCTGCTGTCTGACATCAGGTTGTCAGTGCTCTAAAGGAAGGCAGCCGATGCCATTACATCAGTCTTTCTTGCCGTGGGTCCGTAGCAGAAGCAGTTCACAAATGTGCCAGTCGGTTGCTACCAAAGTTTGAATTACAGCTGAAAATGTCTAAAGCTACGTACCCCATTGGGGATCCTTTTTTCTTGCACTAACCGATGTCCGAAAAAGTTAGCAATTGTCTTGCCTGTGGAAAGCAAATACCACACAGAGACTTCCATTCATACTGCGTCACTTGTTTAGGCCCAGACTACGATGTTCCCCCATTCACGGTTCTGTGCCATCTTTAACGCAGGAACTATTCGTCGTAGAGCTCTTATTGTAGCCAAAATGGCGTCAGTCAGCCAGCAATCCGTATACATTCCAAAAAAACGTAAGGATAAAAATAGAGATAGACCACACAAGGCTAAGCCTTCTTTCGACTGTACCGCTAAGGAGGTTGCCAGTTCACCAGAATTCATTGAGGTGCCTTCGCAGCCTTCTGATGCCCAATTCGATACCTTCACAGGCCTCTACTGAGACCCTTTTGGAGTCTGGTATGCCGCAGAAATCCTCTTCATCTTCCGAGTCTTTGGTTGTCTCTGCCTCGGTTGGGTCCGGAGCCACGATGCAGGCATCGGCATCCGAGGAGGTAATTCACACTACTGAATCTAGACAAAAAAACAACGTCTTCTCCGACTGTTTCTGTCAGACTGATGGATACTCTTAGGCCTAGAGGCAAGGCCACTCCTAAGAAAACTACCCCATAACCACCATTTTAACTCCTGCTCTACCACCCCAAGCTCAGATGCTTAAAATAGCAGAGGATCTTATCACCCTTAGGAGTAGTCAGGCCACAACTTCTAAAAGGAAAAGAGACCTTTCTCTCAAAATACTGACAGAACAGGATTCTGAGGAGTCTGATTATTCAGTTTTTGAAGAGGAACTACCTGTGACTGCTTAAGAGGATTCACAATCAGAGGAATCCATTTATTCTGCTCCCCCCGGAAGATCTTATTTTTGGGGAAACCCTTCACACCCTCAGGGAACATTTCCACTGGGAATCCCAGGACTTCCCTTCAGTCTAAGAAAAGGCTAAGAGAGTTTCTGGAGCTGCCCCAGCACAGAGCCTTGGCCATCCCTCCAATCTTAGAGGTGGTTGATGTTTTCCATGAATCCAGCTTAACTCCTGATGCCCTTCCACCTGCTCCCAGAAAACCTGACATATTACAGAGTACCAGATTCTCACAAATACCCATACAGAAATCCTGCTGCAGACCCGGAGGTCATTACACAGGGACCTAGAGGAGGTAGGGCTAATTCTGCAAAGAATCCTATTCCTTCTGACAAGGACTCCAGAGCTCTGGACAGATGGGGTAAAAAAAGTATGCACTTCTGCAACCTTAGCTATCAGAGCATTCAACTGTTAGTTCCACATGTTAAAATATCAACAACATACTTTGAAACTATTAAAACAAACGATTTCAACCTTTCCTGACTGTGACAATTCGAAAGAGTTAGCAGATTCACTGCACTCTACTTGTCAAATGGCCAAACACTCTTTACACTGTGGATATGACTCCCTAGAAGCCTCAAGCAGGGCAGCAGTGTCCGGATCTGTCATTAGGAGATATGCATGGTTGAAGCAACAGCCTCTCCCTGATCATGTCAAATCTAAATTACTTGATGCACCCTTGGATAAGGACCGCTTGTTTGGCGTAAAAGCAGTAGAGGTGCTTAAAAAGATGGAAGACAAAGCAAAATCTATGCAAACAGTAAAAGGTTTCCTTCAGGTACAGCCTCCTAGGTTCAGCAGGAATTTTCCATCGAAACACTGTCCTGCACCTAGCAGACAGGGGCAAGGTAAGCCCCGCAGGTACAGACCACCCAGACTCGTATCTCAGGGACCAAACAGTGGACCACTCCCACTCCAAAGGTAGGGAGTTCTAAGCCATCCCTTTAGGGCAATACTAGGAGGAAAGTTCTCCCTTGGCTTAGAAAATTGGCTTTCTGCAACAAAGGACCAATGGGTCTTGAAGATCTTTTTTCAGGGATACAAATTCTCCTTCTACTAATTCCCAATTCCAAGAGGGTACCCTTACCTCAAAATCAGTGGACAGCGGCATTGAAACAAGTCCAAGCTGTCTTATTCCAGGGGGCAGTAGAACCTGCCCTCTCAGATCAAACAGGCAGAGGCTTTTATTCCAGGCTATTCCTTGTTCCCAGGATAGAGGGCACTTGGCGCCCCACCCTGGATCTATCCATTCTGAACACCTTCCCGGTGGTCCCCAAATTCAAAATGCTGACAAAAATTACCTGGTTAGTTACCCTACATCTAAAAGATGCCTACCTTCACATCCCCATAAGGGAATCCTACAGGATATTCCTTCGCTTCAGAGCAAGCTCACAACACCTTCAGTTCACTGCGCTTCCCTTTGCCTTATCTACTGCCCCCAGGGTATTCACCAAATGCTTAGTCCTGGCCATAGCCTTTTGCAGAAAAAAATATACAAATTTACCCTTATCTGGACAACTGCCTTATTCAGTCAGATGGCAATGAGAAGCTCCTTAAGGGCCTCCTCTTTGTCAAAACCCTCCTAACCTCCTTAGGGAACACCATCAACTAGAAGAAATCAAGGCAACACCCTCCAGGTTTACCCAGCTGGCTCCCAGAAGTCACCTCACTGTGAAGAATTTTGTGCAAGCCTTGGGGGTACATGGCATTTGCATCCTTCTAATTCCTCTGGCCAGGCTTCACATAAGAAAACTTCAGTGGTACGTAAAAAACCTTTGGTGTCAGCACTCTCATCCTCTATAGATCTCTGTACCTCTGATCCCCTGTATAAGGGCCGAGTTTCTCTGGTGGGCAGGGGCCCGTGCCCAGAACAAGGGTCTTTCCTTCAACCTCCACCCAAATGGGCAAAGCATTACCACCGACGCATCAGACATAGTTTGGGGTGCTCACCTAGAAGGCAGGTGCAACCAAGATCTTTAGGATGCCCAGCACCTTCCCTTACACATCAGTCAGAAGGAAATGATGGCAGTACAAAAGACTCTGACATCCTTCATCTCAAACCAGGGGTTCTCCTTATCAAAACAGACAACACCACAATAATGTGGTACATCAACAGACAGGAAGGGACCCAATCTTACCCTCTGTGCAGGGTAGCCATGAACCTTTGTCTGACAGCCTTTCCATGGGACTACACCTGATAGCCCAACACCTGGCTGACAACCTTTTCCATGGGACTACACCTGATAGCCCAACACCTACCAGGGATCAACAACACCCTGGCAGATCACTTAAGCAGACACTTGCTGGACCCCCACGAATGGAAGCTCCACATAAAAAATCTTTTTACAGATCACTCAGGGGTGGGGGACTCTGGAGGTGGATCTCTTTGCTTCGCATCTCCACCATCAGTTGAAAAAATTCTGTACCAGGGAGTATCACCTGCTAGCATGGAAGGTGGATGCCTTGACCTTCCCCTGGAAACACCCTCTTTGTGTACATTTTCCCTCCTCTGCCTCATATTCCCAAGGTATTGATCAAATAAGGGAGGAGAGACCAAAGGCCATCCTCATTGCTGCAGATTGGCCCATACAACATTGGTACCCCTTACTACGCAGCCTTACCTTACAGCCTCCCAGGCAGCTTCCCCTGATCTCAGACCTCTTAACTCAGGTGGGGTGGGGTGGGGGGGATGCTGCACCAAGACTTGCAGACTCAAACTATTGGCATGGCTAATACTTCAAAACTCATTGGTTATGTCCTTGCACTAACCCCGACTACTGACCTCTCTATTTCTTAGGTGCCTTACCTTCAATTACTTCTAACTTTTTTCAGCCACTCCATTTCAGGAAGGGTCAATTGTATAACTGCTGCTCAGTGTGTCTTGAACCTGAATGTAATGTTATGTATGTTTAACTTTGAAAATAATGTTATGTTTTGTAAAGTGTTTTATAATTTAGTTCTATATGGGCTAAATGCTGGTATTGCTTATGACTGTAATCTGCTTAAAACTAGCATTTACTAAATGTTCACTGTGTATTACTATCTTGGAGCTTTTCTCCCCGGGCCTCCGCTGAAAATGGACATGTATCCAGTCGGACTGTCCTGGTCAACAAATGTAAAATAAAATAAATAAATAAATACTCTAAAAGCAAACAAGGGGGCCCCTGTTAAGCAAACAGATCCTAGTCATTATCACGGAGGCCAGAAGGCCCAGCACTAGAAAATCTTATGCAGGAAAATGGAAACGATTCTGCTGCTGGAGCCAGTCTAGAGGCGGCAATACCTCACAGCCTTCCATCCCTCTTATTCTGGACTACCTAGCGGAGCTACTTTATATTGGCCTCTCCTCCTCTACTAAAATCCATGCCTCAGCCATTCCAGCTCATTGTTGATACAGAACAGCCCCTGTTCTGCAATCCTTTGATTAAACAATTCTTCAGAGGGATTTCTAATATCAGACCTCTCAAAAGGCCATCCACTCCAGCCTGGGACCTGAATTATCTTTTGGAAAAACTACCTTTACCACCCTTCGAACCTGCTGCTTCAGCAGATCTAAGATTCCTCTCCTGGAAGATTGCTTTTCTCCTAGCTATCACCTCAGCCAGAAGGGTTTCAGAACTTCAGGCACTGATGGCCACTGAGCCCTTCATCATCTTCCATGCAGACAGGATCTCCCTGAGGACTATTCCCTCCTTTCCGATCAAAGTGGTATCTAGTGTAACTCTCAACCAGGCCATGCATCTACCCGCCTTCTTTCTTAAACCTCAGAACAAGGGGGAAAGAATTTTGCACTCACTAGATGTGCGCAAACAGCTCAGATACTAGCTGGACTATACTAAACCCTTCAGGAAAACAGACCAACCATTTGTCCGCTTTGCCCCAGGGGCAGAGGGGAAGCCCTTTCCAAACAAACCAATTCGAAATGGATATCACACTGTATCCATTTCTACTACAGATTACATGGGAACCCCCCCCCCAAGTCTATTAGAACCTATTCCACTAGGGCATCCTCCATTTCCACAGCATTCCTCGGAGGAGTTCCCACCAGGGACTTCCAGGAAGCTGCCACCTGGACTTCTCTCCATACCTTTACAAAGCATTACCAGCAACCTCTATTTTCTAAGGTTGGGCCAGGGTTTGCCTCTGCAGTTCTGCAGGGCATGCTGACCCATTCCTAGGTCTCTTACTAATCCTACTACCCCTCTCCTCAGCATTGGGAATCCTCCCACAGGTGATGACTGCATCAGTGAAAAACGAAAAACATAGTACAGTTGTGTACATTTACCATAAATGTAGATGTTTGAGTGCATTCACTGTTGCAGTCCTGGTTTCCCACTCTCCTTCCCCCTTATATCTTCTTTCTTCAGGGAGACATAAGTTTCTAACAGTGGCTTTTATCTACTCGGACCACTTTGCCTTATTTACTTGGGCCTCTGACTGTGTAGAACAAGAAAAACTGATGTAATGGTGTCGGCTGCCTTCCTTTATAGCACTGACGACCTGATGGTCAGACAGCAGCCGACGCAGAAAAACATTGACTCTAGTATTCAGGCCAAGCTGAGGGCTACCACAACAGGGATAATCCATAGGTGATGACTGTAACAGTGAATACACTTGAACATCTACATTTATGGTAAGTGTACACAACTGTACTTTCTTGGTGATGATAGTTAATAGCCTGAAAGAAAGCAAATAGCAATAAAATATATTTTGTGAGTGTAGGGTACATTGAAGGGGAAGGAAAAAACTCATATCCATGTGCTGCCTCTTTTAGGCCATTTTGGGGTACAACTTATAAAATGGCATGGACCTGTTAGAGTAATTATATTACTATTGCTTAGAAGATAGAAATATGGTTAAAAATGATGATTGAGTGTCATTTAGGAGACAGTTTAGTCAGTGTTGGTGTCCCACAGCATAGGTTCACAGGTTCGTAGTCAGATACTAGACGTGCAGTCCAGGAGACCATTGAGGAACCTAACTCAATTATCCTAGGACATTGTCTAGGTAAGTAACTTGCTTAGTATTGCATAACAGGCAAATGGAGCCTAAGGTAATCAAACACTGGACTACAGCTCATAACTTTAGTCGTTTGTTATACCTACCAGACAGTAGCAGTCAGAGGCTAGTCATCTAGGCTGCTAACCTCAGAAAATAGATTAGGAAGGAGGATCTTGACTCTTGTTGAGGTAGAAGACATTAGAGTGGTGATAGTTTAGATGTAATTTACAACAAACAGGGTAAGCCCACTGGACACAAGCATCCCTTTTCAGGGGTGACCTAGGAACACTGTCTGGTTAAGTCACTCACTCCGAGTCACACAGTAGGCAAATGAAGGTGGAAGGAATCAAACCTTGTACCTTGGGCACAGGAAGCAGCTCGTTAACAGGTCAAATCCTTAGTCATCTGAGCTAATTGCCACATGGCGTTCTCCAGTCTGGATTTATCAGAGCCAGATACATTTTGTACAATTTTGCCCTTAATGCTACTTTTTAGAACAGAGGCTTGGAGGTGCATGTGAGAGAGATTAAAACTAATTGAAGGAGAAAGCGTTTGATGGTTGTAATATCCTTCTTTACAATTTTGCTTCACAAGACATTGCACAGCCTACAACACAGCAAGAGGTTCTCCCGTTCAATTCTCGGCTGGAGTGCGGGGAGTGCCTTCTGTGTGGAGTCTGCATGTCCACCACGCGGTTGGGTGGACGTTCGAAAGACATGCGTAAATGGGCGTGCCTTCATTGAAGGTTGAACATTGAGCTGGCACCTTGGCATTCGTGAAAATCTACTGCCAATCATTAGCGGACCGGAGTTCCGCTGTGGTGACCCCTAACCAGGAAAAGCCGAAAGACAACAGCAACAAGAAAGTTTATCTGCAAACACCCCTAGTACAGTTTATGGAAAGGAACACTGTGGTGCCCAGTATTCATTTGTTGACAGCCAAAGCTTTCTTCTTGCTGTGTCTGCTTGTAAACTGAGATGCAAAAGAGGGATTGCCTATAGAGTCAGATCTTATCACAGCCCACTTGCAAGTATTTAAGGCCAGACTTCATACTTGCACTAACTATATCACTCCATTCATGTTCAGGTAACACATGGCAGTCATACAATATGACTGTATTAATTCCAGGCCTGTTTGCAAAAAGCTGAGAAAAACTTACAAGGTGTGCCACACTGCTGACATTTCCTTGTTTGTGTTGAGAGCACAGTGGAAGAATACCAATTTCCCTGAACTGAGAGAAAGGAAATGAGCCCCAAACCATAATCCCAGGCGTCTGTAGTAATGGTATGAGGTGATTATGGAGGATGGATCTATTTCTCTTTCAAAAGGATGTGAAAGGATTGAACAACCACTGCAGATCTAGTAAAATTTCCATTATGAGAAAAAATGTTAAAATCATATAGGTATTAATTTCACAGCAATCTGAGATGCAGCTGGATCCATTACCCATTGTGGCACGTGGAGAGTTGGTTATGCAAGAACCCATGTACTCCAGCACCTTGAAATATTTTCTTGTTGTAATCAATTCCTTATGTTCAAAATACAAACAGTGCATACTTTCTGTTTATTTTTCCCAGACAAAAAAGGCTATATTGCAGTGTGATAATGCATGTGTGCACACGCTTAACATATTGACATAGGCCCATTCAGATTTTTTTTTAGTTCTTTGGAGTAATAAATAACTATAACACTAAATTGTGGCTATTTATCTGTTGTTGATGGACGTCTGAGACTAAAAGGTGCAGTCATCAGGAAAGGGAAACTGATCGCCTTTTGACATAATATGGACTAATACTGGTATAATGTATTGTGGAAGCTTTAAGTGAAGCTGATAGGCCAAATGGAGGAGATTTGAAAATGACACTGTAGTTTGAAACTGAGATGTTACCTTTGAAATGAGTTGAGGATATGCAGAAAGGCATCTTCCTTGACCACTGTGACTATCCCATGCCTCTTGAGACGACTGTAGCAGAAATACAGGAACGCAAGTAATTTTAAATGTTAGTACCTTTATAAACTTTTTGAAGGCTGTGAGAGATCCACAGTAGACCTGAAATAGCCATATTTTTGGCTTGTGAGCAGTTGAAAATAACCTGTTCCTTCTTTTGCAGGAAAAACTGTGACCATATTATTCTTTTCTGCATTTATTTCTTGACTTACCCTCAAGTCAGCAAAAAGCACCTTTATGAGGTATCTGGAATGTTTGCAGAGTTGTTGCAGTTGCAGACTCTGATGCATACCCTAAAAGCAAATACCTCCAGAACCCCTTTCTCTGTAACAAGATTTCTATTAGCAGGAGAAAAGTGAGCATTTTTTTAACCTAGGAGGGAGTATTTGGAAAGGTAGGGATAGACCTGGAAGATGCTTTGAATTTCCAGTTCTGTTTTGCAAACAAGGTCTTCTGGGGAACTGTGGAGCTTGAGCTGCTCTTTCTTCTGATAGGTTCATAGGTTGGTACTGGGCTATCTGCCAGAAGGCATATATTAGCCCAGCCACGTTGTGCGGTATTCACCGCCCCTTTAGTAGTTCCCTAGACCCTTGTACTAGCAGCTAGTACCATGTTCCTTAAAGGTAGTGTCTTGAAATAATGGCTGTTCCTGGCACAAATCCTGATGGAAATGTAAAAAGCTTTCTTTTATGCCTGTTTTATGCTTTTCCTTCTTTTTCAGTTTAAAATCTAAGCTTTTTGTCCAAATAAAATGATAGGATTCTCAAAGTGTGATATTTTAGCAAAGCAATGCATTTTAGGTACACTCTGGAAACTGGACATGTGCTGTTCAGGTTTATATGCCATTTTATTTAGCTTGGAGGGCTTATTGTTGATTATTTATTCTGCCAGCTGATCCAAAACTTTCAGTAACTGATTCATTTCAGTGATAGGAGTTACTAAGGCTTGGAAATTAAGAAGTTTTACTGCCGTGGTAGAAGTTATTTTTTTAATCAAATTTATCTAGAACATGGTTGCCCCATCTTGATGGCACAGCACCCAGTGAAACAGCTTTTTTTTTCTTAGAATGTGTGTCAGATCCACCATTACAACAGCCACCCTAAGGGCCCTATACAACTCTGGGTTCTTTTCACTGCTACCATCTTACTTGAGTGGCACCTCATTGCTCTAGCCTGCATATCAATGTGCTGTGCAGCATCTTTCCTAATGTCTTTCAAATGAGGAAGAGGATGATTTGATCTGGATTGTGGTTAATAAGCTCCAGTATTTTTTTCAAGAATGTGTATTTTTTTTATTAAGAAACATGCTTTAAACCATTAAGAATAAATAACTTCAATATACTAACTCTTGGCACGCCACATGAATGAAGTCTTAAGAGAACGGTTGTTTGTAAAACTGATTCTTAAATTTTGTTTGTTCTTGTTAATTCTAGTCACTTCACATGTTCAGCGGAAGTGTCATACAATTCTGTTCTGCTCATCACTCATGTTGCAGTTGTTCATTGGAAAAAAACATTGAGAGAAAGAAAATGAGCCCTAAAGCTGGTTTCTATGAGGATGGTTGCTTCTGTTTAGGATTTTTCTTGTTAAATATGATCTAATGGTACAACTTTTTTGGCTTAATTCTGCTGTGCTTTTCTCACTTAAAATCTGTTAGGTTATTTTCTTTTGCATAGTTTTAAACAGTGCTTTTGTGTGCTGAGGTTTCATTCCTGGTGCTGTTTATTACAAAATGCATATTTCCGAATGTCAAAAATGCAGAATTCTTATACATACTGAATGACATTAATTATTTTGTGCTGTGCGTCTCTGTCCCTCATTCTTCATTTTGCCAGAAGAGATCGTTGTAGCTAAGAGCAAAGCAATGTACTAGCAGGTTTTCTAAAAATTTAAATGATCTGTAAACAGCTTGTGACATTGCAAAGTATTTGCAGCTAGTGCCCCGTCCAATCTGAAAGAACATTTTAAAGAGCAGCAATTAGTATTGAGCCAAGGTCTTGTGCCCGTTGAGGTCAGGAAGTTGCAAACTGTATTTTTTGTTTGCATCCACAGTTTTGTACACAAAGTGCACTCAACAATAGTATCACTGCAGGGTAGCTGTACCAAGCTGTCCTATACCTTAGATAGTAGTCCTTACTGAATCATTTATGAAGGTTTCTTTCAGAGGCCTCTTTCTTAAACACACGTGGTTAAGAATACTTTGAGCAGCTTAATGCAAGCTAATTCCAGACTGCTTAGAGCACTTTCTGAATACCACTCACTGTCTCTGGAATGATGTAAAAAAGGCTCATAAGTATACCTTAGAGTGTAATCTTTAGCCTTCACAAACCACCATTTTATAGTAGGCAGAATGACTGTGTTACAAATCAATCTTGATGTATGTTCATTTATGTAAGGATATTTATTCTGTATTATAAGCATATGTAAAATGTCAATATATTTGTTTCATATTAAGATGTATTTAAAAGGGGCCTATTTTATAAGTGCATTAAAATGTTCCAAGTTGTGCCTGGAATAGATGTTATGCTGGGTTCCTTCTAACACAAATTAATATGGTTAAGTGTTTGCTGTAACAGTAGTCCTTTGAAAAGAGGGTTAGATAACAGGTACTAATATGTCTACCTTTCTGTCCTTTTCACAGCTTCATAATTTTAAGCTTCAGAAACTTTTGTTTAGTTCTTTATCTCCTTTTCATTGTCCAGCTCCATATGAAAATTTGAGTTAGGTATAGGGAACTGACTGACTCTGTACTGGCACCTCTTACTATATTGTAATTCTAGGAGGACAGCTTTGTAGCCTTGAAGGTGAAGTTAAAGCAATTTCCACGGTCTTGGCACATGGAAAATATATATTTTTACTGGAATTGCTTTCCTGTACTGTAGTTGTCTTTGTCCATATCTACTGCGCTGTTCAGAAAGTCATTCTGTAACTGTATTTTTTCACTTTTCATTACAAGTGTTTGTAAGATATGTTCAGTGTTTTTTTATACAAATTTGATCAGCAAAAAAAAAAAAAAAACTAAAATGCTGATATTTTTATCTATAGATGCATTTTGCATTGTATTCATTTTTCAAAAACATGGCAAGATGTGTTATCTGTTTAATCTGTCATTAATGCTTGTTTGTTTGAGTCTTGGAGTCTGAACAGATAAACCTTCTCAACTGAAAAAATATAGTTCAAAGTTTGACAGCCACAGAGTTGCATGCATTAAGGGATGAAAGGCCAGAGTCCCCTGCAAGGGGGGGGTAGACAGCTCTGTCCACCACATAAATAAATGGTCATTTGGTTTCCCATTCTCTCTTTCTGATTTGAGTGAATGAGTTTCATTGAATGTTGTGGTGATGAAGTAAACCATATTCTGAGAAACAGAAAAATGTAGATAAGGGCTGTTGGCCCAGTGTGGTCCAACCATTTTCATTAGTAATTGCAGACTTTGTGGGTTGTACTAGATTTCTATCTTTATAATTTCATGATTATCCACATACTTGTTACCTGTATATCTACTCTCTAAATTCTTTCCCGTTTCGTACTATTTTTCTTTCATTTTTGAGGTATGGCAAAAAGCAAGGTACTCTGATTTACTCAGTGTCAGCTATGTTTTCTGCTGATATCCTGAAATTAATGACTTTATTAGTTTCCATGTTTAGGTAATGGTTTATTGTTCATAGTAATCTTTAGTACTGAACAATGTTTTATTTTGGACCATGAAAGGCATCTTTAGTAGTTTGGTGATTATTACATTGTTGTTCACCGTCTGAATAAGATTTCCATTAGCAGCAGTACTACTAAATGAATGTCCCTTGTATGTAATTGCGGAACAAATATGCACAGAGAGTACACATTTCATTTAAGAATGTACTGTATGTTGTAGCTGATACATTGGAAATAAGGTTTCCAGAATTGTCTTGTTTGTAAGCATTCATTTTAACACTTTCAGACCGCCTTAACTGTCTAAAACTGATAAGCCATTGTTTATGGGGTTGTGCTGCAATTTCAGAATAACATTGATAGTCATATATATTCTGTGTGGATTGGTGAGGTCTATGTAGTTTAGCTGTGCATTTATCAGAACAAAACCATATATTTTGAAGTAGATCATTTTTAAAGCTGTCAAGCATTATTGCATCAGGTAATGCAAAATGTCAGAAGACAACATATTTGCAACATAGTGCCACGGTTGTTGGGTCAGATATGTTTGTACAGATTACTCTGTCTTAAGTCTTTATGCCATATCTAACTCTTTGCTAGCATTGTTTCTGTGTTAGCACAGTCAGATTTCATTATTTTTGCATATGTAACTGTATGCATTTATTATATCTGTAGCTGTGTATGCGTGCATGTGTGTGTGTACAGCACGCACATACATTCTGCAGAACATCACCCTAGCAGTAAATCTTAACAATTAGGTTGCTGACCAAAAGAGTCACTTTGATGCCAGTCATTTTTTTACACAGCTTTATGGCATCCCTGTGCAAGCCACTGCTGGCCTTGTACTGTTCCTTTTTTGTGACAGCTGTATGCACAAAGTCAACATATTAAGTGGCATTAGCTTGCACTCAAATAATTTCTTCAAGCCACTTCAAAACCTTTTTTTTTATGAGTGCATCATAAGTCATTAAGCTTGAAATCCTTGCTGTTATTTTCATCTTTCAGAATAACTTTTCTGTTAGACTTCTTTATACAGTTACCAATCTGGTCATAACATAATATCTGTCTAATGCTTTTGGCAAATGTGTATGCTATGAAAACTGCTGCATCGGGCTTTCATGTTAAATGCTTGTGTTCTCAAGGCATATGTCACATTTGTGACACTTGTGAACATTAAGGCCCTGCCCAAAAGAATAAGCTAGGAATATATTCTCAAAATCATATAAGTAACTGACAAAAATACATAAAATGGAAAAAAAAAAGCAAACTAGGTAAATATACAGATAAAGCTATATGTGCAGTTGTATTGGGTAAGAAAACAGCTTAGAATAAAATACTTTAAATAAAAAAATAAAAACATTTAAATGGGGAAATGATTAGAAGGAAGGGGAAAATATATGTATCTATAAATGTATGTATGTGTGTATGTATATCTATCTATATATATAGGTCCACTGAATTATGTCTACACAACACAATGTCAACAGTCGATTGATTGACCACAAAAGGTTGACATATGCAGATGGTCGACAGTTGTGCTAGATTGACAGGCCACAGGTAGGGGAAAATTCCCTTTCCTCAGGTACTGTGCAGTCTGTGAGTTGGTACGTATAATTATCAGAGGGTGTGGGGTGCAGAGGAGTTTGTCCCCTCCAAGAAGCAATATTTTTTTTTGGTTGCACACGGCAAGGATTTTACATAAGCATGTGTAGTTCACTTGTCTGTGTTTTTATTGTCGACCTTTTGTGATTGACATTCATGCCGTCAGCACTGTGGTGTGTAGACAGAATTCAGTAATCCTGTATATATATATATATATATTTAATAATGAGCAGAGTCATATGGGAACAATTTTTTAAAGTGTAGTACATGCAAAAAACTAACTCAAAATATTGAAGGAATTTTAAGTACCACTTGTTTTAATAGCATTATTCAGGTATCCCAACACACAATGTAGTGTCTACTTTGTCAAGTAGTGTTGTTTGGTGCTTTTTAATAATGTTTTAATTCTGACAGGTATAATATTTATGAATGTCAGGGTTATTTTTTCTCCCATGCCCCTTGTATTTTGTAATATCTTGCTGCTTATGGTCATGTAAATATGTTAAGCATTTTTTCTTGATTGACAGTACTGGAGTAATTCCCTTTTGACAGAGATGTTTGATCTTTTATAATGTTTTATTTCTCATTTTTCTACCTTAGCATTTGTTACTAATAAAAAGTTGCAGAGCTCTAGCAAGGGGTTTGGCACGCTGGACAGTGCATCCCCCTTGGTACCCTTTTGCTTAACCGATTATTAGTACAGCAACCTAATGGCTTGTTGCTGCTATAAAAAAATACACAGTTTAGTAGTTTAACTGCTAATTAAAATATCATTACTGCTTCATGGAAAGAACAGTCTAACACTTTGCAAATTGTCTACGAGTGGTCACTATCACTAAATGCAGTTTCTAAACTGTCAAACTGTTGTTTTTTTTTTTTTTTATTAAAAGATCGGTATTCTGATTGGCATTACCTATAAGACTGTTACCTGGGCAGATTAACCCCACCACCACCACCCTTCCTACCACTCTGAAAAGTTGTGCTAAATTGTTCAGCAGTTTTATTTGTGATTTAGTCTGCCAGCATTTTTTTTTAAATCTGGCCATATTCTTTTATCTTCCAGGTCAAGTAATTGGTCCAGGTTCTGGCAAAAAGTATACAGCTTGTGTTTGTCTATGTAAGAAGCTGAACAAAGCACAGCATTCATGAAAACCAATGCACCTGCTTTTCAGGACACATAGACAATGGGCAAAGTGCAGTACTCTTGTAAAATCTGTCTGTTATTAGTGTAATCACTGATGGTAACAGAAAGACTGGTCTCAACTTGAAATGCCACAGAAACTCCTTGATTTCAGGAAAACTGTGATGGTCAATTTAATCTTTTTGTGCTTGGGTTTGATTATGTGTTTACAGACGTATTAAAAAATAATGATTTTATCTTCAGTTGTGCATTTTTCTATGGTTCTGAAGCAGTAGAAATTAGACTTATGATGATGATTTGAATAAGATGAGATGGTGTTGAGAAAGATGAAGGGAAGGCCCCATAACATAAATTTTTAAGTAATTTTGCAGTGAGTGGCAGCTTTATGTAGCTGTGCAAGATCCTGAAATCTTGGCTAGCAGCTTATTTTTATGTGGAGGCAATATCTTTGTGTTATTTAAGGATACCTGTTCTTTTTTATTCTTATTCCATGCTTCCAGTATATAGAAGGTAAATATCACTTATACTAAATCTGTCAAAGATCTTTTTTGATAATATTTCCCCTTATATAAACATGATAGTTTCATGGATGTATGGACAAAGGGGGATACATATGTTATGTTGTAAATATTTTGTATTTTTCAAGCATCACTCAAGCATTAATTTCCAACCTTATGACTTGGTGAGTATTCTGAAAATTAATCCATAAATAATATGGGCGGTTTGTTAAATAAAGAAGCAGAGAATGGACCCTTCACTTATAAGAGTGCTTATGAATGCTGTTTTTCTTTTTTCTTCTTCTTTAGGTCTGCACTAGCATCTGTAATGCTTAAATGGCATGATTGCCTCAAACAACAACTTTACCTAGATAATTCTTTAATGAAGAAATGTCAG